>NC_134573.1:133174352-133494352 GCF_050947875.1 Dermacentor variabilis
TGAATGGCGCTTCATGCCGTGTTATAGCCGCTACGTGTTCATATGCGCCTGTATGGTGTGCGTGTTTTCTAAATATTACAGAGTTTTAGATTAGGGGACGCTAGCGGCTTGCGTACTCAAGAACTAGGGGCGATTGCACTGCGCACGCAGGGCTCTGCGCATGCGCAGTAGCATGGCCCCTAGTTCTTGCGTACGCAAGCCACTTGCGCGCCCTAATCTAAAACTCTCTATTGTTTGTTGCGTGTTGTTGTAGCGAAGTCGTAAATGTTGCTAGATTTCTTTTTGGCGATGAACAGGACCATTTCGCCAGGCGCTGAAGTCTATGCGTTATAATAATATCAGTGAATGCACGTGTAAAGCGCGCGATGTGTGATCGTCGCACCCTTCGTTTGCCACAATCATTTCAATTTTGTTGCCGCTTTGTGTTTCATATCGCACACTAAAAAAGGCATTTGCCATTGTTTTTTATAAATGAAGTTGTCACAGTGAGATGTGAATGTAGTGCTTTAAGGACTCCTTGTCGCAATGTGTAGATCACTCCATAATATAGTGGTACCGGGAAATACGAACGAAGTGGGGTGAAAATTACTCAGCAGTAGATGAAAATAGTCTGAAATACGCCTATCATATCCTGGAATACACTTCATTTTAGGCGTATAATGTCATGAGTTTCGCTTAGTGGTTACACCTTAGCTCTACCTGAAGTGTCGTCTTATATATGGTTGTGATCGTCCTACGCAGGAACCATACTGCCTCTAAAGTGAAATGTGGCGCCTTTGTACTTTCAGTGCTACAAAACTAAACGGAAATAGAGTATTACGTGAAGGTCACGTGTGACACGGCAGCCGTTAAACGCAGGGCATCATATCACTGAGTTGCCTTCGACTATTATAATTTGCTGTTTATTTTGGCGTTGTTGGCTTTACGGCAGGTAGCGTCCATTATTTGCCCATATAGAAGACCATAATAATTTTGGCCGTTAAGATGGTTCGAATTTTTCGCATCACTGTCGTGCACCTAACCGTTACAATGCAAGTTTGCGTTTAATTTCTGCGTTGTGATTGTGACTGCGATAAATATAACCGGCTGTAAATGTTTGGTGTGCATTGTATGCGATAGACTCGTTTCGCAGCGCCGTATCTGCTGCGTTGGGCCGCGTAAGCTGCGTTGAGCAAGCCGTTTCCCGGTGAAAGCATGTCAAACTTCACCGTGCGCTCTGTTTGCGAAACTGTAGCTAAACAAGAACAGCGTTCTTCGCAAGTACGAATGAGAATCTCGCTTTAACTTTTTCCGTAACGCGCCCATTGGGTATCGTTAGCCCGCTAACGACGGATTGAAACGCCGCTTTTGAGACCTTCTGCGCCTCTCACGGACACACTGCGCTATCAGACATGACGGCGGAGAACTATCTTTTTGTTTTCTGAGCAGTTCGATTCGTTCCCACCATGCGGTGATTTTTGAACGCGCTCCCAAGTTTTCGCGATCGTCAAAGTAGAAGGCAAAATGGCCGCCCTCTATCCTTGGTTTGAAGCGCCGCTTTCGAGACCTTCCGCGCCATTGGACGTGAATGAGGAGAACTATATTTCTGTTTTCTAAGCAGTTAGATCTTTGCCAGGCGGCAATTTTTGAACGCGCTCCGAAGTTTCGCGATCGTCAAAGCAGAAAGCAAAAAAAAAAAAAATGGTCGCCTCTGCCAGTCACGCGCGCGCTTCGAAAGATCGCAGATCAACGCGTTTCCGTTGCGGCTGATATTATCGATGGATCGAGCAGCAGCGAGTCTGAGGATGCTGCCTTTTCGTCGGGCTTTGGGCCTGAGAGCAACGACGACACAAACCAGCCTGAAACATCGGCGGCCGCAGTGCGGCACGCCCAACTGCAGTTCTTGCAGTTCAATTTTTGTACTAGCATACCTGTTCAATAAAAAAAAATTATTTTAACGCGCCGTGTTCAGACGTACACCCGGAGGTGCCGCGTCCCAGAGCTAACATGTACACATCGAGCCCGTGCCGCATAAAATTCGGTGTCGGCGTCCGACGTGGTGTAAGCAAAAAAGACTTTCGAGCCGCACATACTCAGGTCTTCCATGTGGCGCAAGGAATTGGCTAAACTAATTGAATTTCTCAAGCTAAAACACATGGGAAAATCGTAAACTCCGACTTCCACACAACCTCAGACATTATACCTCTCGGATTGTAATTTGAATATACGAGAAAATATAGTTACGCGAAAAACTCGAGCATTTCTACAATTCATAGACCGGAGACGGCGTCCGCCATTTGCGCACGCCGGCGCGTAAGTCCACGGAGTGGCGCGCCGCCTTGAAACACTTCCAGATGGCGCTCGCCTCCGCCGCATCGCGGCCCGCGCAAGAGGTCGGGTTTCTACCAGAAAGCCCGCCTTCGTGCATATAGTGCTCGTCGCAAGCGTTTCCCGGCAAATATTACGGATACATGTGCTGCAGTGTCCGGGAAGCGTGAGAAGCAGTCAGGGATCATATGAATGTCATTGCGCTCCACTCTTAAAGGTGAAGCTTAAGCGTCCTCAATTTTTTCTGAGACAGTGCCTAGTAGACGGCAATACATTTTTTATATCTCATCATTTTCGTTACATCTTTTTCTTAGTAGGTACAAGCGTGTCTTTAAAAACATTGTTCAGTTTTATCCCACAATCCTGATCCCGGTAACTTATATCTTTTTTTTATGACATATATCTCGTTAATAAACTTTCATGCGCAACAAAGCGCATTCATTCTGCTTTGTGTTCACGCATTGCATAAACCATTTAGGACGGTAGTTACTTCAGAAAAAAAGATGCGGCTTAACCTACAAAAAACACATTTTCCCCATGGTAGAGAAAGAGTTGGCCGATTCCGACATTGCGTATCATCAACATAATGTTAAAGTGAAATATTATTAGTAAACTCTACACGTGACTTTACCAACCGTGGACGCTGCCGCTGGGGCCGAATTAAGAGCGGCGTGCGTGACGTGCACGCGCTAGTTTTCGTTACAGGCGAAAGACGAAGTAACGAAACGGGCCAATAATAGTCAGCCTTACTCTAGTAAGGTTGACTATTACGGCGGTGAGTAGAGCGATGCGGTGTACCGCGTCGTACTTCTCTCCCTCGTAAACCTCTCCTTCGCGTTCTTCCTCCGACAAACGCCAATCATCACTCTTTGGTCCTCGTGATATCACTACTTCGGCATTTCACGTTGCGCGTTACGTCAGATACTGCTGCTTCCATTTAGGTATGTGTTTGCAAACGAAGCCGTGCATGGACAAACACTGCATGACAATGAAGTTGCCACCTGCGCGGTTCACACAGGTCGAAAGAGACTACATGTCGCGAAGGACGACAACGAGCAACAATCGTGCGTATCGTATTTAGTGGCAATTGTATTTAGTTAACCGCTTCAGGAAAGTTTCTCTCGCCATATCGATTCAAACATGTTCGCATGAATTACATAGTTATTTTTCCCCCCGCTGCAGCTTGCTCAATGCTCCTTGGTTCTCCTCGCTAGCGTCGTCTATACTCGAGATCACAGCGGCAACCCAGTATCGTCGAATGACGCTCGACCATAAACACGCAGGCCCGTCTTCTGGAATACATACACCAAGGACTTGTACCGCGAAGGCCAACTAATACGGAATCCGCCTCTGTCTCGGACGCTCAAAACGCTGTCGGAGACGGGATTTCGGTCGTTCTACATGGTGACCAAAAGCAAGAACCAGACCATAGCGGACGCCCTCGTCCACGACCTGATCACCGGCGACGCTAGGGACTTCACAAGCGGTATGCATATCCACATTTCTGGCAAACACATATGACCAGTGTGGCCACAGGTCATGAACCTTCAAACCAGTTTTGTGAGTGCCTCAGATGACACCTCGTACACGATGTCCGAGATGATCACTGATTTCTTTTTTTTTTTGGTCTGTGCTTAAGCCTAAACATAAAAATAAGAAATGGCACATATCGCTCTCTCTCTCTCAATGCGCAGTAAAAGTTGATCGCGCTTTTGTAGCAATCTACAGAAAGTGTAATAGATTTCGTGCAAATTTGTAGAAAAGGCTACAAAATTTTGAAACAGAGGTATATTTCACCAGTGTTTTTCTTAAACACGCCAAACATCAGTAGATTCTCAAGCTTTATCACTGAATCACTAAAAATTTCAAAAGAAGAATAAGTACACCGACATGTATTAGCAGCCGTGGGAACACTACGTAGGATGTATACCATCTGTCGCGCCGGAATGTCACCAAGAATTGCACGAAATTTGGAAGACTCCACACCAATGAAATCGTCCGCGTTGCTATTTAATGTGTCGACCTATATCATCTCTTTATTGCGCCCGGTTACTTGTGCAGTTCAAGCATAGCTAAGTTATTTTACTTTCTTAGTTCAGGAAATTGAGTTAGACACGGTTACTGGTAGCGTTTATAGCCAAGATTATTTTTTTTTCGTTTCGAAGCCTTGCTAATGAGTAGTCTTCAGAACTGGACGAGGTCATCTCGTCAATACCGCTAGATTTGGCTGCGTCATCATTACCGACGACCTTTTATACATCTAGGAAATTAGGCTGCTTCTTAGACAGCACTTTAATAAAATGAATAAAACGGAATCACGGGTAGATATAAAGGGTGGCGGGGATATGTGACACCCTCCCCCTCCCCTTTTTTTTCTCCGCGAGCTATATTCGAGATTTTTTCCGGAGTAGAAAGAAAGTATAGTCTTTGATGTATGACAAGTAATCGCATTTCTATCTCTCGAAAGAAGCGCATAATAACTGCTTGATAAAACCTTAAACTTCACACACACGACGACAGCGATAGGAAGGTCTACCGGTGCGATGAAACTCCTCGGACGGTTATTCTAACTATAGGCTGGTGCAACATGTTGGCACGACGCAGCACGCAAGACAGCCGCTGCTGGGTATGGAAGAAACACCACCCTGGTAGTTACCAGGCGTCTCAGAATGCTGGCGTCATGAGGAGCGCCGCCAATTGTTTAGCTGCACCAAATTAAAGAAAAGCATTTTATGTACAGTTTCAACCCTTCAGCTAAATTACTCGATGAGGTGGTCGTTACTTATACAAGAAGTCAAAATTATTGATTGAATAATTAACTTAATTATACTAATTAAAATTTTAATTGATTACCTTACAGCACATATTTCAGTCAACGATATGTACCCGGTGAGTCTGCGAGTCGTATCAACTTCGAACCAATTATGAGGTTGACATCGCTTTCGCGATATGCGCCGTCAAACTTGCGGTAGACCCCGCAGGGGCGTCTGCGTCAGCAGGCGTTTGGTGTGTTGCGACACCACGTACCCGAGCACACGTGGGTTGGCCCCTCCCGCGTGTAGCCATGCGTGGCTTAGCCGTGTCTGGGGAATGGGGGATCCTAGGGGTTGAGACGATGCCGGGCATTCGGACCTTTAAGGCCCCCCGGCGGAGGCAACACACCTCATCGGCTTCTGCTTCACACAGACGGCACCTCCAGACAGACCCACCTGGGGGAAATCGGCAGTCGCCTTTTCCTATCCTCTTCTCCGATCTTCGTCTTTCTCTCTCACGTTTTCATCTTTACTGTCTTCACTTCTCCTCACTTCCGTATTCTGGGCGGCAAGGGTTAACCTGGTGTAATTATCCAACCTTGGGTATTTTATATTAGGTTACAGTGGCGATGCATGGCTGGCGCCTGCAGGCTTCCAATATTGTAGCGTCCCCTTGTTGGTATCGGTGGGGGCTGGACACCATCGCCGCCGAATTTTCCAATTTTTATGGCAGAAGCTTTTCCCCCGTTGCCTGATCGCTCCCTGAAGAGGGGGCACACCGATGAACAATTCAACTTCTTTATGCAACCGAAAGTGTCCTTTCCTAAATACCAGGTTGTCCACAGTCAGCACGAAACGAAGACAGTCCGAATGATGTGACCATTTCTTGTAGCCAAATCTCTCACTGAAGCAATAGGCCCAGGTTATAATGTAACGAAGATGGCAATTGGCGATCTTCTGCTCGAAGTTCGCGACTAGCCACAATAGGACAAACTCTTAAAACTCGTAGCATTTGGGGAAATTCCCGTTTCTCTAGGACCATCGACCACACAGGTCGATGAACACAGTGCGTGGTGTCATCTCGCAAGATAACCTTCTCGAACTTACCGAAAGTGAATTACTGGAAGGATGGCAAAAACAGAACGTCGTCAAGGTACAAAGGATAAAAATAAAGCGAGATGACAAAGAAATACCAACAAGACATATAATCATCACTTTTGGAACTAACAACTTACCAGACTCAATAGAAACAGGATACGGTAAACCCACGCCGATGCTTCAAGTGTCAGCGGTTCGGGCATGGTTTGAAAAGTTGCCGAGGGTGCACTACTTGTGCAAAATGTGCATCAAACGAGCACTCATCCGACACTTGCACTTCCACCAGCCATTGCGCTAACTGTGAAGGGGATCACCCCGCGTACTCCCGTTCTTACCCATCCTGGAAAAAAGAAAAACAAATATTCAAAATCAAAGTCGAACTGAACCTTTCCTTCCAAGAGGCGCGCAAACGCTTCTCCATCAATCAGTCTAGTCCATCCTACACCGATGTGGCGCGCCGGGGGGCAGCGCTATATCCTTCGGCAGCCGCCCAAGTCACACGGAGTGTGACGGTGGTCACGCCATCAGCCCTCCCCCCCCCCCCCCCGGCTGAAACAGCCAGCGCTGTTCCGGCCCCCACAAAGGAGGAACAGCAGACCCTCAGGCCTGTTGGACCCAGGACCACTGCCCGAGCAGATCGGCCCAACATTCCTGCGAAAGTGCCCGCCACGCGGGCAGTATCCACCGCCTCAGACGAGGTGATGGATACGAGCACAAATCTGGCGTCTCAAACGCCCAAGGAACGGCGCAGCTCCCTCGAGCGCGTCGGGAAGAAAGAGAGATTTCGTATCATGGTGACTGGAAAGGTCTCGTGAGCTAATATAATCTATATTTCTTAGACACACAGCACAAAACACAAACATTATGGATACACAGATAATACAATGGAACGTCAGGGGTTTACTCCACAACCTAGACGACATTAAGGAACTCTTAAATATGTACAATCCAAAAGTGCTGTGTGTCCAAGAAACGCATCTTAATCCTTCACGCACGAACTTTCTCCAGCAGTATGCCGTTTATCGAAAAGGCCGCAACGACGTTCTTGCCTTGTCTGGCGGTGTGGCAATAATTGTAGATAAGGGTGTTGCTTTCCGGCAACTAAGCTTAAAACACCCCTAGAGGCAGTTGCAGTCCGTGCGCTACTGTTTAATAAGCTGATCACAATTACCTCTGTATATATCCCTCCGAACTGCCAACATTCAAAAACAGAATTTTACACCTTCATCTATGAACTGCCCGAGCCTCACATTGTCGTTGGAGATTTTAAAGCACCAAACACCCTTTGGGGAAGCCGTCGTTGTGATGCCAGAGGACGCTTAGTTGAAAACTTCCTCGTCACTACAGATCTTGCTTGCTAAATGAAAGATCCTACATTTTACAGTGTCGCAAACAAAACATTTTCATCTATCGATTTAAGCATCGCATCGAGTCCACTCTTGCCGTATCTGGAGTGGAACGTGATTAACAATCCGTACGGGAGCGACCATTTCCCCATTGTCATAAAACTAACAAAAAGTGATGAGTGCTCTCCACATGTCTCCCGGTGGAAAGTCGATTGGGCCGACTGGACACGATACAGGGAGCTGACACATTTGACTTGGAATGACATCTGTAATCTGTCTATCGAAGATGCAGTGGCATATTTCACGGCGTTTATAGTTGATGCGGCGTCAATATGTATCCCCATAACAAATGGATCGCCCTGTAAGCGACGTGTTCCATGGTGGAATGACGACTGCAAGAAAGCGCGTAGAAATAAAAACTAATGCTTGGAACAGTCCTAGAGACTCTCCAACTACAGAGATTTTAATCATTCTCAAGAAAATTAAGTGTTAGGGTAGAAGAACGCGGCGCCATGCCAAAAGGGAAAGCTGTCAAATATATATTTCTAGCATTAACTCTTATACTGACGAACGAAAAGCCTGGAACAGAGTGAATAAAATCAGTCGGCAAACTCGTCCTCTACCATTAGTAAACACGCAAGGAAATACTATTCAGGACCAAGCTGACGCTCTAGGGGCACATTTTGAAAACATTTCTAGCTCATTGCATTACTCCGATTCATTCCTTAGATACCAGCAAGAAGTTGAACGACTGCCTCTGGGTCGAAAAGGCAAGAGCAATGAATCCTACAACCGTACTTTTAATATGGCGGAATTTCAGGCTGCACGGCATAGTTGTAATAAATCAGCCCCTGGAACCGATCGAATAGTTTAGAAGATGATTTAACACCTACACCCTGAAGCACACAAAACACTGCTCTCTCTTTTTAACGCCGTATTCTCTGCCAGCCACATCCCGTCCGCCCGGAAGTAAGCAGTCATAATCCCTATTCTGAAACAGGGCAAGGACCCGTCTTTGGCCAGCAGCTATAGGCCTATAGCTCCAACAAGCAGCCTATGTAAGCTTTTTGAGAAAATTACTAACCGGCGCCTGGTGCATTTTCTTGATAGTAACAAGATACTAGATCCTTTGCAGTGCGGCTTCAGGGAACATAGATCCACAACGGATCAACTTGTCCGCATCGAGACAAATATCCGGGATGCCTTTGTGCACAAACATTTTTTCTTATCAGTATTTTTAGACATGGAGAAAGCATATGATAACACTTAGCGTTTCGGAATCCTTCGTGATCTAGCTGGAATGGGCGTCCGAGGCAACTTGCTAAACGTGATCCAAAGTTATCTGTGCAACCGAACATTTCATGTTCGGATTGGTAACGTCCTGTCTCGTCTATTTACTCAGGAAACTGGTGTGCCACAAGGTCGAGTGCTGAGCTGTACTTTATTCCTTGTAAAAATGAATTCGCTCCATACTATCATACCACGTACAATGTTTTATTCCGTATACGTGGATGATATCCAAATAGGTTACAAGTCATGTAATCTTAGTATCTGCGAGCGACAAGTGCAGCTTGGCCTGAATAAGTTGTCTAAGTGGGCAGACGAGAACGGCTTTAAACTAAACCTTGAAAAAAGTACATGCATTCTCTTCTCCAATAACAGAGGTGTAATACTGGAGCCCGTTATTGATCTTAATGGAGAACGGCTATCTGTGAGTCACGAACATAAATTTCTAGGCCTCATTTTGGACTCCTAACTAACTTTTATCCCACACTTAAAATATTTGATAATGAAATGCTTGAAGAGAATGAATCTGCTGAAGCTCTTGTCCCGCACATTTTGGGGAAGTGACAGAAGATGCCTCTTGAGCTTGTACAGAAGTCTTATACGGTCACGCCTTGACTACGGAGCCATTGTGTATAACTCTGCCACGCCTAGTGCTTTGAAGATGCTCGATTCCGTCCACCACTTGGATATCCGTCTTGCTACTGGTGCGTTCAGGACTAGCCCCGTAGAAAGCCTGTATGCAACAAATGGTCCCTAAATCTTCAAAGAACGTATGTAAGTCTCTCTTACGCCCTCAAAGTGAAATCAGATTTCCATCATCCATGTCATTCAGTTATTCACGACCTGTCTACGGCTACGCTTTTCCGTAACCGCCCAGGCGCTAGACCTCCTCTGTCCCTCCGGTTGGAAGCATTGACCGAAGAAACCGGCGCGTCGATTTTAGAGAATGTCATAATAGGAACTACGCGGCTTCCACCGCCTTGGGAGTGGCAGGCTATCGAATGTGACGTCTCGTTTGTTGAAATAACAAAACGAGCACCTGAGGCACACATACGCTCACATTTTCTTGAGCTTCAGAAGTATTCTTGTGCTGAATTTTACACAGATGCCTCTAAGACTGCTTCTGGTGTTCCTTACGCAGCAATAGGACCAGCATTTTTACTATCCGGTACATTGAACCCACATACATGCATTTTTACAGCAGAAGCATATGCAATACTCTCTGCAGTAAAGCACATCAAGCAAACGAACCTGACTAGGGCTATTGTGTTCACAGACTCATTGAGTGTAGTCCGAGCCCTAATGAATGTACATAAACATAAATACACTGTCTTTAATGAACTGTATACATTGCTATGCTCAGGTTATAGTGCTAAACAAATGTGCTGGGTACCTGGCCACTGTGGCATAAAAGGCAACGAAGCTGCTGACGAGAAAGCTACTTCGGTAGCTTTTAGTGACACGGACATAAACATACCCATCCCAGCCACAAATCTTAAAGCATACTTGCGTCACAAGCTGAAAATCCACTGGCAGCAACAGTGTAGTGCTCAGATATCAAATAAACTGCACTTGATCAAACCCAAATTAGAATATTGGGTATCGGAGAGAACAAAACGATATAACGAAGTGCTCCTTTGCCGATTAAGATTAGGACACACTTACGGCACTCACTCTTACCTCTTGACTGGGGGGTATCCTCCGACTTGTAGTAAGTGCGGCTAAAATATCACAGTCCTGCACGTTCTTATTCAATACCCTGCAATAGAAGCACAGAGGAAAAAGTATTTCATTTCTGCATATCGTGTAAATATACCTCCTCACCCGAATTTTTTTCTTAGCAATGAACCGCTTCTTAATCCGAAACTAGCCAGCATTTTTAGCTGAGTTAGACACTCTGGAAATCGTTTGGCCAGGGAATTTTTAGCGCAGGTATAGCAGCCCCTGTACTCAAAGGATTTCTTGAAGCTAAAGTGTGAATGTTACGTTTTATTGCATCATGCTTTTAACGAAACCCCATTGCCATAGCCCACAGCACTACTTAGTCAGTGTCATTTTTTCAGCAATAATATATTTTACGGCATCCAGAGCGACAGATTCTAGGCCTTTTTACAGCCATGTCACATATACCATGAGGAATTCATTGTCTACACCATTGACAATGGACCGTTAACATTACCTTTGGTATGGCGCTCTTTGGCCATACCTGGCCCTTGCGCCATAAAACACCACACATAATCAAGCTTGCGGTACAATTGCACTGTTGTTCCGCTTAACTCTCTTTTTTCCAGAAAAGGCTGTTTTGTGCACCGAAGCACAAACGTAACTGCTGGAGCGTCGATGCATTTCGTCGGACACTTCGAAAATTAATATCTCCAAACTGGAGTAGTCCTGAAGTTTTGTTCCAAGTCGATAGGTCTTGCGAACTCACACGCTTCAATTCGTAGATTGAAGTATATGCCGTAATTAATGTAAGAGTTAGTAAACGTAGTTACCCTAATTATTCTATTAAGCATGTAGAAATTCTCGAAGAAGGCCCCCTCATCGACTAATCTAGATAAAGGGTCAGAATTGTGCTATCCGCCACAGGCAATTTTCAAAAATTTGGTCCAGCTAAAATTTAAAAAAACGCACTAGTGCGCGAGCACAAATACCTCGTACTAGCAGCGGAAAGCAAAACGCTATCTCACCTCCACCATCGCGCTGATTAAGCGGTGCATCCACTAGTTCGTTTTTGCAGTCAAACGTACCCCGCGTCTCTGTAGACCTAACCCACCGCGAGCGAGCGGCGCATGCGTCGTCGACAGCGGGACAGCATGACGACGGCTATATACGCCAACGTCAACGGCGCGAACGCGCCTCCAGCGTCCGTACAATTACTGCTGCAATAAAAATACCCTTCATAGCAGATTCCTTATAACTAAGGGTGGGACGCAACAAGCACGTCAGTTGACAGTAGGTCCTTGTTCTGTCTCCAGCCTCCGTCTACGGCTTGCACTAAAGCTTATTGTGAACACCCATTGTGTTACCTAGCCCGGCAATGCATCTTGCTGATCAAACCTGTGCTAGTCCACTGGTAAGAACAAACAGAATGTCTCTGCGCGCCCAATTACCCAATTATGGGGAGCGTCTCCAGACAGTGCGTGTGAGTCGGTGGACTCCCACAAGTACATGAAGCTGTTGCCTGCTTTCAGTACATATCGTACAGTGGTCAAAGCCATACCCTCTAAGAATGTTTATATCCTTAAGGGTCTAAGGTTTGTCTCATTGGTAACACCCGTACCGTTAGGGCTTTTAAAAAAATTTGGCGCACGACAACGAGCTCCACAAAGACGTGCGATTAGGAAAGGCGTGGTTGATAACTCTAATTAGACAACCTTGGGTGGACAGAAATGTCTGACAAGAGAATTGACAGCGCAATAGCTTCGAAACTTATTTAATGCACCTTTCAGGTCGTCTGTCGCAGCTGTCATCATTTTCACCAGCCAGAATAAGTCGGCAAGACAAGGTACCTTCATTGGTCTCCACCAACGCCTTGCGTACCCGTCAAACGTGAGGGCGTTAGCCATGAGACAATCAAAACACTCTCTGTACACCCGTAAAGGCGCTAAACGTGTTTAGAATGCAGTCAGGCGTCGTACCGTTCGCGCTAACGTCTATTAGGAATAGCGAAGTTTATCGTTTATCGCCGTGCTTTCTCGTGACCCCTGCAGAGGGTTCGCACGACACCAGTTCGCTTGTGACCGGCGCCGACCTCGCCAACTACCAGCCCGTCTGGAAGGAGGCGCTGCGCACCACGCTCCGCGGCGGACCCGCCGGCGACTTGACGCTGTACACCGCGCCTCCGCCCACGGCCGGCGCCGTGCTGTCCTACATAATGAACGTCATGAACGTCAAGCGCATCCGGGACGGCCTCACGCGCAACCAGCAGTACGCGATCACGCTCGCCAACATGCACTACCTGGCCGAGACGTTCAAGTACGCGCTCCAGAAGCGTTCCTTCTTGGGCGACGACGACTATGTCGACATACGGAGGGTACGGACTCCGTCCGTCTGTGTCCGTCTGCAAACACTGAACAAGTTTAAGCTGATAACGTATTCTTTCGAGGCTCCCTTTTCGCTAGTTTTACAGTAATGTGTTCTTAGACGAGAAAAGGAAGATAAAAAGTTCCATTATTATTATTTTTCTCCCACCTGTACCTGTACGTCAGTGTGACGTCATAGGTTCTGGCGTATTTTCTTCCGATTTGAGGCCGTCGTGGCTGCACCAAAATGTCTCTGAAAACTTTCGAAGTTCAGTGTTTGAGCCTTCTTAGGATAGAATATAGTCTATCCTTAAATATTAAAAATTAACCATGCCTAAGCATACGTCATCGAAATTCGTGCTGTCACGGCGCGTTAAATGATGCGGCAACTTCAAGGCGGCGGCGCCACCTGCGTTTAGTTTGCGCGTCTTTTCTGGTTTACCAAGCCTCTCGCGCGCACGATAAGAGTGGCTTTGTCGGCTTTGTATTACGGTAATTTAATGAAGCATCTCAAGGATTGTTTTCTCTTTCTCTCTCTCTCTCAATGTCCCTCGAATGTTCTTGTACTCACGCATGCGCACGAACGTCACGCTCATGTTGGTTTTTGCTGATGCCGCAGGAGGTGCAGCAGATGCTGTCCGTGCACTACGCGTCGGACACCTTCAACAACATACTGCCGGAAAGAGCGAGAAAACCCGAGGACTACCTGCGCGGAGCCGTGCCGCAGTCTGACAAGGGCACCAGCAACCTCATCCTCTACGCGCCCACGGGAGACGCGCTCGTCATCTCGAGCACGCTTCACCACGCGTGCGTTTGCTAGCCTCCGCTTGTGCAAGTTTATCCGCTCCGAAGGTCAACGACATCTGTGCGGACCCGCCGGTGCTGCAGTTAACACGATTACGCCAATACTTCGCTTCTTATAACGGGAGTTCGAGCAGCGAAATTTCCAAGCTTAATCGAATATGAATACTCGAGAAAAAGAAAACTATATACCTTCAAATCGAACGTACAATATTTTCTCATTCCTATACAAAGTAAAATGAAAGATTCCGCGTAGTCACTTAAAGAAACGAAAACATTTTTTACGTTCTGCGACACATGTAACCCTTAATATCAATCCAACTTCCGGTCAACTGAGAAGCTTGCAAATGAGAAACAACTGAAAGGGGATCGTAACTGGTACACCATGACAGCGACAGTGACAGTCATAATAATAAAGAAGCAGCGCGTCACCAAATGAACGTAGTGTGTTGTGTTCGGTGGCGGATTTAATTGTTATACTACAGCACCGCTCATCCGCCAGAAGAGATGCGGACAAGGTTATTTTTGGCAAATAATAAATTTATTTGTTTAAATCCAGAGAATGACTTCGCGCGCTCCCATATAAGGCGAGACATCTTTAATGAATGAGTGTAAATTATTGGACTGAAGTTACTTGCCGCATGCGTTCACTCAGAATCTGGGCACCCATATCCAAAAAAAATCTCTTACGCTAAAATTTGTCGTAAGAAAAAACGTCAGCCAATCATGATGCTGGACATATCATTAGCGAAGGCGGCCGACCAATGGAGAGATGTCACTTACGAAAGAAAAACTTTCTGAATGCGGCCCTTGGTGCCTCTGCGCAGCAACTACAGCTCTCCGGCAACGAAATCATTCCGAACAGTCAGAAGTTCTTTGTTTGTTTGTTTGTTCGTTCGTTTTGTAGGCTTCTTTAGAAGTCGTTATCCATCATATTCGAACAGCAATAATTATTCGACTGTTTCGAATTGTGATTTCCCGAAGCTGAATCGAATAGAAGCAGCCATTCGATTCATCTTCGTCATGTTGAATATTCGAACACCACTACTAACGATCTAACCTTCTTAAAGCACATATTGCATTTGTGAAACTGAAGCCGGGAGCAGTACACTGTAAACAGAGAGGAAATAGTTTAAATTGAAGCCAAATCTATGATGAGCACACGGTAATTACATACAGTTCGAGGCCGACCTGTGAATGTCGGTCAGCAATATAGGAAGGAATATGAGGCAGGAACTGACAGGAAGCTAAATAGGGCTTAAAGTTGGCAGCAACTGTGCTCGAAGTTGTGCTCGAAGCGCCTAATGCGCTCGGTAAGTGCTCGGCACACGTTACAATTATTAAGAAAAAAAAAGATACGAAGAAAGCGAGCTCCATAGCGTGATTCTGAACGATATTAACTGGAACGCCAGTGCATCTTTATTTTTTTTTTTTCGGATTGTTAGGGACGCACAGACTACTTGCAACTGGTGCTCGTTCTTATGAAATTTATGCACAATAGATATGACTTAATGATTACCTAACCTCGTGACTCAGCCTCAGTTCTCCATGCTCAACTTTTGCCCAAGAGAGAATAATAAGGAAAGTAATTAGTGATGCTGTTTAGTTAGGTTACCTAGAAATTGTGATTTATCACACAAGTATAACGCTTATCCCTTCACATAATGCACCTGGAAAAGGTATACAACAGCGTTATCTGTCTTAGGCGTTTAAAATAAAGGGATTCTGCACAAAAAAAAAAAAAAATTACTTGCCGCAGTATTTCAAGTCGCTCTTCAAAAAAAAAAAAGCTGAGTTCTTCTGAATTCCCATGAGTGGACTAAGCGAATATAGGAGTCCTCTTACGTCGGAGAGTAACGGGTAAATACAAGGAAATCTGGAACTGTTTCTGAGGAAGACACACACACACACACAAAAAGAAAACGTTTTATGAACCTTCCTTAGCGGATTCTAATGAAAACCCTTTTGTCCATTGAATGTGCGATTGTTCCGAGCTGTCAATTAATTCACCGTCGCGCTACCATCATATTGTCTCCTGGTTGGCAAAGTTGGTGGACCGACTACTCATTCAATCGCGCTTGCTCACTGGCTATGGCTTTTAAATGTAGAGGGGGCGGCCGGGTTCAATTCCCGACCTGCGTGGCAGGTGATGTAAGTACCGCGACTTTGAATGCACGTTGAGGAACACTCAAGTGGTCAGAATTAACCCGAACTATACTCGTGGTTTTCATTGTCTTCATCGCAGCCGCCATTTTGTGGCACTAGCACGTCGAGAAACGGCGTAAACGAGAAACGTGAGTGTACGACGAGCGCGTCTCGCTTTGAGCGATAAGCCGATAACAATGTTAAGCCGGTGAAGAACGGTCACTGTGGAAAAGCAAAAACAATGTACGCGCCATAATATGATGCGCTTACGTCATCGTGATCGTTATACTTGCGTACTAGTACGGCGAGAAGCGGCGTTCGTGACGTCACGTGCAAACTAGGTATACAGAGTATCGTAGGCCGTGTACGCGTTGTTTTCAGATTAGTATTTAGTGACTCCTACTGTCGGGCTAGTTGGTGCACGACTATAAACGAGGTTGAAGCGCAAAATGAGACGAGGACTAAGGAGAGACACGAACGAACGCACATCCGCAATTGATTTTTTTTACCCGCACTTCATTATGCAAATAAACCCCGGATATGCGCACAACGACCCAAACAGTGACGTAAGAACAGGTTGACAACAAATTATCATAGCCGGTCAATGAGGATATGTAACTCTTTCGTGTAATGCGACAACGAGAGCACGCTGATGCGTCTCTCACCAACTTTTGTGATACAGAAGGCCTCCGTCAGTTCACGTGCCACGGTATCCCTGCTTCTAGGTAAGATAATCGTGCTCTCTGCAGCTGTGGTTCACGTGCACGTGCAAGATTTGCAGTGATGCGCTAAATGTGAGCCGGTACCATTCTCACCTGACAAGACGTGCTCTTGAGCGATCATTAATACACCGTCCTTTTTAGTATTCACCTTCTTCTCAAGCTTGTTTGTTAACCTCCAAATGTCTGCCCCGTATGTTAGTATCGGCGGATGGAATGATTGCACAGTTGCCTTTAAACGCGACCTCCTGTACTGACGGACCCCGCAGGTTCGGCAGCTTGCGCATGTCGCGCCAAACGGGCATCCTGCTGAACAACGCGCTGACCGACTTCAGCGACCTGGACATGGCGACTCGGGTGGTGGACGCCAGCGGCAGCGACAGCGAAGTGTCCGAGAGCGACGCCCGGCGCGCCAACAGCATGGCGCCCTTCAAGCGGCCTCTCACCTCCATGTCGCCGATGCTGGTGCTGGGGCCGAGCAACTCGCTGATGGCGCTCGCCGGTTCCGGGGGACTGCGAATTCCCACGAGCATGGCCCAGGTTTGCCTCTTTCCTGGATTCGGGATGGCTTGTTTGCGGACTATAGTTGTTCTGCAGCGCCTTGCAATGCCTTGCAATGCCAATGCCTTGCAGCGCAAAAAAAAAGAAAGAAAGGCGAGGAACCGTCGACGGAAACACACATCAGCCAGTGCCTTTACGCATCGCCTTCTCGCGCATAATCACTCGTATTTTTTTGCGCTATAGGAGGCGTGCACCTGTATTCACGCCTGAGGCTTCGATTGGACAGCCTTTCTGACACATCATAAGCAAGCGCACCCTTCAAAGGCACGCTAGAGGAGAAAACGCATGTAGATCCAACGCACATTTTGGAATCTATGTGAGGCGAAACTTTCGTGAGGCGGTTAACCAAGGTGCATTAAGTCTGGCCATTCCATTCCTGCATGTTTGGCGTGAAGGCAGCCGGCACGCGAGCATGCACCCGTGCTACACAGTTTCGCTCACGTGGCGATCTTCTGAAAGAGCTAGCTGGCGTTGGCACGATAACAGTACATACGTGCGATTGTAACGAATAATGGTTAGGGCATGGGGCTGCTGTCTCTGGGACCGAGGTTCGACCGCAACCGTCGGGGTACATTGTTCGAGCTGTTCTTGAAGATAACAGCAACCACGGTCAGGAAACTCTGGGAGTGCACGCAAGGAAAGCTTCGCTTTAAAATAACGGGGAGCAAATAAAGCCTCGCGTGTTGGCAATTTAAATGCGGCTTTCATCTTCACCACTAACATGCAAATTTTTTTTTGAGCCATCATAATGTAAATAAAGTCTTCGAACCCACTCCGTTTCGTTGTTTCATTAAAGTACATGAATACTGAGTTATTTTCAAATGAAGTAGTATTTGTTGCTCGGGCTTTGCGATATTCATTTACTGTGAATGTCGGCACCTTCATTTACTCGGGTCATTGTGAAGCACGGAAAGAAACATAAGGTGGAATGGCACGGTTTGAGTAACTGCCACACATATGCTCTAGAAAGATTTGAGGAAGGCAGCAAAGTTAATGCGTAGGTATTGTGGAGCAGTAGGATTGCGGGCCGATATGGATAACTCGGCAGAATCACGCGAACGAGAGTAACGGTTTCACTGAGTAACATAGGGCGAATAGGTTCGTATATGAATTTGTACAGCCGGTACATTTCACGGAGCACTCGTTTAAAACAGGCAAATATCGAGTTATTACAGGCTCGACGGCTTAATGATGGACTCAAATGCGTGCTTTAGATTTACCGTGGCAAGCTATAGGCATTCACAAGGACAGGCACAGTTCTCAGCTATTCGAACGCGATAATCGTCCCGCATGGCTGCCGGGGCTTCTTGCGCGACGGCCGGGCGCGGTGGCAGCGACCTGATGCATCGTGGTATATATATAATAATAGTGAGGGCCTTCTTGACGCATCGTGTCTGTATTTGGCACCCCTTAGCGACAACCCAGCCCTCACCGGGAGCGCGAAGAGCACCGGTGACCGTGCGGGCCGATTATCGCGTTTTCATTGCCGAGCAAACGACTCGCTGTAGCAGACGACTCCGCGGGCTTTTCGCCAATCGCTTTGATTACGCCTGCGCCGCAAGACTTCATGAGGCGAGCCGGTGGTGGGGCACTCCGTGCAGCGATGGCACGGGCTTCTTGTTGCCACTAGTTATGCCTTATTCTATGCTATTCTTATCGTCCACCACACACGGCCTCCTGATCCCGTTGATAATGTGGGCAGACCGTCGCTCTGACCACTGGCCAAGCGCGGAAAGCCTGAAAAAGCATAGAATCGGAAAAGGCATCGCTACAAAATACCGGCCTAGGGCCGGTATTTTGTAGCGATGCTTTTTTCGATTCTACCGGCCTAGGGCCGGTATTTTGTAGCGATGCCTTTTCCGATTCTATGCTTTTTCAGGCTTTTCGCGCTTGGCCAGTGGTCAGAACGACGGTCTGCCCACATTATCAACGGGATCAGGCGGCCGTGTGTGGTGGATGATAAGAATAGCATAGAATAAGGCATAAGGCATCGCTACAAAATAGCGGCCAGCAATGGCCGCGCCTGTACATCGAGTCGATTAAACGGTGCCCGAGTCGCTCCCGGCATTCAAAAGAACTGAGGGAATACCTTAGTAAAACGAGTGGGCGTTCAAAAAACTCGTTCTTTCCGTACACTGTCACAGTATGAAATTGGTTGCCTCAATCTTAACCAAGCAATCTTAGCACCCCGCCTTTGATTTGTGTGTGTGTGTGTGTGTGTGTGTGTGTGTGTGTGTGTGTGTGTGTGTGTGTGTGTGTGTGTGTGTGTGTGTGTGTGTGTGTGTGTGTTTGCATTCTTATCTCGCTGCAGGTTTGACTACACTTTTCGGACGATGTAGCCACGAGTTTGGCAGTTCACTGTTGTTTGAACAGGTGCCATATCGTCAATGTCTCATTCTCTATCGCTGAAGTGCTCCGCGCATATTATTATTATTATTATTATTATTATTATTATTATTATTATTATTATTATTATTATTATTATTATTATTATTATTCGCAAATAGTGCATCTCAATTGTTTCAAATGTATCTGACCTACTGCTCTCTGGGCAATTAATACATTGTTTCTTGCCTTGCATTACGTGAATTATACTGATACCACACGATTTTTTTTTTATTCTGTATTACCCACTCCTGCCTGTAGCCCCATAGGGGCTGGCTGTACTTCTGAAATAAAATAAATGTAGACGTTCGCCATACGCAGCAACCACCAGGTAATACAAACGAAAAAGGTAATACGCAAGTCCTTCTGAAGCGGTCGCACTTGTATAAGCTCAGCACCGTTCGGAACGCGGATGGGTCGCTCGCTGGGGTGGTCCGTTCCGTGAAAAGTATGTCACGACGCGGCCGCTCTTAAGTGGGAAGGGCAGCCACCGATATTCACTCGCAAGATAGGTCGAGCAAACGAAACCAGTCATCAGTCCCTCTATCAAGGTGGTGCGGCTGCTGCGACGGGTGAAAGAGAGAATCACACACCGCGGCAAAAGTTTTCGCGCGACGCTCCTAATGTATCTATACCTTCCGCACGCGGAAACGTCCTGCGAAGTCAATCTCAGCGGGAGCTCCAAATGTTAGGGAAGTGTGTGCGGGCGCACGCTTTGGTTGATACTTCGTGTGAGTGCATAGCCTCCTTAAGATAACAGTTTGCTGTCTCTCAATTGCTAAAGGAGAAAAAAAGAAAGATGGGTACTCCGCGTCGCTTTGCGAAGGGATCTTTAGTACCGCCCTTTGGGCTCTCAACCCTCTTTCGAACTGGAAAGCAACAGTTTGAACTCTGCGACGCGTGTGCCCCAGTGCACTTTGAGCGAGATAAATGCCCACCAAGAGAGAGCGGTGCGTGATGTTTACCGGCGTCTATAAAGCATCGCATCATGGCGACTTCGGAACGCACGAGGAAAATGCACACGAGATACATTGTTGTCGGCCCACTGGTGTTTTTCTTTTCATGACGTCCTTATTGATGTCTTTCTTCGCATATAAACACACTGCGTTGACCAGGAAATCGATGTACTAAACCTGCGTCCGACTGACGGGTCATTCACCTGTGTTTTTCATACTGTTATTACTTGTGTTTTAGTCTCGTCTTATATTTAATTTTTTTTTTAAAGCGGGCGGGCATCGCTTAAATGCGGGCCGCTTACATATCTTCGAAGTGGTGTAGAGGCGCTGTGCGCAGCCCTGTAGGGGGCGCCACTGAAATCCTCCTAGCGTTAAATTTCGGAACCGCGGGCGGGAGACTGTGCGTGGCCGTCCCGTCTCTGCACCAAGAGCGGTAGACGTCCGCTGGTGTGAATTTCCGCTCGTGCTTGCAGGAGAAAAGTATTTTTGTTGTGGCAGGGTTCACACAGAAAACGCCATCCGCACGGGAGTGCGCAGGCTTCCGATGCCATACTATTTGAGATGGTCCAGTCCGCATATGCACTTATGTGTAAACGAGCGCTGCTTTCCTCAGACAATTGCGTGACGTGTGCCCGGATACGAACGCAGCGCGCTACATCATAAATCGTGCAGTTTCCCAGCGATTAATCGCTCGAATTATTTAGCAGGCGAAATCAGCCTGCTGTACCCCTGCGACGAATACGTGCACCGGAAGGAGCGACAGCAGCCGTTCATTTTTTTTGTCCGACGTATATATAGAGTGCACGGAGTTGCCAATCCGGCAGAATGATCGACACTTTTCAGCCGTTCGTAACGTAAGCTCGCAAATTCTTTACAGATGTGTTTAAGTCTAACAGTGCGCATTTCATAATAATGCCCTTCACATACCCCTCATTTAGCCACTTTGTATGGACTTGGACGATGACACCTCGCTGTTACCGCTTAGATGGGTCACTCGGCGTGACGGATAAGACGATTGGGAAATGAATTGTACTGCTGCAGGAAAAAGAGGGGGGGGGAGGGGAAAGCGCACGTGATGAGAGAAGAAACTAAAGAATGAAGTAAGCGCAAACTGTACGCGCGCTTCTATCCTTGCAACGCTCCAAAATTTCTTAATGCTGAACAACGTGCGCTATCACATGCGTGATTCGCTTCCTTATATTTGCTCGCGAAAGCTATTTACTGCTGCTAATAACCACCTGGGCTGCCTGTGCCTATGGCGTTGAGCCGCTGAGCGACGAGGTCACAGGATCGATGCCAGCCGTAGCGGACGCGTGCCTGAGGGGCGGAACGCACAATATTTATCTGGAGTCCTCCGCCAGGGCGTGCCTTATAACCACACTGTGATTCTGGACCGTATAGCACCAGAACCTGATATAATTAATTTTAAGAGCTGCATTATATGCCTATATTACAGGACGTACTTTTCCTTATCGCCTTCAGTGCTTTCTGAAGACATAGATGTCAACAATAACCATCGCTGGTTAATGTGTTCATTTTTTGGGTACTTTCCGAACTTTCCAGGGGCTATCTATATATCTGTTTGTTTGTTTGTTCGCTTGTTTGCCTACATGGGTCACTGGGTAGTCCGTGATCGAATGGGTAGTGAACAGGGCTGCTGCGCTGAGGCAACAGGGTTCGAAATCGACCATCAGACGAACTTGGGTCACCAAGTATGTGGCAATGTGTACATACATGCCGCTTTTCAACGAACGTATCTAATGCGGACATGTGTCACTGTAGATGCATGACTGTGCTATATGCACCACTGTTCGAAGAAATCATTTGATGCCGACTTGGAGCACTGGGCATGTCCTACTCGGTTGTGCTGTTGTTCAGTGAACCTCTTCTATGCTAACTTGGGTCTGTGGGAATGTGCAAATAGGTGTGTGTGTGCTCTTCAATGAACGCCTTTGACACCAGCTCAGGCAAATATAGGTATGCGCCACTGGGAATGTGCCTCCTCTTCAACGACCAAAAAGATCCCTTAAATTTCTCCGATAATGAGCGGAATCGAAACCGTCTCAAGGGCTTCTCAAGGACAGCAGCCCGACGCGTTAGATGGTTGCGCCCACGAATGCACTGGGTGTGTGCAGCTTTTCAATGAACAGTTTCACACCAACGCTCTTGCAGCGCCATGAACGCACTGGGTATGTGCGGCTGATCCTCTCGCCAACTTGGGCCAGTATGTGCCATTGAGTGCGCGACAAGCGAGGGAACAGCTCTAATCGTTCGCAGGCACCGGGGCGCCACGCTTCTAGTCTTGGGCACCACGCGTTAGTTTCTCGGTAATGCCACTAGATGGCTTAGAGTGTCCAGAAAGAAGCGTAGTAAGAGGCGATTGGAGGATTGGTGGAAGTAGGGAAACGACAAAAACGGAGACGTACAAAAGCGCAGTTCGCAATAGGGGATCAGAAAATTTGGTTGTGGGAGTTCATAGTGTTTCTTTTTTTTTTCTAGTTTAACCTAGGTAGGACATTAGGCAGTATAATAGCAAGAGCTTGGTGGCGCAACCCACCGCCCCGTTCCAAAGGGGACGCTCATAGCATCCATCCATCCATCCGTAGCTCGAGGGAGGAGCCCGATTGCTGCATGACGCATTTCTCGGCGTTGTCACACACCGGCGCGGCATGCATTTCGGAGGTCACGCGCAGGCTTCCTCGTGGCGGCGCTGGATGGCGCCACGTTCTTAGGGAAGCGCGAAGGTGGAGTCCCGCTGCAGTAAGCGGCTCATGATGACTTATTTCGACAGTGGCAATACGTTTCGCTGCAACATCAATTAAATGCTAACGCATTGAAATATGTGTATTAATATATGTATAGAAAACAAAATTGCTAATTTATAATTATAACATATCCCATGCACGAAAGCGCATTATGATACATGAAATCCCGTGAAAGTGACAGCGTCAACTGATTAGACAGCTTTAGTTTAGCGTACGCAACTATAGCGTAGGCTATACGCAATATAGCGTACGCTAAGCAGCGCACGTTTTCTACAACTTTAGTTGGCCGACGATATCTTTGGATCTCTGAGGCCATATGCCGTCGTTGCGGCTATTTCGCGCCTGTAGCGATAGGTGGCGCTGACATCTCGAACGTTTCTTTTGTTAGGCTTCGACTCGTTCGAAACGAGAAGCGATCTCTAAAACACTACGAAGTTATCCATAATACTCTGTCGTCGAAGCGGCCTGAGACTAGGCGAAAGCCGTTTACACAGTCATTTGCTACGAACGAAGCGCATTTTACAAAAGCAACGCCAAATTCAATTCGAAGCGGGCAGCCGGGACCGCCGCCATGTTTCCCGCAAACCACGCAAAACGCTAACGCAAACTCGTTTGCGTTGCGTACGCCCGCTATACCCGCTATTTCGTTTAGCGTTCAGCGCATGCGCAGTGACGACCCGCTATTCTTTAGCGTACGCAATGGAATAGCGTACGCTATACTAAAACTGTCTATTATTTGTGACCGCGCAATTGAATCCTACACGCGAATGAAGCAAGACGAGAAGCCGACATGATACGCCGGCTGCTTCAGACAAAGGGTGCAGTGTCATTTCCCACTGGTTGTCGCGAGTATCCCGAATATTTCTGTCAGCTACAAGCGTTCGCATTCGTCAACGCGACGCGACGCGAAGCTAACTCAGGACGTCGCCTATGGTTGAGGATTCTACACGCACACTCCGATAATATTCCAGCGCCTCTACAACGAACGCCTCGACAATAAAATTATCTGTACAACGAAGGAACAATTCTGTACCAGTTCTATTGTGATTTGTGCGGTGCGCGACCTTTACAATGAAGTGACCTGTGTAATGAATGATTTGGGAGGCCACAAGAACTTCGTTATTGGGGCGTTCGACTGCGTACACCGCTCAACGAAAACGCGTGAATAAACATACAGTTAAAGCCTATTTCACATGCAGCGACTGGAGCGAAAAAAAATCAAAATCGGTGTGGTCGTATGCGTCGCAATGCGATTTTCAGAGAGCTCGTTTCCCACAATTGCGATTTCAACGATGCGGCTGAAGCGACATCCAGGGTTTCCTTTTTTTTCGTTGTTGTTGAGTTGCAGATTTCTGGATTTGTTGAACGTCAAACGTTACTACTGCAGCGGCAGCTCCAGGCCACTACAAGCAAGGGCGTGAAACTTGTCCGACGTCATGCAAGGCGATATTTGCATTAGTTGTGCATGAACTAACGCTATCACACTGGCTTAATTTGAACGATAAGCGACCTTTCATACGAGGACCGATTTTCAAAGCTTAATATCGCCGGGCGATCCATTTAACACGTAGCCGTATGTCACATCTTGATCAGGTGGCGATCCGTGTCCTCTGGGAGAAAAAGAACATCAAGAAGGCCATCGACTATCCTCGCATCCACACGGACTTGCTTAGCGGGACCATCTACTATGAGCCGAACATGCCAGAAGTAAGAGTCGACCGCTTTGCGAATGCATCTCCGTACTAAGACTCGTCGTAAACTGCAGTCAAACGTTTTGCTGAGCGTGTTTCTTGCCTGCATTTGGCCACCGGACACATTGTTGTTTAGGTCGTAATTGGTGCCTCAACAAATTTCTGTAGGGCGCACGTATTGCTCTTTCTTTCTTTCTTTCTTTCTTTCTTTCTTTCTCTCTTTCTTTCTTTCTTTCTTTCTTTAAGTCAATGTTTTCTATCGCGAGCTCGGATCAATTTGGGGTTCGCGGGATTTGGGCATCTAGCCACTTTCGCTCCTTAAATTAAACAATATGAGGCTTTCTAGTACACGTTGTACAACGGGAAAGGCGCCAAAATTAAGCTTGCAACAAATAAGAAGTGCGAAGTATTGCTAGTTACGGAGCAGTAATAATGCGCTTCACTCAACGAAAAACGCGGACCAGTCCCGGAGATAGTGGCGTCTAAAAACGCGGGCCGATCCCGAAGGTGTCTTGCAGTTCAACATGAAAGAACATAGATAAAAATAAAGATAAAGGTTAACTAAGGAGCTTCATGCAAGGGTAAGATGGTGCTAAAGGAAGGTAACGTGTTGTAGGTGAAGTGACTCAACGGCAGTCGACATTGAAGAAAAACCCTGTCTTCTCGGGGAGCCTCTATTGAACTCCCGAATAAAAGACACGGAAAGAAGCATTGAACAAACAACATAGTCTACACTAATGCACCCCGGAAGACACTGTCTTTTTTCGATGTCAACAGCTCTTGGCTCGCCTCTTTCTTCCACAGCTATGTAACGACGACGCCTTTACCTCCATCATAGGTTCTTGAAATACGTGTCTGATTGCTAGGCTGAACTTGCAAAGGGCTCTCATTCATCAAGATGTAACAGTACCCGGGGGCAGCTGGCCAAAATCTCTCCTGATGGATATCTTATATGCCATAACATGCACGTGCAAAAAATCCTGCTTGCGGGCGCGCGTCGCAAAGACCTATAGCATCTCCGTTATTGAGCCATGCCGCGGCACTCTGAAAACGTCTTCAGTGTCGTATAAGTCCACTGCAGCTCACCGAGTAGTATCATTTGAGCCTGTAAAGCAGCCGCCCCACTTCTCCGCTACAACTCTCGCTCCTCCGATTGGTTCTAACAACTGTCCTAATAGCACACGTAAGTATTTCGGCGCACCGTATGCCATCATGGTAGTCATCATTAGTTCATTTAGGCTGACCTCATTTGACTACATTCAGTTACTAGGGATGTGCGAATAGTAGTTTCTGAGACCGAATAAAGTTTGTATCGAATAATGCCGAAAGCGAATCGAATCGAATTGAATACTTATTTTTCTTTCTCACTGTATTTACTCTAAAAGCCCTTTATGGACATTGCATAAGATGGGGGGGGGGGGGGATAGCGGGAACAAGACATAATCAGACAATACTCTAAAAATGGTCAAACGTGACAAGAAATACGAGCAACAGCTAGGTCAGAACAAATTAGTACAGGCAGACAGACAATACAATACAAATAACGTACCGGATACGTTTCTCATAGTTTTTGAATGAACAGCCATTCTCACCGTAAGTATGACACAATGCTCGCATTCTAGTATTAGCATTACCATGTTTCTGTCATGACAGTGCCCGTTATGAATTGCTGTTTATTAAAACAACAAATGGAGCATTCACACAAAAAAAATTAGCAACTTGTTCGCATACACAGGGCTCTTCGTAGAGTGCGAATTGTCGCAGTTTCGCCGGTAAAGTCTGGCTCTCTGAGCAACGTATTCTGATCAACAGCGAAACTTCTGCTTTACATCTACTGTGGCCGCTATGAAATCCATCGCACCTTTGCTCGAATTTTGTGTTTGACCGTACACACTATACTATTTGAGGTATTCGAGAGCTATTATAAGAATATTCCTCTGTACTAATTCGAATCGAATCGAATTCGAATTCGAATTCGAATCGAAGACTCGATAGCGAATTTGTTATGCGACATATGTATATTAAATATTAGCACACTGCTAGCAGTTACTCGTGTCCGGTATTAGCAGAAACTCTCCGATGCCTGCAGAGTGCTCGTAATTCCAGATGGAGTACACACACGTACTCCCTCTCTACGGTATCAGAACTCTCGATAATGAAGTTACGTAAGAAACAAACGATTCCTCTCCGCCTATGAAGCAGTTACTGGTACGCCTTTTCTTCCCTGTCAATGAACGTCACCCGCGTATATCTTCTGCGTTAACAGGACACTAGAGAAAAAGATAAATTGATCTGCTTTAGTAAATTACCCTTCGTCTATGGTAAAGAACGACTATTACGTTGAGAAGGGGCCTGGTAAGCCAGCAAAGACGCAAGAAAGACAGGTGGCTGCGCCTGCTTGCAGTTCCCGCACAAGCGCGTCATGACGTCATTCATTTTTAAGGCGTCTGCTCGGGTTTAACTGTTTTTAGTCGATAAATATGGCCACATAATACTTTAAAAAGAAACAAGGGAACAAATGAGCAAATTTAAGTACTTACACTTGGAACCACCAATCCAAACGAAAGAAACAAAAGAAGACGACCTTGAACTTCCCGTCGTCACAATGACGTATGCGGAGCTGGGACTCCGGCCAACATGTCCTAGATAGCACAAGGCCTGTTCACTCCGATCCATGACGCCATGCTACCTGGCCCGACTGCCATAGAATCTAATGGGGATGCTCCCGAGTAAGCCAACGCGATTTCGACGTCACCGCTTTCGTCACGCTAGCCTTGGCAATTGAAATTTCGGGCCAGGTAGCATGAAGTCATGGATCGAAGTGAACAGGCCTTGTGTTATCCAGGTGGTGTTGCTCCGTCGCGAACATTATGAGAAATGGAACATAATTTTCCTTTTGTCTTCGAATAATCAACCTACTAACGGGAAATCGGGAAAAATAGAGTTCCAAAAGAATACTTCATCAAATGTAGACTTACTATAATATTTCTCAGTAGTGGGCTCTTTAATCTGTTATTGATCTTGAAATTAGAAAAAAAAGACTGCGCTATTTCTTTTTCTATAATACGGCCACTCCTTCCAGAAAATGATGCAGAAGCTTGGTCAGAAGAACCACACCCTGGAAAAGGAGAGCGGGGATCTGGGCATACTCGACCACCACTCTTTCGTCACCGGCCTCACGTACATCGATGGCCTCATCGAGACCAACTACGACTACCGCAGCGTGGTTGGCGGATCGGACGGCGATTTGCCCGTCGACTTGCCCACCCTCTGCCCAACTCCGGGAACTCCATGCACTTCTGCACCGTTCCCTTAGGCCTCACTATTGCTGAAGCTCACGTGTTTGCTCACTTTGTTGTTTTCTTTTTCTTCCTCCTCCTTGCCATGCTTTCTTGCTATTCTTTGTACTTGCCTTTTTTTTTTCGTTCGCTTACTTAAGTGTTTCATCCTTCGTGCTTTAACTGGCAAAAATCCGCACAGGACAAATCTTCTTGCGGTTCTCTATGCCGACCAGTGCTTCTATTATGGCCGATCTCCCCGGACTCCGCGCGAGTTTTCGCCCAGGCGTATTTAAGTTGGTTGTTTTTAATTTTCCTTATTAACATGTCCTTCTTCTGACCTCTCGCGATGTTTATTACGTTTGGACCGATTTATTTTTGACCACGCGAAACGTGTGTTTTCGTGTTTCCACGAGCTAGCCAATCGAACTTTTGAACAAGCACTGGCTTTCATGCCCAATGAAGAGAGTAAGGAGCACACGCAAGGACTTAGTGAACTTAGAAGCATTTGCATGATGGCATGGAAGTTCAAAGGAGACTTTACTATTCCGTACCTTCCGTTTAGCATTTCATCGCCTCCTACATGCCGAATACTTTTCTGTTCGTCGCCAGATCCTGAACTTGAATCTTCGCAACCCTTCTACACGTATTTAATTCCCTTGTCTTCGAGGGGAGATTTCCCGATCTGATAATCTTATGACGTAATCTTGCGTTTCTTCTGATTTGCATATTGAATGTTGTGTTGCTGAAAGGCAATGTGGTTGCTTTTATATAACGTGCATAGTCGGCCATAGCCACGGCAAAATTAGCAGCGTAACAGATCAAGTAATTTGCATATTGGTGCGTAACTCAAAGCACGTGTTAAAACGTCCTGGAAGATGGCTGCCTGCAAGATATTAGATCACCCCTTCAGTTTCTATGCCACCCTGCTTATCTAAAGTGGTAATTTTGTCTCTACTGGGAACCATATATCATACCCATGACTTCCACATCCAGTAATCCCATGTAATCTTATATATTTCAATCAGTTCCAGTTCGTTCCAAAAAACTTCCTGGAAGGAACTGTGGGCTAAATATAACGTGGCATCCCGTATAATAACATTTCTATGAGGCCACGTGATTTTATAGGATTGTTGAATTTGAAGCTTATTTGGCTTATTCGACTATAAGACAATAGCAATAATGGTAACATAGGCCGTGTGGAGTTTGGGGGAGATGATATTGGGCAGTCGTTCACTAAGTCCTTCGTGAATGAGAAGGTTGTCATTGCATCAGAAGTTTGCTCGGAAACTGTGGCCCTTATGCAATGTTTCTTGCGCATCGGTCACGACAACATCGACGAAGATCTAATCCAACTCCGGTCTCGCTATTTGCGCACGCGATACAAGTTGGCCAAACGTCGCACTTGTGGTGCAATCCTCGCCGAGGAGTATAGACTAATGCGTTTACTCGGCGGAAGTGGAAGACTTCTTCCGGACGATTGTCCTAAACAAGGGAAGCGCCTCGCCTGTGGCATTCTCCGCGGGGTCATTAATACCGCGGAGATCAATGACGCAGTTTCAAGGAAAGCGCTTTCTACGCGCGCGCCCATGCACGCTGCTTCCTGCTTTCAATGTTGTGGGGGGGACCCGCTGGTTATGGGGTTAAAGTTCGCGCCTAATCTGTCCTCGGCGAGGCAGCAACGAAAAAGCTTTGAAAGCGACTGACCCCAGCGCACTCCTCCTGCACACTGCTTCCTCTTCAAGAGGAAGGGCGACGTCCGCGTGAACGGGAGGCGCCGGTGAGGGCATGGCCATCGCAGTGACTAGGCGCTTTCGCGCTGAATCCAAGCGTGAAGTGTCAAGTGATTTTGACCTGGTTATTTTTTTATATATATATGCGGACTCTAACGCGGCTACTGTGTCATCAATGACCAATAAATTTTTGAATGAAGTGGTGTGTCAATGACGTGCAGATTTTTGTTCGAGCGTGTGTGCACAGGAAAAAGAAGCATAACTGCGAGTCGGCCTAGTTTGAACAGATTCATCTTAAAACTTTTTGTACGCAAACAGACAGAGACCAAAAATAGGAGCAACACAAGGACGAGTCCTTAAGCGCTCGTCCTTGTGTTGCTCCTATTCTTCATCTCTGTCTGCTTGCGCACAAAGTTATAATAGGAAAAGAGGTGTGCATGGTTGGGGGGTGGGGGAAGGGGGTGGAGTGGCGCATTAGGAGCGGCGGAACAAAACTCCAGTAGTACTTGCCGTTGGGCTAGTTAGTGAATGTCGAACGAAATTGAATTTAGCCCCGAAAACACCATCACAGGGGAGGGAGGGCATAAAGACGACTAGTGCTCGTCCGGTCTTTTTAATGTCCTCCCCTCTTTGAGAAAAGTTCAGTCGTTACCTGGCAACACGCGGATCTACGTATGCGTACATGGTAGTATTAACCAAGGGCCACCATATACACTAATCAGATATCGAAGTGTTCATCATGGACCAACATATGCACTACTGGTTATTAATTCGGCTTTCCGTCATCGGTGTCGCAAAGCGATACTAGAGGCTGAACCCTAGTCGCATTCAATTGTTGTTCACGAAAGTGAAATCAGAGTTTTGGTTCATAAGATATAATCCTTGGAGAGCGCTCCACCTAGGCCGTTTTCGGCTGAAAGCAATGTGGCGGACATTCATACTGGCGGTGTCTTTCTTACATTCGAATGCAAAAAAAAAAAAAATAGTTCTTATTTGGGACAACTGAAAGTTGTTTCTTAGCTGCAAAGTTTTCTCTACAGACAGCATCGAAGCGTCCATGCCAGTTTAAACGAATTCATTTTGTTACCCTTGCTGCGATTGCTCTGCCAGTTGATGGACTTGAGTGGACGCGTATTCCTGGATTAAGTCACAGCCCTCCGAGATGGAGGAGAAACTTTCAAGAACAATAGGAACTCACTTGTTCTTTGACTGAAATCTATTGCACCTGTGCTAGTAAGCACAATGCACCTTGGGCTCGCACCACGCGCCGTCCTTAGCCGCCAGGATGCGCGCCCACTACATTTCATTTTGCTACCTTTTAGCGGGAATACCTACCAGTCATTTTATCGCGCTCGTTTTCAAGAGGTGTGGTTCATTCTGACCTCATACGTGCAAAGTGTACCTACTTCATCAAGCCTGCGAGTGTGTCTCGAAAATTGAGTCCTATAAACGACAAGTGCTTCTGCCACAATGAGTTCACGGCACTCCATTTTCCTGGCGCAGTGCACAAGTGCGCACATCTCCCATTTAGGCAGGTTGTATTACACTGAAGATAAAACGAACCTCTCCAACGGCACTTTGCGTGGCAGACTCCGCCCTGAGCTCGCTTCCTGTTCTAGAAGCAGCTTCTCTTATTGTCGTTCTGCTCTGAATGAAGAAAGGAAAAACAAAGGAAAAAGGTAAAGGGCCACTCGCCCCGTCTCGGACCAGCTGGCGTGCTTTCTAAATCTGGATACAGTTACAGAGAACCCGCTCGAAAGCAGTAGAAATTGCCGAGAGTAACCCTTCGCGCCCATAAGTTGTGTTTGTGTGAACGTGCGTGCGTAGCCGACGCAACGTGGACGCTTTGCGTGGAAACGATGCGCTTGAGCAACTTAAAAAGCGGTGGTACGGGGCAGCACCATCGGCAGAGGCAAAGACTTCTGGGAGCGTGCATCGCTCAAGGCGTCTGCCTTGGCGCCTTTACGCCGCGCTGCCAAAAAGAAATGTAGCAATGGCTGAAAAGTAACCGCTTTCAAGGGGTACTTGTCTGAAACGTCACATAGAAAGAACTAAGCGCAAGTGTCCGTGGCCGTTGCCGTGACTTGAAGCCTCCGAATGGGAGAGAAACACTTAAATAAGCGACAGACACGTGTTTGCTGCTTGACGTCACTAGTGACATGGTCCGTATATAAGGGACGATGTCGCATGGCCGGCCGGCTTGCACAGATGATCGCTGGCGAGAGTTCGTGGCTGCAGGATTCCAGAAATGGTTCGACCAGCGTCGACGAGTGGTCTGGTACGTACACAAAGCCGCGGTTTACAAGGGATGACGTCAGATTTTCTATAATCAGGATACAGGCGCGACGCGCTGTGCTGTATCTGCAGTATATACTCGGCGGCTGTAAACGGGCAGTCTCGCGAGCCGCTTTGTTGAAACGCTGTGCTTTCTTTTAGAGTGTCTTCTAGCCGCGTAAGCGTGAGAAAAAACGCTCGCACCTGGAACTGAGGCTTGGTGCAACGATAACGCGAGTGTTCGGAAACCTACAGGGGAGCTGCTTGCCATGTCCTGTGCTTGTTCAAGTGTACACATATCGTGAGATTCGTTCTTCGCCTAGCTGACCAACTGTGCTGTGAATGGAAGACGCAATACAACATGCATAGCCTAGGGCAAACGAAGGGGCAGACACGAACTGGCGCAAACCTTCAACTGCTTCATTTCTCCCGGAATCTGCGCCAGTTAATGCCCATTCCATCGTTCTTCCTTGTCTATGTGGCGCTGCATCTTTCCTTCAGTGCACATGTCCTCTTGACGAAGTTTGCTCATAGCAGCCCTCCGGCTCCCAACTTGCTCAAGCTTGCAATCACGTGCGCTCTGTGGGGAAGCCATGAATTCCTTTTTCTTTTTTTTTTTAATGGGTACACCCCAATAAAAAAAATATCTATCTGGCATAATAACACACTGCGCTGCAGCATATTTGCGATCGGATAGCTCGGCAACAGACCAAGTATTGTCGCATTGCTCGCAGTTATCAGTGACATCGGATGCGTGAGTTCTCATGAAAAAGTTGGTGAGCCGAGCAATAATGCGGAGGCAAAACGACCGTTGACCTTGCCAACCCATCGGCTGGTACTTCCTATACCTGCAATGCACATTCGATCCCTTGATAACTACGGTAATGCGCCCTCGCACCATTGATATGTTGTCGGGCGAAGGCGAAAGTGTTGCTGTGTTCCTCCCACGACAATCTTTCTTCCTTTGTCGGCTGTTTTGCTAACCACCGGAGTATATTAGTTTGGGCAAATAAAGCCACCAACGACGAGGTAGTGTATGCAGTAGGCGTACGGCTGATAGCGCAACGACCTGCTTGAACAGAAGAAACATCCACCTACGTACTAATTCGAACAGATTTCTACAGCTTTCTTCTCCGCGTTATAGTTTAGCTTTTGAGATACTTGTCCACTAGATTTAAGACATTATAGAGAAGTGACCAATAAACATTAAGCGCAAATAAACAAGCATCCCAGCAGGAATAGTCTCTGCTCACTGTCTCTATAATCTGCAGCAATAGCTGCTAAGAATAACATAGCAGGCATTATTAACATGCCTGTCCTCTTGATATTCACGTAGCAGAAACAGCCTAAGAAGTTTGTCTGTACATACCACAAGAATCGACCCTATAGGGCGCTTCGTGACATGGGAGCCGTCACGTCATCATAGTTGTTGCAGTCGTCACCTCCCTTTGTCATCGTCTTTATCGTTATTCTTATCGTTGTAGTTATTGTCGTCCTTGCTTGCAGTCAGTCAACGTACTCTACATGACTTACAAACGTCAAGTTGCGGCGTTTTGCAAATGCTGACGAAGCAATGACCTCGGTGGTAACTCCTCCGTCATTAAAGCTTTTTCGCGAGGAGCGCGCTACAACTACACCTTCCCCCCCCCCCCCCCCCAACTATTTTACGCAGATTTTCTGCACATTCTCCGCAAAAGAAGTCGCCGAAAATCAAAATGCTGCAAAGATAGCCTAAATTCGTTAAAAATAAATTATGGGGTTTTACGTGCCAGAACCACGATCTGATTATGAAGCGCGGCGTAGTGGGGGACTCCGGAAATTTTGACCTCCTGGGGTTCTTTAACGTGCACCTAAACCTAAGTGCACGGGTGTTTTCGCATTTCTCCACCAGCGAAATGCGGCCGCCGTGGTCAGGATTCAATCTCACGACTTCGTTCTTGGCAGCCCAACACATCCACTAAGTGACCACGCCGGGTAGCCTAAATTCAGGTAGGCTGTATTATTATAGAGAAAATGACCACTATGTGTGCCGATCATGGAACGTTGCGATGCAATGTCCGACGACGAAAGAACACAAGACTTTCGTGGCCACAAAATGATTGAGGACGCCATCGCACAACGAAAATTGCAAGCAGGGAAGAGTATGGAAACAGTTTAAAGGCCGGGCAAAGAACAAGCCTTTCAACATCGACGACTACGAAAGAGAGAGAGAGAGAGGGATGGCGTAAGCCGGACAATTAAGGAGCCCTGACAAAAGGTAAGGTCCACGTGGGAACGCTGTTACCTCTAGAATACCTCGAACACGAAGAATAAAAGATTGTCATCTCAAGGGACACTGGCCGTTCAGCACGGCGACGGCAGTGAATAGCGATTCGGCCTCACAGACGCTCGCAGCAACGACATAGGCATGGGCAAAGTTCGCAACCCTTGAGCAATATTCTCATCTGCAACTCCGAAACACTGCGCTCGCGCTGACTCAAACAAAAGGCGATGCGCCCGAGACTGCTGTACAGAAAGAATACCGAAGGAACCCTTTGAAAGTCAAACAATCTCGCGTGACCGACGTTTCCTTCTTTCTTTCTTTCTTTCTTTCTTTCTTTGTTTCTTTCTTTCTTTCTTTCTTTCTTTCTTTTTCTTCTCTTTTTCTTTTCTCTCTCTCGCTCTTTTTTGAAACGCTCGCGAAGACCATTTTTCGAGCGCCTCGCATTGTTCGACTCGTCGTGGCAAGCCGCTTGTTGTTCGTAGAGATGCTAGGGCGCTATTTTTTCTGTACACGCCAAATTCCGGCATATTGCCAAATTGCGCCATGCTGGTGCGTTAAGCCAATCAGAGATGCTGTAGCGGCACTTTGAACCAATCGTCAATGGCAAGTAAAACAAATTTAACAATAAATATGGCGAAATTTGACATCTCACAGAAATAACAACTCCTGCTTCGTTGGAAGTGGGCGCAAGCTGTATGCTTGGCTCCCTTAATCCACCTTTCTCTTGTGCGGCTAGTTTTATGCAGCGTCACTGATGAGCTCGCTTGAACGGATACGCCAGTGACGCCATCGATGCGAGCTCCATTTTTTTTACCAGGAGATGGCGTGGCCAGAGGAAAAAAAAATTTTATGGGGTTTTACGCGTCAAAAGCACTTTATGATTATGAGGCACGCCGTAGTGGGGGACTGCGGAAAATTCGACCACCTGGAATTCCTTAACGTGCATCTAAATCTAAGTACACGGGTGTTTTCGCATTTCTCCCCCATCGAAATGCGGCCGCCGTGGCCGGGATTCGATCCCGCGACCTCGTGATCAGCAGCCCAACAACACCATAGCCACTAAGCTACCCCGGCGGGTATATGCCAGAGAAAAGGTGCCAATCTTGCGGAACATGCGCCTTACGGAAAAATCGCCGCCAACTATATAGTATAAGGTATCCCAGCCAAATCGCAGCTTAAACGGGCAAAAGGTGTCTTGCTTGGAACTACGCGAGAACCTTGATTGCATAGGCTTACCGTCCATTGGAGGGTTACCCTCTTTCTGCCTTCCCTATAATAAATTTTCTCTCCTGGTAATCTCGCCGCAGCGCAGATCCTTGTTGTCAAGTGCACACGTTATTCTGAAACGGGGAGTTGTCACGCACCTAATCGTAAAGCAACGCTAAGAGGGAAATCGCATACCGGTTCCTATCCACAAAAAAGAAATACATGCGTTTGAAGAAGTGTCATTTTCGTTCTGGAATGGAACTCATCCTATACCCCCTGACGGAGGCAGGGACTCTACCAGCTGATCGAACCACATTGCAAGGCCAGTAGTTGGCGATGCGAGAGCGGAATAGCCTTCCGCTCGAAGCACTATGTGCTGGAATAATGATTAAGTAAACGAGATCTTCCGAAACTTTCCACGACAGCATTTGCAAAACATAATGTTTTCATAACTTGCTTGCGATGCATTGCGGATTTACTCAGTACTCATTTCACTAGCGTGCACGTCTTAAGTGAATGGGTGATTATCGCTACGTACAGCATTGTGCCGTTAACGGCAAATCAACGTGTCTTGTGTCTTTATGCCGTTTAGTGGCCCCTTGTCGGTACAAATTAAAAAAAGTTTAGCTAAGCAAATGTGTGTCATAACGCGTCAGAGCGATCAGCACAAAAACGGAGTCACAAGCACAACACGTTTGTTGCGGATTCACAAGGGACTGGCGTGCATAAAAGCACGAAACCCTGAGTAAGCACGGCCGCTACCGTGGTGGGGTTCTGGTGGTGGTGGTGGTGGTGGTGGTGGTGGTGTGTTGCAGCTTCAGGCGGCTTTATCATGGCGATCGAGGCCCTACAACTGTTCCGCCTCAGTGTTTCTTTTACACTGTCACTGAGGTATCTACCACATGCCGAAAAGTCCAGTGTCTCTTAGAAATGTAAGAAGGCATGAAGCTTCCCTTCGGACTGTAGCGGATTCTTTCGCAAATATAAGGCATTGAAGACACGACGTGTAAGGCCTTTCTTTTGTAAGTTCTCAAGTATATAGAGCGTCCGATACACCACGGTAGCACAAACGCGACCACCGAAAGTGTTCGATATATTTCTTGCCTGCACAAAGCGATACACGTGCGATGTGCACGATGTGCACATCGGAGGATCGGTACGTTCCGTCTTGAATAACCATGCTGCGCTGTATGCAGAACTGGTCCCTATTCGATGCAGTAGCGAGGTTTCCACTTGACGAAACCGCCTGGTTACGCAGGGCGCTCGCGGCGGAATTCAAAGCAATACAAAGTCAACACGGATGTCCGTCGTTCGGCCTTCTTGTAAGGATTCCGTGGCACACACGGCGCTGCAAAGTTTTTTTTTCTTAGCTGGAGTAGCATCGGCAGCGACGTTTTAACGCCTTATGCGCTGCTCCTGCACGCGACTGTTCTCGGACACCTAAGACAGCTTTCTCCAAAAGTTACCGTGAGGGGTGGTAACGAATGGCCTGTAGGTCAATTTCACTGCACAGTAGACTAGGCTAAATTTCTGACGCATATTTTACTTAAGAAGGCTAGACAAGCCTCCACGTAAGCTGCGCACTTTTGAGGCGTGTGGTGTTCGCTCACGCACGACACGCTGCAGAGTGTTCTGAAGTCGCGACTATACGTTGCATTAAAAACAAGAAAAAAATCGCTTTCAGTATTTTCCCGACGCGCAGAATAAATATCTCTGCATTTTGAACGTGCCGCAGCCACAAGTCGCTGTTGAAAATCCCGCCTTCGAGAAATACTCGCGAAATCACGCTGACGGTGACATTACGGCAACTTGGAGGCAGTTGTTTAGGCTGACTTGTCGTTTCTTTGCGGCAAGGACTATGTGCAGTGATGAAATCCAGCGAAGCAGTGCCTAAAGGTTGTGCTTTCTTCAATATTTTTACAGGCTGGTGTCTGATTGTCGCTTGCAGTGCTGTTGAACGTTTGCACCGTGGCCGGTTCTGTGTTTCGTCTCTTCACTCGCTGTTTTGTTTGACGCTTCTCGCCTTTTCGAAACAGCGGGCGTGGTGTGCGTTTCAGAAGACGGTTACGCAGCGCCTGCGCTTCTCATCGGATGGAGCTTTGAATGAGAGGTCATGGGTGGAGATGTATCAAGGCCCGTAGCCGCCCTTCATTCATCGCCTTGCATATACGTATCTGCGATTGTATTCGCGTCATCTATCGGTTCGTGCGCGTGATATTTGCTTTTGGCTAACTTCACTTTCGGCATGCGACAAACAAACAAACAAGCAAACAAGAAAAACATACACAAAACGCGACTGATCAGTAGATGTCGCGAATACAATTGCAAATACATATAGGTGTGGTAAACCAACAAGCGAGTCGGTTCCTAATCATAAGACTCAGAAATGAGCAAACAAAATCTAAGCAACGGAAAAAGCACAAAACAAATTAATGGTCAAGGAGACTGAGCATTTTGCCATGTTTTTCTTTAGTTCGTGCTCGTTCGTCCGTCACAGAACATATACAGGACCTCCGCACATGGACTCTATCGCAAGGTGCGGTTTGTGGCTCGGATTATTTTTGGTAATAAAAGAGTGCTCTTCTTTTTTAGTGGCATAGCGTGGAAAAGACTTAATTGAAAGTGGAGGCGTAGGCAAAGGTGTTTTAGCTTTTTCTTACTTTGCGGGTGTTTCTAGCTTCCGCATAGCCGATTCCTCCTATTTTGGAGAGCTTTCTACAAGAACTAATAGTTTTAACTATTCCGACACCGAAACAACACAGAATCCTTTGACCATTTGAGTATCGAAACAACATTCATTGTACCTGCTACACCTTGTTTTCATTTTTATATGTCCCTCTCCATACTGTTCTAAGGCTTTCATTGGAAAAACCTTCATCTCACGGACGTGTACCTTTTTTTAAAGGAGACGACTACTTCCTTATCAACATTTCCTCAAATTGCATCACTATTCAGCCATATATAGCCATCTGCGTTGGGTGCTCGACGATGTCCTGCCCTTATTTCGTGCGGTGCGGTGTTACTTCGTCTTCCTTTCAGATTAGACCTTTTTTTTTTCTTGTGAACGCATATCTTCGCAAACAATAATGAGGCTATTTCCTTTACACTTGCTCCGGCTTGCAGACAGCCTATCGACGTCATCTACGCCTTTTGGACATACATCGCATACGTTGACCTGGACGCACGAATCGCGATATAGCTGATTCCGGGATTTAATTCACCAAGGAGACACAAGGCCTGACAGTTATTCATAGGCCTATTGTCCCTATTACTTCTCAAAAGAAATTGCTGGACATGAAAACAAAAATTGCACTTGTGACTATGATGGCGGCACTAGTAGTGACTCTGTTATGCAAAAGTTGTTCCTTCACCCACAGCAGCTGCTGGCCATCAGCGGAACCCTGTTGTCCGTGGCGTCACTGGGCTTCGCAGGGGCGTTGCCTCTGATATTCCACTACGACCCGTTGATTGCAGAAGAGAGCCAGCAGCAGGAGCAGCTGTCCATCGCGGTAAGCTGCATCTTTCGCATTGGGATGAAACAGCCATGCAAGCAGGCTGTTTCATATATATATATATATATATATATATATATATATATATATATATATATATATATATATATATATATATTTCCTGCGGGAAGCTGTTTCTTCATCGACTTTAAATTCCATTAATCTGTAATTTCTTTATTTCAATTAGTAATTGCAAGTAATTCCAACGTGGATGGACATTGGGAAACATAGGTGCTAGTTGGAAGACAGGAGGACAAAAAGCCCCCAAGAACATAAACATGGAAGGTAGAAATTGAATGTTACCGTGTTTTGTTTCAGTTGAGGTGTAGCAAGAGAAATCGACCGCTAAGAGGAGCATGCCTCTACACCATAATTATAACGGAAAGCACGATGTCACCCTGCTATATGCAAACGCAAGAGCGCCGTACACAAACGTTATACTATGTGCATGCGTGCGTGCTGAGAGAGAAAATTAAAGTATGCAAACTATTGTGATCCGCGTTGGCATTGTTTTTATTTAAAGGAAGAAAAGTAACTCCCGTGTTCTGAACACCGACCATACTTCATCTTCTGTAAGGGAAATATTCACCTCCACCCGCCTTGTAGCACGAAGCTACAAGGTAAACTCATGCGTGTTTCGCAGAGAGAAAGCTTAGCAGTTGAAGAAAAGTTCACTCTGCTGCGGGTACGTGTCAATATTTCCCTTTCATGAATTTTCTTCCACCTTGCGGGCTTCCGCAATACTGATTTGTCAGTACTTCTTTCCATTGTTTCTTAACCTCGTACCTCCATAACTGACTCGTAAGAGGGGGCTAACATCGAAGGCAACTACCGGGGCAGGCGCCGTATCTGAGAGTGCTCATTTTATGTGCATGAAATCACGCCAAAGGCAAGCAAACTATTACACTCCTCCTTCCGCAGCCTTTTGTAGTGACGGCACCAGTGACACAACAACGGAGCGGAGGACAGCCTGAGACTTCTGACGAACAGCAAGAACTGCCGGCACTCGCCGTACGACACGGGCCACAGTACAGCGGGAGGACCGCGTCGCAGCCTGCGAAGAGGCACGCTCACCGAGGCCCAGTGAGAGCAGTCATGCCACAGCCGACTCGCTACCAGCAGTCGCCGGCCACAGCGCAGGCATCGTACGCACCGGCACAGCATGGAGATCTGCAAGGGTCCGCCACGGGCTACGGCCACCAGGCCGAAGGCTACCTCGACATGGGTGCCTACTCAGGCGGCTACGGTGCCTTCGGCTGGTACGCCGATTACCCCGTCGGCGGAGGGTATCACTGAGCCCGCGTTAGACATTTCCGTAGTCAAGGAGCACAGGATGCATACGTGATTATCTCGGCAAGTATCTCTATGGATTACACAGCTACCATAGCTATTCAAAAGGAAATCGAAAAAAATATATTTTAGTTGACATTACGAGAAAACAAATGAAGCTGGGCGGCGGGCCAAATAATACAAAGGGCAGACGACCGATGGTCTATTATAGTTACAGAGCGGACGCCAAGGGAAAGGAAAAGTGGTCGCAGACCGCAGAACATTAGGTGGTGTACTCAAATTAGGAAACTTGCATGCATAGGACGGGGTCAGCTGATGCAACAAAGGGGCGATTGTAGATCGCTGTATGAGGCCTTCGTCCCGCAGTCCACATAAATAGGCGGTGATGATGATAGTGTAGATTGCGTCAGGATAGACTGATGAATTACACACCTGGGATATTGAGTGCATTACAGTTAGCATAGCGCGTTGGAAAAGTAAAGCGCGCAAAGAGGCGCAAGTTTACGCATTTCCTGAAATGAAATGGCTAATAACCACCAGAACTGCTTCATTTCTTGCTGCAAGTGACTCTTTACAGGGAAGCTATGCCACATAGGAAAAACAACCCTCCAAAGAAACAAACATAATAAATTCAGCCTGGAAATAGATGCATAAGAGATAAACATTTTTCTGTTAATTTGCAAATGGAGCTCAATATAAAGCCAACGCTACGTATAGGTCCGACGTGTGAGAGTTTAATGGAGATAAGTTCCGCTCCCAACCGGGGTTTTCGTCCTCTAATTAATTAACTGCGTAGGCCTGGAAACAAATGCTGAGAGGGTCCGAAGAAGGTAATGCTAGGGTAATGCTACCAGTCTAGCCTGCTTAATCGTTTGGCTCCAGTGTCGACCTCTTTAAATGTAAAGTGCGAAAACACGTCAAACGAGCTACAACTGGTAGAGGTAGCTGATGGGTTTCCATGCAGTAAAAGCAGTGAGAGTATGCATGTAGGCAGGTCCGACGCTGTTTTCTGCCACAACTTTTGATATCATTAGTAAATATTTTTTTGCTCTACCTGACATGCATTAGCAGGCGACGGAAGAAACGATACGGAGCTACTCGAAAGATGGAGCTTCCAATAGTTCCCCGTATTGTCTGTCGAAACATTTCACAAGCAGATTCCGAGAATTATACTCATAGAGATGCCAACTTTTACTTCTCGCTCGTATTTCCCCATTTTATGTAATGTAATTTATTTTTCTTAATCACATCGTAATCTACTGCGCCATCCAATATCGACAAGTTCAAAGTGACACTAACATGGCGATTGTTCGGGACTATGAGCACACAAATTTATGGCAGAAAGAAAGCAACGCAATACAGATAAAAATTAATTAATAAAAATGTAGAGATGAGTACAGCATAGAAGCTCATATCTTATTCAACAGAAAGCGGTACCTGAATACCCAAGATCACAAATCGCGAGCTTTTGTAAAATATGCACATTTGTTTCACATGAATGTTTCGCGCTGTTTAAATAAAGAAAGCGATGCCGTTACGCAGTATTTGTTTGTGGATTCCTTATGCTTGTGATTGAGCCCATAGCGCAGCTCTCATGAGGGCGCTGAGCGCTGTAATAGAGCGCGATATACGCCTCCTCATTAGTACTTTACCTCAGAGTGATTAGTTTTATCAGCAGCTGTATTTATTTTGATCCATTTTTGAAACGGACGCCGAAAAACAATGTACTGAACGTTTAAACCCGAAAGTATTAAAATATGATCATCTACAAGCAATCGCAAAAAAATTAAATAAAATATCAATAATAATAACAGAAGAGAAGGAGAAAAAAAAAACACTTAACGGTTGTTTGCCGTCTTCTCCGCAATGTCGTTTAGCTCCGCAGTAAAGCACTCACAAAGCTTTGCCGTGGTACATTTCAATGGTGTCAGGAGCTCTTGCTGAACCAGCTCAAGTATTGACAAAACGACCGAAGGAGGAACACGTGAGGTTACTAAACATAATAGATTTCTCATGCGACGGCTCTTAGGATTTTAACGCTTTGATACAGTAACCCGTGCATTTGCACAATCTGACATTTTGCCTCAGACAGTCCCGCCACCTCTCGGAACATGCCGCTATTACATTCCGCGCGTTTCCTGGCACCGTTTACAGATGGCGAGAGCAAAACAGCTCGTGCTTTCTTGTGAAGCGGTGTGCAAACCAAAATTTCACGTGCACTTGGAATTAGAATTGAATCCTAACAATTGCAATTCACCTATGCCATTCGAGAAGTTTGAATTCGATATGCGGTATCATTTTGTTATGACCCGTAGTACGCGGCTATGACCGGACTATGTTATTATGGCTATTCTAAAGTAGCCTGGCTGGTAAAAGGACCAAGCACGTACTGGCACCACCTGGTAGCATGAAGTGCCCGTTGTTAAACCAGTCTTTCCCGAAGTACTCTGTATTAGATAAAGTGCTTCAGCGCAGACGACAATGATCCACGAAGGAAACGATTAGTGAGTGAGCGTATCCTAGTTGGACCTCTTGTGGATTATAAATTATAATGCACATTGGCTTTAAGCATACCTCGTAACTCTCCCAAAGTTTTCGTAACGTTTACAAATGTCGACTCAGTTTATGAATTTACAAATGTCGCGTCATGTTTTACGAGAAAGTAAATATTGTTCACAAAAAAGTTTCACTCATCCGTCTCTGAGATTTCTGTTAAATGTCTCCTGTCGCTGAAAGGACGCAAAAGGGGCACTTCGAGCAAGCAGGTAAGTTTTTGTAGAAAGCGGAATCAGGAACAGCAAACTTGCTAAAGAAAGGCAGTATGATTTAAAAACCGTGTTGCTTGTCCGTATTTGCTCTCTCAAGTTTTGGATCTGCTTGTGTGCTGCTTCCAGGGATAAATTATTGTTAATAAAGTACGTATTTACACCTCAAAAGGCCTGCGCTCAGGGCGAGCTGTACAAATATACAGCGGCCCCAATGACATCAGTACATGCCTCCTATGGCGTGAGCCGACATTTAAGCCCAGAGTGTAGCATCTGTATGCCATCCTGCTGCAACACAATGCTACTACATCTTGAACGACAAAAAGACGGTTTTTACGGCAAGAAATATAAGGGGACGGCCACTTTCACCGCGTACCCTTGGAGACTGCTTTCGTCATCTATCTGTAGTATTAAAGAAAGAAAAAAGGTTTACTCACGTTCGTAACATACGAGTCAGTAATAAGAACAGACTGGAAAAGTGCTATGTCCCTTAGCTCTCTACGGGTCTTAAGAGGAGATGACGCAGTTAATATTTTGTTCAAAATCTATCTATCTATCTATCTATCTATCTATCTATCTATCTATCTATCTATCTATCTATCTATCTATCTATCTATCTATCTATCTATCTATCTATCTATCTTATCTATCTATCTATCTATCTATCTATCTATCTATCTATCTATCTATCTATCTATCTATCTATCTATCTATCCGCCTACGTCTTGGTGCTCTCATTGTCGTTTCGTTGACTTGGAATGTACTAAAATTGGCCTAGCATGACAAGAGTATATGACGAAGATAAATTATCGGTCATGACATGAATATCCCGACATGTGTGTCAGGTAAGTCATGAAACAACCGCATACGTCTTGGTGCTCTCATGATCGTTTAATTAACTTGGTATGTACCACAATTGGCATAGTATGAAAAGAGTGTTTGACGAACATAAATGAGAGGTCATGACATGCGTGTCATGCAGGTCGTGAAACAGCCGCCTACGTCTTGATATGCACCGAAATTGGCATAGTATGACAAGAGTATGACGAACATAAAGGATCGATCACAGCATGAATATCATGACATGTATGTCATGTAGGCCATGAAACAGCCACCTACGTCTTGGTGCTCTCTTGGTCGTTTCGTTAACTTGGTATGTAAAAAAAAAATTGGCATTGTATGACAAAAGTGTATGACGAGCATAAATGATATGTCATGACATGAATGTGATGACATGCGTGTCACGTAGGTCATGAAACAGCCGCCTACATCTTGGTGCTCTCATGGTCGATTCGTTAACTTGGTAGGCTGCTGGTACACTGCTTCGCATAACATCGATTACCACGGGGCGTTGTATCTGCCGACTTTTTTTTTTCCTTTTCTTCTAGTTACACTGAAGTCTATTGACAAGATATATTTACAAAAGCAATAGCAGAGCTGACTAGAGTGGAGCTGACGTCTCAAAAGTAAAGCCGGACCACCGCTATCTTACCATAGGCACGAAAAAAAAACGTTAGCGAATAGCGGGGAACATAGGAAGCGTTTTCTCCCCGACTTCGTGCTATAAACCATCGCAGTGAACCAGCCATCCTACTATTCGACGTGCATTTGATCTAGCCAAGTCTTAAATTATTGCTCATTTAGAAGTTGTTGCCCTGTTGAACTGAGGTACACTTAAAAACCGCGTGGCATACATTGAAGGAGATAAATAAGGTGCTTTGACTTTAATCAGAGCCGTCACTTAAGTGGTATTAGAACGGACGCCGAGCCCGCATGTCCCTAAAGCTCGCCTTCAATTCATTAGGAAACAATGAATATTACTCCCGCACATTCTTTTTTTACCTTGTAGCGAAAGTTTAGAATACTTGGGAATAACGCGTCCTGATATCAAGGCGATCTTTATCGTGAAATATTTTTGAGCGAGCTGCAAAGATATCTACAGAAGCCCTTCACTGATTATTCACTGCTTACCTCGACGCCCTCTCTCTCTCTATTCTTTCTATGAGGGGTAATTCTGAGTATAGGGAATATTCCTTTGGGTATTGCTGCCTGTAATTTGTCACTTATTCTAGTAATATGAGAACTAAACGTAGGTGTCGTCAGCGTATATATATAATCTGACCGTCCTGAACGCTTCTTAGAAGTCATGGGGTAGACGAGCCGTTTCCATTTTGAACAACACGAAAAGCACTATACTGCACTGCGGCACACTTTTCGTGATTTTCCTCGAGATACTCAACAGTGCCCCTAACTTCACTTGCACTGACGGGCCACTGTAGATCGTGTGAAAAAAGCGACAAAGATGCCTTTCTACCTCGATGGCCACAAGATGACAAAATATTGAACATTGGAACAAACAGTCGTATATGCTTGAAACTTGAAAGCATTATGTGCCCTTGATTGTTTTACCGCTTAGAGTACGTGCTCTTGAGAGTTCAAAACGCCGTATGTGTCCTCGTGTTTATGTGCCTTACCAAACATATGACGTTACCTGGGGCATTCATGCGCTGGGGAAAGATGGTCATGCAAGTTGGAGGAGCCTTGTAAAACTCAAGCCACTATCTCAGTCAAAGACAGTGAAGCTTCTCCGTTAGTTTCACTAGACGCGCAAAATCAGTGATATCGCTCGATAGGATGTCAGCTTTGTCTGTCTTTACCAGGTTTCAGCACCCACACAACTCAAGCAACCTTCAGTGATGACAGTACGTTTCCTGTCTCCCTGGCTTAGTTAAAATATTCTAGAAGGCTGCTCCTAAGTTGTTCAGGCAAGTTGGAAAAATTTTGGTTGGTGATGCCATCAGGTCCATGGAGCTCAACGGTGGTGGAGGGAGCCTATGGCAGACATAACCCAAAGCAGTAGAAGACTTGGAAGAATGTATAGCACAGGAGCCCTAATAAGAGCCCTAATAGCTAAGCGGTTACGAAACAGCCTGGCAATGGTCATTACGCGAATGGTTGAATGACATGGATGCTCAACTTTTTATTTAGCCTTCAGGGCGTAGGACAAACTTAAATAAGTCCTTTGGATATGCAGAGACCATTCGTTGTATTCAACGTACATGTTTTCTACAGGACTAATCCTGAAGGCATCTGTAGCAAGGCGGATACCCAAGTGGTTAACGGGATCTAGCACCTTTAGATCACTAGGAGTAGCAGAGTTCTAGACTATGGCTCCGTAGTCGAGACGTGACCCTATGAGGCTTGTGCACGAGCTCAAAAGGCATTTCCTGTCACTTACCCAATATATATGGGACAAGAGCTTCAGTAGATTCACTGCCTTCAGGCACTTCGCTTTCAGATATTTCAAGTGTGGCATAAAAGTTAAATTATAATCTAAACTGACGCCTAACATTTGTGTTTATGGCTCACAGCCCGTTATCCATTAAGATAAATAACGGGGTCTAGTAGTATGCCTCTCTTGTTTGAGAAGAGGACACTCATACTTTTTCGGGTGATCGGTTTGAATCTATTCTCGTCTGCCAACTTAGACAAGTTATTAAGCCCAAGCAGTACTTGTCGCTCGCAGATAGCAAGATAATATGTGTAACTGATTTCCAGATCATCCACATAGAGAGAATAAACCTATGTACGAGGTTCGATTTTGCAATGAAAAGGACAAATCCAAGCCCGCAAGCTTGTGGTACACCAGAATCCTGTGCAAATGGACAAGATGGGAGGTTACCAATTCTAACACGGAACGTGCGGTTAGGCACGTAACTTTGGATGACATTCAGCAAGTTGTCTAAGATACCCACTCCAGTAAGGTCACGGAGAATTCTGAGACGCCACGTGTTGTCCTATGCTTTCTGTATATTAATAAATACCGACAAGAATAATTGTTTATGCGCAAAGGCATCGCGAATATTTGCCTCGATGCGCACTTAGTGATCAGTTGTAGATATACCTTCCTTGACACCACACCGAAGAAGGTCTAATATTTCATTACTTTCGAAAAAATGAAGGATGCGCCGTTTAATCATTTTCTCGAAGAGTTTGCATAAGTAACTTGTCCAGCCTATAGACCTATAACTGCTGCCCGAAGTCGGTTCCTTGCAGTCTTTGAGAATTGTAAGGATTATTGCTTCTTTCCAGTCTGACGGAATGTGTCAACCAGAAAATATGCGTTAAAATATGGCAGTATCGTTTTGTGGGTTTCAGGGTTTGAGACCTTGACCACGTTGTAAACTATTCAGTCATTTCCTGGGACAGATATATTCCAATAATTAGGTGATGCCTGAAGCTCCACTATGTTAACTGCGCGATCTTATTGTTAATTTCATGTTTCTCTTTGATCCAGAAGCAGTTGCTCTGCTTGTCGCTGATATCTGAGAATGTATCTGAGTAATGGAATTAACTGAAAATATTCTCAAAGTGGAATCCCATGAAATTGGACGGGTCTTCGAAAGTATATCCCTGATTGTTCACGAACAGTAGAGGATGATATTTCCGGCCTCTAAATTTATTAACGCTTTCTTAAGTTTTCTTTCCGTCTGTATAAGAGTTTATGCCCGATATGTATTTCTGTCAGCTTTCCCTTATGGCAAGACGATCCGTTTTTCTATCCTCAAACTGCATTTTCTTGAAAATGATCAGGTTTTCTCTAGTTAGAGAGTAGCGAAGGTAAGTCCCCGCCTTATGTTGATATCTGCACGCTTCCCTACACTCATCGTTCCACGAGGAAACACGTCATATATAGGACGATTCGTTTGTTTCGGATATACTTATTGACGCCACATACATTACAAACGCCGTCAAATGCCCCACAGTATCATCGATCGGAAGTCTACAGGTGTCAAGCCAAGTCGAATGAGTGAGCTTTCTGCATATCTTCCAGTCAGCATAGTCGACATCGGGGCACATGTGGAGATCACTCGTCACCTTGTGTTAATTTCGTAACAATGGGGAAATGGTCACTCACGTATGGATTCGCTCCAGGTACGGCACGAGGGCACTTGGTGCGATGGTGCGATCTTCTAGATGACAATGTTTTGTTTAAGTCATAGCGCTGAAGCTTGACACGGACATAAAAGAGGACAGGAATGTGTCAGCGCACATCCTGTCGTCTTGTCTTCGTCCTGTCGTCCTGTCTTCGCAGCATCAAGCGCCTCTTCAGAGGCGCTAGATGCTGCCCGCTCATCGGGCCCACTCGCAGATCCGCCGTTCCCTCTGCTTCCCCCTAACGCCTGGAAAGCACCATCGTGACCAACATCAATCGTTTCGTCACGTAAAAATAGTCAGCCCCCGACGGTGCCGTGCTTTGGGCTTACTGGCTCCGCCGCATAACACGCCACTAATTCACTGCTGTTCGCAATGCAGGTCGGTAAGCAGTGTGCTCCTTTTTCCAAGAAATTCAGCAATTAAATTATGGAGTTTTACGTGCCCATACCCTTTTCTGATCATGAGGCACGCCGTAGTGGAGGTCTCCGGAAATTTTGATCACCTGGTGTTCTTTAACGTGCACCTAAACAAATTCAGCAATTGTGACTTTGCACAGCTAACGAGCCCCCGGTTCTCCGTTGCCATCGCTGTTAAGTGTGCCAATGTTATTAAGCGTAAGCAATAAATGGCTCGTGAGGTGGAAAATCCGGTGTAGTTGTCGGCGTCGGCCGGACCACACGATGGTGCAAAAAGGCTACGAGCCCTCAACCTTAGGGGGGAGTCGAAGCCACGACCATTGGTGTTAATTAGGGCAAAGTTATTTAAGGCGAATTTAAATTAAGACAGTTTATTAAGACACTCGAGCCCATGACCTTTGGTCGGAGTCGAACCCCCGACCTTTGGTGTTTAGGAGTAGAAAAACTGTGGAGGAACCTTGATAATACATTGGAGCGGAAACAACGCGCAGAACCTATTAAAACAAAATTAGCCAAGAAGGTTGTTTACTGTCCGAAACAGACATGGTGAATGCCTTTAACGAATACTTCCTGAACAGAGAAACACAAGTGCATGCAAGCCCGAAAACCACTCTCTCCCTACCCGGAAACTCAAACACAATATTTTTCCGTCCACCTAATGTTGGCGAGGTCTGCTCTGTATTTATGGCAATGAAAAACTCTAAAAGTTGTGATTCAGACGACCTGCAGATAAAACCCATAAAATATGCCATACACGATATAGCCCCCATTCTAGTTCATATCTATAATACCTCTATTGCTGAAGGTATCTTTCCATTAAAAATGAAGGTTGCTAAAGTGATTCCAATATATAAGAAGGCAGACAGGCTCAATATTCAAAATTATTGCCCCATATCAATTTTACCGCACTTTTCTAAGAGACTTGAAAAAATAATGATCCAGTTAACATCCTTCTGTGAAAAATATCGCATTGTCACGAAAGCTCAGTATGGCTTTCAAAAAAAAAAAAAAATCAGCACAGTTAGCATTACTACACCAAACAGACCATATACTAAAAAATTTTGAAAGGAAGCAACTGACAATAGGTATATTTATAGACTTTACTGAGGCCTTCGATCATATTAACCATAACCTATTATTAACAAAGCTTGATACGTATGGTATCAGGGGCCTCCCACTGCAGTTAATTAAGTCATATTTAGAAAAAAAGACGGCAATATGTGCACATAAATAACTTTAAATCGTTTTCTGGAGAAATAAAAACAGGAGTCCCAAAAGGAAGCATTCTTGGATCGCTGCTTTTTAACTTATATATAAACGATATTGTTTTGATCTATCCCAAGGCAAAATTTATCATATATGCAGACGATACCAGTCTGTTTATTTCATCCGCATCTTATACTAGTTTAATAAACAGCGCGAACGAGTTTCTCCAGAGCATATCCTCATGGTCTATAGAAAATTATCTAAAATTAAATTCAAATAAGACAAAAGCCGTAATCTTCTATGCGAAAGGCACAAAGGTTCCACAAAGCCACACTTTAGAGATGAACAATGGGAGCATAGAAATAGCAAATGAAATTAAAGTATTAGGTACATACTTCTCTAGTACGCTAAACTGGGATCGACAAGTAGACTCTGTAGTACAAAAGCTTAGCCGTATCACAGGAATGCTAAACAAGAACAGATATCGTCTACCAACATCCGTAAAAATATTAATTTATAACTCACTATTTGCATCACACATTAATTATACACAACTTGTGTGGGGCGCAACAACTGAAACTAACCTCAGGAAAATACACTTACTACAGGAAAAGATCGTACGTATCATTGCAAACGTGCCATATCACAGTCACAGTGAGCACCTCTTTAAACAATACAACATACCTGCAATCTACTCTCTATACAACCGCTCTCTCCTTCGTATATGGCGCTGAAACTCAAACTCTGAAAACAGCGTATTTAATGAAATTGCTTGTCTGCAAAGAAATACAGCTACCTATATTACCCGTCACGGAGAATATTGGTCTATACCCCCTTCAAGAACCAACTACGGTTTGCAAATGACGAAAAATAAGTTACCCAGACTGCTTAATTCATTACATGACGCTGGCATTGACATCATTAACATAATACGGTCAGAACTGTCGTTACTTATCAGAACCTTCTCCTAAATAATGAATCAAGCGTAATTTCTTTTTCACCTGTATTCACATGTGTGTCTTGTTAAATGTTTGTAATGACATAATTTTTGCTCGTCCTTTTCTTTCTCTTAATTATTCCAATATTAATCGATCATCGTATCTTTTCACCTTTAATTATGCATCGTCAAGTGTACGCGATTTTCACTTTTGTTTACGTATTGCCAAGTGTATGTAATGTAGTGGTGCGTACTATCTGCATTGCTTTTATTTGTCCTTATCCCGTTTCTTTGTTCCTTTTTGCTTGTTCCGTTATAGAAAATTCTCTTGAATTGATTGATGATTGTAATTAATATTTATATGTAATGTTTTTTGCGTACGGTTGATTGCGCTACTCACTGCCACCATGTAACACGGGGGCTAAGGGCACCTCAAGCTGCCTCATTGCAGCTTTTATCTTAGCCCCCGTCATTGTATTTTAGCAATGGAGACAAAATAAAGAAAAAAAGAAAGTTAATTAAGACACTGTTAATTAAGGCACCCGAACCCACAACCTTTGGTGGGAGTCGAACCCTCGATTTTTGGTGTTTAAGCGAAGTTCATTAAGGCACCCGAACCCACGACCTTTGGGGGGAGTCGTACCCGCGACCTGGAGTTAAGGCAAAGTTAAATTAAGCCAACTGAAAGAGCATATTCATCGCACAGTGGCCGCAATGCTTTCGCATTCATCCACGTAAGGATAGCTAAGTGTCCCTTGAATTTTTTTATAATTGATATCATAAAGGAGGTTTATTACACGACGGGCCGATGACGGCTACAGCGCTTCACCGAGCACAGTCTCTAAGCTCGAGCATCTGCGGCACGCGATGCTGTTGGAAATCCTGCTGCCTACGTCCAGGCGTTCTTCTTCATTAGAATATTGCTATCCGGCGACATCGAGACTAATCCTGACCCTGATACGTTGGTTATACTAACCAAATTACAGAAATTAACGACCGGTCCATTCGAAGCTAATTCACGAAATAAAGCAACTAAAGAAAGCGGCGGAACCCATATGTCACGATGACTGTCGACGGTAATGCGCTCAGCACTGAATCAATACAGCGACATAATCCACTGCCACTGTCGAAACGAATTATGCATGATGCGTGTACTGCAGCGGGACTGCTCTTTCGCTCTTCCCTAAATACACTCGGCGCCATCTAGCGCCACCACCGTGAAGCCTGCGCGTGACTTCTGAAATGCACGGCACGCCGGTGCGTGCGAACGCTTAGAAACGCGTTATGCGATCACTATGTTCCCCACTCGCGCTTCGTTCTGGATACGCTGCTCCACCTAGTTGCGCTGCCGAGAAGTCGGCGCGTGGCCTCCGAGACGAGAAGCGTGGCGCTCCGGTGACCACGAACGCAGAAAATTGTTCCCTAGCTTGCCACACACCTAATCGCACATACTCAGTTAACCAAGTTGGCGAGAGGTTTGCTGAAGAAAGCCCATACCCAGTGCATTCATGGCGCAGCTGGTTCAAGCGTTGGCGTGAAAGTCGTTCATTGGAAAGTGGCACATAGCATTTGTGTTGCGGCCTGCTAAAGCTTCGGGTTTCTGTCCGTGAGGAAACCTTGTGACCTCGGTTCGATATTAAAAAAAATGAAATTTTTTTCGTCGTTGTGGAGTGGAACGTACCTAGTGGCATAGACCTACCTAGTCAAGTTAGTGTGAAAGGGGTTAAGACGAGCACAGACCAAGTAACACATACTCAGTGCTCCAAGTAGGCGTCAATGAGTTTCGATGGACCGATGCTGCAGGACGTAGCCAGTCCTGCATCTAGTGACCCGTGCTGGCGTGAAAGAGGTTCGCTGAAGAGCGCCACATATGTGCACATGGCCACATACTCAGCCACCCAAGCTAGCCCGACGGTTGGTTTCGAACCCTGTTCCCTCAGCGCAGCAGCCCGGCTAAGCGGGATAATGGTTAGGAACAAACATGCACAAATACAAACATACCAACATAGTCCCCGGAAGAAGGAGGAGGAAATAAAGAGAGAAAAGGCAGGTGTGTTAACCAGAAATTAGTGATGAAATAACCTATATTCACAAACGCTCCTCGACTCGACCGTTCATTTGAAACGCTTCTTCGGTGAAGGAAAGCCCGAGCGTATTGCTGGAGAATATCAAGGCAGCTGCACAGCTACACTGAATCGCTCTTCGAGTGCTGTTAGTGCGCAAACATAGTTGCTGTGCGATCTGTCGCTCGCTTCGTCGGCTTTCTCCGATGAACGCCAGTTGCCCCTCGTAGCTTTTCTTTCGAGAATGATGTTGCGCATATTCAAGGGCGTTGTTTTATATACGGACCGGTGAAATAATCTGGAGCGCTTCAGCAGCGGCGTAATTCTACTGCGTGCCGAGAGGAGGAGGAAGAAGTAAACTTTATTGCCCTAGAAAGAGTAATTCAGCGGTCGGGCCGGATGTCTTCATCTTCTATTGGTTGATGCCGATCTCCGGCCTGCATGGTTGGCGCCCCTATTCCAGGGCACCACTGAGCGTGGCTGCTCGTCGGGCATGATCCACCAGCCTCCGTTGGAGGCTAGGGTCGCCGCTGGAGAGCACGCTCTCCCACTGCTCCGCACTCGGATTTTCTATTTTGTGGAATGCCTTATTCGTATTGCACTCCCATGTGATGTGATAAAGTGTGGGTATTGCGCCACACCAAGGGCATGTGTCCCTGTATTGACCTGGGAACATTTTGTATAGTTTATGTAAATTTGGGAAAGTTCGTGTCTGCAGCTTTCGCCAGTAAGCTGCCTGTTCTTGAGTGAGTGTACTGTGAGGCGGGGGATATCTGATCCTCATCCCTCTATGGTAATTTAGTATGTCAGAGTACGTTGGGATCACTGTCATGAAGTCTTCAGGATCTCTGTTTAGGTCCGCTCGGTTTGTATGCTCGCGAGCGATCCTATCTACCCTTTGGTTGCCCTCAATCTCAGTGTGCCCCGGTACCCAAAAGATGGTGTGTCTAATGCGTTTATTCTGTTGGACAGCGCGGAGGAAGATCTGGAGCGATTTTAGACCGATTCTGCCGTTAATGTAGTTTCGGCATGCTTCCTTGGAGTCTGTTAGAATTATAAGGGATCTATTTGTGCGGTAGCCCTCCACAGCTGCTAGAGCAACAGCCATTTCCTCTCCCTCGGTTATCGTACAATCCCGTGCCGACGCGCAAGCGATTTCCCTATAGTCCGAGCCTATTACTGCCGCGACGACTCTTTGTTCTTTTTCCCTTCGTTCTCGAGGATATACCGCGGCGTCCGTGTATACCGTGTTCGCCTTGGTTGCTAGGTATTTTTCTACATACTTTGCGCTAGCGTTCCGCCTGGCTGTGTGTAAATTCGGGTCCATGTTTCTTGGCAGAGACCCTACCTTGATGGTACTGCGATACTCATCGGGTAGGTTTGCCGTTCTTTGTTCTTCTCTTTCAATTTCTTTGTGCCCCAGTTTTTTTAGGAGCTTTCTGCCCGTGGTAGTCTGCTGGAGTCTGAGTAGCTGCGACCCTAATTGTACTTCTTTGAGCTCCTCGAACGTGTTGTGGAGTCCGAGGGCCAGCAGCTTCTCTGTCGAGGTGTTGGCCGGCAGGTGAAGCGCTGTTTTGAACGCTTTCCTTATGATGGCGTCGGCCTGGTCCCGTTCGCCTTTGTTTGTGTTATAATATGGGAGGGCGTACGTAATCCGGCTGATTATGAGGCTCTTAACCAACTTGACTGTATCTTCCTCCTTCATGCCACTTCTTTCTTGCGAGACACGGGTGATCATACGTGCCACCTGTGCCGTCGCTTGCTTGAGTAGGTTTATGGTGTGTGTGCAGCGTTGATTGCTCCTCACCCACATTCCCAGAATCCTGACGGCTTCTTTTCCTGGTATTTTTTGTCCTTCTAGGGTGACGCTGATTTGTTCTTCCGAGCGTTTTCCTGTCACGTAGCCGTGGATTCTTCGTCCACTATTGAGATAGTCAGTTCCTTGAGGATGGCCGCGTGGCTGACGTTGTCGAATGCTCCTTTGACATCGAGTGCCATTATTATGTTTTCTCCGTTGTAGGGGATGTTGCTTAGAACCCCCTCTTTAATTTGTAGTAAGACGTCTTGGGTTGATAATTTGGTGCGAAAGCTGAACATACCGTGGGGATACAGATCTTCATCTTCCATGTATTGTTGTAGCCGCCTTGTCACGATTCGCTCGTACAACTTGCCAAGGCACGAAGTGAGTGATATCGGCCGTAGGTTTTCTACTAGTAGCTTTTTCCCTGGCTTGGGGATCATAACTACTTCCGCATGTTTCCATTCCTCTTGTAGTGTCCCCGCTTCCCAAAGTGCATTGAGGAAGTTCGTCAGCTGTGTGACCGCCTCATCACTTAGGTTGCGGATTAATGCGTTCCTAATCTTGTCCGCACCTGCTGCTGTGTTCCGGGTCGATGCCTTAACTGCTGCGAAAACTTCCTCCCTGGTGATGGGTCGGTCTAGGTCGGGGTTTTCTTCGCCTCGGTATCTCTCCGTGTACGCTTCGGGTTTATCTTGCCCGTAGCACTTTACACGGACTTTTTCCAGTAGCTCTTCTTCTGTCCCTTCAAATTGGTGTACTAGTCTTTGGATGGCCTTGTTACTTTCTGACTTGGTCTTGGCTGGGTCCATTAGAGCCTTGAGGATACGACAGGTCTTTGCGGTGCTGAGGGTTCTATTCAGCGAGTCGCTAAACTTTTGCCAACTTTGTCGTGTGAGTTGGGCTGCGTATTCCTCTGCCTCCTTGGTAACCTCTGCTATCTTCTTCTTTAGCTTCTTATTTAGTCGTTGTTTCTTCCACCTTTTTGTTAGTCCACGCCTTGCCTCCCATAGCCTGAGGAGTCGCGAGTCCACCTCCGGTGTTTGCTCTGACCTTTCGACCTCCTGGGTGTATTGTTGCTGTATTTCCTTAAGTTGTTTGCACCATTCCTCTATGGAGGTTATCGCCCCCTCCATGTGCTTGCATTCTTTGCGAAAAGCGTTCCAGTCCGTTATTTTGGCTGTCCCTATCTTGCGCTTGATGTTCTCTGCTGACACTTGCGTTCTTATAATATAATGGTCGCTACCCAGGTTCTCCAGCAGGTTCTCCCACGTGGCTTGCCTAGCTCCCCTGACGTATGTCAGGTCTGGGCATGTGTCGGGACTAACGCTGTTGCCTAGGCGCGTTTGGTTTGCGTCCGTTAAAAGGGTGCAGCTTGTGATTTATGCTGCGTCGCTAACTTGCGTTCCCATCTTAGTGTCTTTTTGATATCCCCAGCTCTGCCCCCTGGCATTAAAGTCACCCATTATAAGCAGGGTGTTGGATTTCGCTAGCTTGCTGGCTCCTATGAAAAGTTTCTGAAAATCCCCGTCATTTTGTCGCGGTGGACTGTATAAGTTTATGATAAAAGTGCTTTTTTGTTTTCCCTTTTTCTTTGGAATTATCTCTGTCACGATGTGTTCTATCCGCGTGTCCGGAATTTCATCGTGTGCTATGGCGACTAGTTGTTTACTAATTAAGGTGGCCGTGCGATCTTTTTCTTGGCACGTGTATCCCTTGAGTGTCGGCACGGTGTTTGTCTCCTGCAGAGCGATTATGTCAGGAGGACCTAACTGTGAATTTATGAATTGCTGCAGCGGGCCTTGCTTTTTGCGGTAGCCTCTGCAGTTCCACTGCCATATATCTAATGTGTTGTGTCTAGCCATGTTGGTTTATCGTTGGTTGTTGTTATACTTTGGTTTTCGGTGCCGAATCTTTTTTCGTGATAGAGTCTATCCCTAGCCTCATTTGTTATCTTTTGCGTATTTTGATTTTTTATGTAGTTGCGAAAGCTTTGATCTTGCATTGCGATCTTTTGTTGCATCAAATTCCTTTGCTCCTGCATTTTTTGCATAAAGGATTGAATTTGCATTTCTATGGTTCCCTTTTCCGGCTGCTGTGGCTGTTGCTCCATATAGCTGGAGGTGGAGTCTGCTGTCGCGGCAGGCTACCCACCCTTTGCTCTCGCAGTTCCCTGATTAGTTCTTTGATTCTCTCCTCTAGTTGTTCTGTTTTCTTCCTACTCTGCTCTAGTTCTCGCCTTAGAGCCTTGTTTTCTTCCCTTAGTTGTTTAAGTTCATTGTCATTATTGCCGAGACAGATCGACCATGCCGTAAAGAAGACCGTCAGCTAGTGCAGCCATCTGTCGTCTTATTCGGTGCGTGATTCAGTTGATGACCTGAATATGGGTATTCTTCGTGCGAGTACTGCAAAAGTACCATTGGCACCAGTGCTTTCAATTTGTTCTCGCGGCTGATCGTACTAAGTCGCACCAGTTCAAGCACGGCACGATAGATAACTGTGAAGATTCCTACCATTAGTGGATGTATCGTCTGTGTGCTTGCTGCATGCGGATCTGGCTCCAGAACCGGCATTAGCCCCGCCTAAGCGGCTTGTCCTTGGGTCACTAGCGTCACTAACTACGTTAATCCTGGGACAGCAAAGCACACCGCAGCAAGGCGAGCTTTTCTATAAACGAGCAGGTGCGTTCACTGTAATTTTTGAAATTTGCCTTAATTTCTAGCAGCTAATTGCTCTAGACAAACCCAAAAGTGTACAGTAATATTGTGTAGGAAGCGTGCAGTCGGTGGTATGTCATAAGCAATAATTACGTGACCTTTGCTTCGGAACCCCCACTTCATTTAGCTGATCATGCCTGTGAACACCCGATCCGAAAGAGGATGTGAACCATGATATGGCTTTCAGAATAATACGCGCATATATACACAGGTGAATGGAATGTTTTATTTCGATAAAAAAAAAAGCTATACAACTGGCCATAGCTCTTGAACATCACATTCTTTATTGTGGCAAGAAATGCTGTACTAGTGACATAGCCACTAATGCGGATAATGTTAGCCAGTGGTAGCAGATATATATGCCCCATATCTTTGCTGTGAACATTCCAGCCACTGGTGGATGCTTTATGTGAGCGTTAGATATGTGTACGTCGGTCTTTCTGCACAAACGTCAGACGAACTTAAAAATGTTTCTTTTCAAATATAAATGAAATTCGTCTATGCTCGTAAAATGACCTCGCATTTAACATCAATAACTGTAGCCAGACTGACATAATATAATTAGACCTTTCCAAAGCATTTGATCGCGTATGCCACAGTAAATTATTAACAAAATTACGAAGTTTTATTGGGGACGGGGATATTTTAGACTGGGTAACAGATTTCAGATTTATTAACAAACCGGACACAATTCGTACTATTTCAGCATGTGGAATCTGCGACAGTGCCTGTCACATCAGACGTCCCCCAAGGATCCGTGTTGGGGCCACTGTTATTTTTAATTTTCATTAACGACATAACCAGAAATATTGACTAACATCAAACTGTTTGCTGATGAGTGCATCCTCTACCAAACAATTAACACCTACGAAGATCCTATTTCGCTTAGCAACTCACTAGACCAACTAAATGGATGGTGCAAAAAATGGCAAATGACGATAAACACAACTAAATCAGTTTGCATGACGGTAACAAGAAAAAAACAACCTTACGACTTTCCGTACTTTATTAACGGCACAATGCTAACGAAAGTTCACCAGCATAAATACTTGGGCATCGCTCTAACTTCTGACCTGAGATGGGACGCGCACATCGCCGACGAGACCTCGAAGGCATTACGCAAGCTATTTTATCTCCGAAGATGTCTCCGCCTCGCACCAACGTCGACTAAGCTTCTCGCGTATACTACTTTCCTTAGACCGCTTTTGGAGTACGCTAACACAGTTTGGGTTTCCCCACTCAGTAACTAACATAGCGAAACTGGAAAAAGTACAGCGAAAAGCGCCGCGGTTTATTCACAATAAGTATAAGCGCACAGATTCTCCCACTAACCTTGCGGCTATATCGGTTTTAGCGACGCTCTCATCAAGGGCGAAGCAAGCATGGCTCAAATTTTTATTTAGCTTGATTCACAACTATTATAAGATTGACCTAATAAAATACATATGTTTTTCGCAGTCACGATCATCGAGACATAAACATGCACACGCTTTAACAGAATATTCATGCCATAATGACACATTCGTGTACTCTTATTTCCCCCTCGTGATAAGGGAATGAAATCGCCTCGATCCGTCAGTCATTTCTGCAGACTCATTATCTCAGTTCACATCACGGTTAGAATCCACATTTACTGTTATTTTTGTTCCCGTTTGTTATCCTTTCCATATAGTATTACCTTTATTGCTGCGCATGCCTCCTAGAAATGTGATATCTATATTTGTTTTTTTATGTATTCTTACCTTGTTCCTTTACGCTCCTTGTTTGGCTTATCGACACGCAATTTGTATGTGCACGTTTATTACCATGTCTTTCATTTCTGCATGTCCACCTGCTATGGTCCCTGATGGGACTGGCAGTATTGAAAATAAATAAATAAATAAATAAATAAATAAATAAATAAATAAATAAATAAATAAATAAATAAATAAATAAATAAAGCGTGATGCTCTGGAACACAAAAAAATTTCAAACGAATGTACTTACGAAGAAAAGTAAACTAAAGAAAGCGAATATAGTAACTAACATAGCTTTGATGTGCCTTAACATCATGTATGTTTGTCACCAATGCCTTCTCTTATGCAGGAACCAAACTGCCAACACAAGCACGCGGAGCAGCTGTCTTTCCAAGTATGTTGTAATGAACGAGAAGAAGGGGGTTAATCGAGGGGCCCGATTTTTATTAGTCATATCATAAGACGCCAACAAACACAAGCACCAAGGACAACATAGGAGAAATTACTTGTGCTTAATAAATGAAATAAAGAAACGATGAATTAATGGAAAATGAAAGTGGATGAAAAAACTTGCTGCAGGTGGGGAACGAAAACGAATGCGAAAGTTGTGGGATCGTTCCCCAACTGGAAATTGCTTTTTCATCCCCTTTCATTTTCCATTAATTCATCGTTTCTTTATTTCATTTATTAAGCACAAGTAATTCCCCCTATGTTGTCCTTGGTGTCAGCGTAGCACATACAAGAAGTCTGTTGTATGTGCTACGCTTGCATTGATGTACAAGTGAAAAGAGCTCAAGTTAACGTGTCCTGCAGCACTGTAGTAGTTGTCGACCTATTCTGGCTGGGACCTCGATCTTCTTTCTGACATCCTACCAGCTCAAACAACACCACCAAAAGCATTTTGAATGCATTTGACTCGATAGACAGCTTGTAGCTGGCGTATTTGTATTTGTCATCCAGGTTACTCATCTTCAGCCACATTTAATAAAACTGTACATACACCCATCATTTGTACTCAATGGAAGTGCCAATTTCTAACGCGACAAATGATACCATCGTCTTTTCACGTTCTGATAGGATTGCAAAAGCACCATGCACTCTGGTCGTACAAAGCCAAGCAGTAGCTACTACTGACAAAGATATTCTATAACATAATTCGTGTTCTGGACCGTAGCCTGTCGGGGTTAGGCACCCGATGGCATACAGCAGTAAATCCTTGTAAAAAAATATACTGCTCCTGCTCTGGTTCTCGCTTCAGTTTAAGATGAAATATGAAGGCCGTAACACTGAATTTATTTCATTGGATGCGGATGACAGTTGGCTTCCGTGGGGCTCAAGAAGGTCAGAAATTTACCGAGGAACAAAATGCAGGATAGCAGCGTGTCTTGTGGGACCAAAGGTTGATGCAGAATGTCACAATAGTGATTCTGAAAAATACAACACAGAAAAGATTACTACAATTAGTTCAGAAATGCTGATAACAATAATGAAAAAGTAGGGCATAATTTCATATCGTGCACTAGCTCGTGCGAAATTAACTTCAGCATACCACTAAATACAAAACTCTGACTACAAATGCTACCAAATGGCTGCATACAAATTATGCACTGTAATAGAGCTGACGTTTCAACCATGGCACATTATGGGCAACTGATGGCTTCACATATCATAACTGCTCTGCGAAACAAGAATATGTTTGTTGAAGAGGAATAAAATATTTATATTTTTTTCATAATGAAATAGCTGTTTCATGTTTGTGGTTCTCAATACCACGGTGTCGATTTCGTCATATTGTCAATGTATCGAGGCGTAACAGCAATATTATTATACAGCTTATGAAAATAAGCACATATAAATTATCAAGGTTAGGGAAGTACTTCTGCAGCAGCTACGTTTTTCCAGGGATGGTAGATGGTGCGATTACAACAGGCAGGCGCTGTATGAGTCGATGCTTTCAGGTCTGCCACAGCCTATCTGTGCAGCACAGACGCTGTTCTTTTTTTTTTTTTTTATGAGCTAGTCTTTCTAATGCCCACATGCTGCAGCAAAACGCTAAAAAAATTTATGTGCACAGGGCGCCCGTGCACTAAGAAAGTTCGGAGTACCTAAACAACCCAAACGAAAACACATAGCACAATAACTAAAAAGAAAAAAAATGTGGCGGTTGCTTGTGCTTGAAAACACAGCGTAAAAAACGCGCATCAGGTGCTGTTGCATAAGACATTTAAAGAAAGGTAAGGCAAAAAAAGGAAAAGAAAAACACTAATTGTGGTAGCAACTACTGAGCAGTGACTATTCGGAAGATTAAAACTGCGTCGCGTATGCATGAAATCAGAAAGCAAGCACTGGAAATACAGGTATCAGTGCTGGTTCACTGAACATATGTGCTACCATGTTAATCCAACCGACTAAGAACCACGGCTTCGAAAAGGTACAAGAAGCAAAAACGCTTGTTTTCTTTTAAACTGCCTCATCTAAGCACTCAACCATATCCGACACGTGTACACTAAACGGCTTCTCTACTGAAAGATTTCTTGCGCGATACTGGAATGACCATTGCCAGCAGTCGCGAGCGGTATCTCCTGTATTCCTGCTTGCGCAAAGAGGAACCAATAACAAATTTCCGGGTTGAATCTATCGCAAGCTCGCAAGAAAAGAAAGAACGAAAGAAAGAAAGAAAGAAAGAAAGAAACGTTGGCGCACGCTAATGCTGGCTCGAGTGTTAGAGGTCCTATTGTCCGCAGCTCGAGCAATTTAACTGGGGCTAGTCATGCTTGCTCATATCGGCAACGTTTTATCGACAGCGCGGCGGTGACTTCACTAAAAACGCATCAACGTAATGCGCGTCGCCACAAAAACGGCTCACTCACCCATATTTTCTGGCCGTTGCTGCGTCGACAAAAGAGAAAGCTCCCAGCAGCACCTGGTATTGAAGGTAAACGAAGTAGCACATCTTGCCGTTCCATCCATTGTCTCCTTCGAAGTCCAATCGGGCTCGGCGAAAGTACACACACGGACACTATCACCCATAATAACCGCGATTAACAACCGCGAAGTGAATCACAAATTAAGCACATGGAAACAAACAGCAGCAGACAGCGGCGCCATGCTGTCGGCGCTCTCAGCTGTTGGGACACGTTGGAAGAATGCGAGAGGTGGGTGAACTGACCTCACAACGAGGGAGGTAACTCGCTGATGTACGATTTCTAGGACAGATGGCGCGGGAGAGCGGGGGCCATTCGCTGGAGTCCCACTGCTTGGCTTGGCGTATGTGCATTAGCAAAGCCCGCCCAAGTATATAAGCGATATAACGCGTTACGAAGCTCATTTTCCTGCATTAGCTTCCTTTTTTTCGAGTGCCGGGTGTAGAGCGTTTATGCTGAGAAAAACGTTGAAGAGAATGTAGGCTATAAATGGGGGCACCAAAAAAAAAAAAAAAAGCATAGGTATCCAGGCGGCTGCTACACTTGCCGGTTTGTAGTGCGTTCGTTTACCCATCATGTCAGAATTAAATTTTGTTACCATATTCGAAGTTGTTAAAAAAATGCAGTATACAGGAGGAGGTCCCGGAGTCGGAGACTGATTTGGGACTTCCTGTACAGGGTATACACGAATAGAAAAGTAGACTTGGGTATAGCAACGAGAGTAAAAAATACAAAACTATGTCACCAGATTAGAAAGGCAGTAAGTACAAGTATCGTATCGTATAAGTATCACGCGTAAGTATCGTTTACAGAGCTCAAACACAGCTTCTGCTTGATCTGTCAACCAAACGCTCACAGTGGCAGCTTTGCCGAGCTAAAGTTGCGCATTTCGCCATGTTGTCGTTTGATAAGAGAGACAAATGAACGAAAACACATATCTGTCTTAAATAATTGGGCTTTTGATAAGCACACTTAAGAATAGCATCGATATCAGACGCCTTTCTCGGTCGGCGCGCATTTTCGAGACGTTTCTTGGCGGAGGAAACGTGGAGTAGCGTTCATGAAACGCAACGGCGCCTTAAGTGAAGGAAATCCCGTCGCCTCGACTTCGCTGAGTCGAGGAGAAGCGTTGAGCGAACAGAAATCACTCCTGCACAAAACGATGCCACCCAGCCTGGTGTGCGCACCTTAGAGGACCGACCACGAAGGAGTAATCTAATGTTTTATGGCCTATCTGATCCTGCTTCAACCAAACCTTCTGCAATAAGTCAGAAGAACTAATAATTCATCACTGTCTCGAGTACCTTAAGGTTAATATCGACCAGAAAGGTGTAGTGCGAGCACATCGCCTCGGAAGTCGTTCATCGAGCCATCCCATCCTTGTAAAATTCACTTCTTTTTTTTTTTTTTTTTGAAAACCACGGATCCTGTCACAAACACGGAAGTTCATGGGAAAAATTAAAGCGTCGGTGAAGGTTCTTCTAAATTAGTCCGCGCGGCTCGCAAGCAACTTGTTTCCTTCACCAAAGCAAAATCTCTTCCCTTTTCTCTGCTCTACAAGAAACTTTTCATCAGTAATGTACGCTATGTTTATGACGAACGCCCCCGTACCGATAAAAAAAAATACAGTTAGCGTACGAACGCAGCAGCCACACTACACCTACCCAGCTTTTTTTTTTTTTTTTGAGCTTAATAACATCCTAAGTGAAGTCTGCATCACGCACCCTAAAGCTCACGTCCTCCTTTTCGGATATATTAGTTTCCCGAGCACAGACAGGCGTAACCCAATTCCACTTGCAGCAAACTTACCAGAAGCCACAGATTTCCTCGATGTCTGCCTTAACTTTAATCTTAACCAATTGGTAACTGAACCGGCACGCATAACCGAAGAGAAGGCGAATATAGTAGATCTAATACTAACCAGTGAAGCGGATAGTCCACCGAATATAACGTACTTGAATGAAATAAGTGACCATAAACCCATCCACACCATCTTTTACTTTGCCCCTGTGAAACGTCAAACACACGAGAAAACAATCCACTCGTATGACAGGGGTGACCGCGAAAGAATTAACAGTGAGCTCAGCACCTTCTTTCCTACATTTTTGTCGATCATTGTGCTATCTATGAAAACTGGTACCTCTTTAGGCAGAAGCTTGACAATCTAATAGAAGCGTACGTTTCAAAGATTACATTCCGCGCTAATCCCCTAAAACCTTGGTTCGCCAGGGGCCTGATACTTCTAGAAAATGAAAAAGTGCCTTTATCGTACAGCCAAGATGCGCATCATTCCTTGTGAATGGGAAAATTACTGCTCTGTTGAAGTCGTTTATTTATTCGCAGCACGTACGGTTAAAATATCATTTAATCACACTGAATTCTAATTTCTTTAATAACAAAAATTTGGCAGAAAACTTCAAAACAGGCGTGCATTCTTATACTAATTAACGAGGCAGGCGAAGTGGCGACACTGAATGGATTGAATTCGCCTGACATTGAATGCGCCAATATGTTTAACTCTGCGTTTATACCTGTGTTCACTAATGAATCGCCTTTAATGCCCGAATCGCCCGAAAGCAGTAAGGTATCATTCACCATGCCTGATATATCAACGCGTGCGAATGTTGGCTGTCCGGAGTTTGTATCTAATCATCGATGTATGACCGGGCGCATGCGTGCCCAGTTTTGTACGTATAAATGATGACTTCTTACTTCAAATAAATCAGTTGTAAGTTCAGCGCCGTGTTTGTCTCCTCCTCATTCTGGTCCTGTCGTTTAGCGCTGTTTGAATTTTATTGTTACCATGCAACACCAACTCGCCCAATCCGCTGCCCTTCTGGTATATCTTTACAGTCGTGCGCGGATCAAGGGGAACGTCCAACGTCCCGACCCCTCACCCAATCCCTTTAAAATTTGTGTGTGTGTAGCGCCAACATGACAAACTCCAACCCATTAAGTCCTTCTTCTCAGCTATTATTGTTATATTGCTCTGGAGAGACAACAAAGGTTTAATGTTTATAGAAGAGGACCCACCAGCACATCAAATCATCATCAGCTATCATCACCAGGCGGCGTAGGTGAAATCAAATGTAAATTTAAAAAAGCACACACGCATGTGCCTCATATGTAACTTTATTGCCCTCTCAGTGACTTTCAACAGGCATTACTCCGGATGTCTGGAAAACGGGGAAGGTCGTTCCCGTCTTCAAATAATGGGAGGGGGGTGTGGGGGTGGAAGTGGTAGTGTGTAAGTGTCCACCTCAGTAGCGGACATGTCCATTTCGTCTGCTGCTGAGGTTCTGATTCGCTGGGCTTGGATACACGTCAGAAGGAGACAGGCGCTCCCAGCCAATCACAACTTCAGCAGCAGTCGAAATTCCCATGTCCACGAGGTGGACACATGCAGAATACACCCCAGGTGTAAAAAAGTTATCCATTGAATTACCCACCCATTTATTTAACGAGCGTCCCTGTTGTAATACCATGGAACACGTCATTTATTCTCATATAATTATTTTCTTGACTCAAACAATATTTTCCATCAACCACTACAAGATTTTCGCAAAGCTCTATCCTGCGGAACTAAACTGGTCATATTGACCTACAACATGCATTGTAACCTTGTCTGTGACCTTGAAACAGATGCCATCTCCCTGGACTTCGCAAAGACCCTCTACAATGTACCCCACGCACGTCTGATGCTGAAGCTCTGACAATTAAACTTACATCCTAACATACCGAATTGGACCATAGAACTTCCAATGAGTCGCTCTCCGTCAGTAATCATAAATAACCAGACTTCTAGCTTACTTCCAGTTTTACGTCAGGCGTCCCCCAAGGCTTCGTTTTTGGTGCTCTTTTTCTTATTTACGGAAACAATTTACAACACTCTGTTTCCTGAATTGATTTCCAGGATCTTACGTGCCAAAACCACTATTTGATTATGGGACACGCCATAGTGGGGGAGTTCAAATTAATTTTGACCACCAGGGTGGAGCCTTTAACGGGCCCACAATGCACGGGACACGGGCATTTTTGCATTTCACCACAATCTAAATGCGGCCGCCGCGGCCGGGATTAGATCCCGCGACCTTGTGCTTAGCAGCGCAACAACACAGCCGCTAATACACCGCGGCGGGTTCTCTGTTTCCTGTAACATGCGCATGTTCGCCGACGACTATGCTATGTACCGTGCCATCACTAACGAATCATATCAACGAACCCTCCAAACTGATCTCATCCACGTGAAGCAATGTTGCGATGAGTGGCTCATAATGCTCAACCCTAATAAATGTAAAGTCGTGTCGCCCACTCGGCAAGGTAATGAACTCGTCATCTAAAAATTTCTAATGTCCCTGTCGAACTCGTCTCGTCTCAAATATCTTGGTGTCACCTCTTCTATAGCGACTTGTCTTGGTGCGTGCAGGTTACTAACGTTATCACGCATGGGTTATCTTATCTAGATTACTAACGTTATCTCATTTGCCTGGGCTCCTACAGCGACACTTGCGCCATGCACCCCCTCGTGTAAAACTATTGACTGATAACCGACTTGTCAAATTGAAGTAGAGTACGCATTCACCATATGGGATCCTCACGAAGCACACGAAAGAAAAAAAACATGCCATCTTATAAGTTCAAGGTCGTGCCATCCGATTCGTTCATTCAGCACACTCATATGGCATCAGTATTTTATCTTTGAAAGCACAAGCTGGTTTAATCACTCGTTCTCTGCGCCGTCGCACTGCAAGCCGGTCCTTCTTCCAAAAGTTTTATTCTTCTTCTCCTAACTACGTGCCTTATATTTCAGCCCCTATATATGCGCATATCTAGCCGTACTGGTCATACTTACCAAGTTACCCGTGCACATGCCGGCACAAGGACATTTTCTTCATTCGCTTTTCGAGTAGCCAATGACTAGAACGGTCTTCTCCTGCAAATTACAGAGATCATCTGCCCATTGTCGCTTTTAACTGCTGTAACCCCACACTTTTGTATTTCACGTCTGTTAGTGATATTTTGCTAATTCTCTGTTTATCCCACCCTTATCCCGCCCCCTTTTCAGAAGTCAATCATAAACGCCAATAAACACTGACGCCAAGGACAATATAGGGGAAATTACTTGTGCTTAATAAATGAAATAAAGAAACCATAAATTAATGGGAAAAAGGGGATGAAAAAACAACTTGCTGCAGGTGGGAACCGAACCCACAACCTTCGCATTTCACCTGCGATGCTCTACCAATTGAGCTACCGCGGCGCTGTTTCCCCATCCACTTTCTTGGGTATTGGTAATATGGTTTAATACCTTCGCAACGCGTACGTGGGCACTTATCGTCCGCGCAGTACTCTTGAACAATGTGCTGTTGCCATATGCGGGCAGTTTATTCCCCGTCGACAAGTATCTTTTCCAGCAGGACCAGTCACCGATCCACGCAGCCAGGGTTGTGAAGGACTTCCAGGCAGAGCAGCACATACCCCTATACTGGAATGGTCACCGAGAGGGGTGCACCTTAATGTTACCGAAAACATGTGGGGCCGCCTGGAAGATGCCTTGGCAAGAAAGCCCCTTTACTCCTTGACTTCCGACGTGCCACAGTCAACAAGGAGTTGGAAAGCCTATAAAGAACAACCGCGAATATGTTCGAGCACTTTATGACTCGCTCTCGTCCAGAACAGCTGCAGTCGTTGTCCGCGGTGACATTACTCGGTACTAGGTATGCTCACGTTAACGCGAAAGCCTCAGGTGGCTCATGGGTCGAAAAAATCCGACGACCGTCCGACGTTATGGCAAGAAAATTCAAGCGCATGCGCTAGTATTCCTTTATCAATAAAAAAAAAAAAGAGCTCGATCATCTCTTTTCACGTTGAACGGACACCCTTCTAAATAACTAGTGTGGGCACAAAAAGCGTCTGCGTGTGGTTTTTCCGGTTTTTTTCTTTGCCGAGCAATGCACACGTGTCTTGTGACGTTTTGAAGAGTGCGAGTGCGCCTGCGAGAACTAGAAATAAATCTTGTTGTTGAAAGTTAGCGCTGCGTGTTTGTCTAATCTGCCTTTCCATGTCCCTCTCATGTTGCAGGCGCCACAAGCAAGTAGAAGGCATCATATATACGAAGCCATGTAGCTACCCTCGTAGATTAAAGTGCTAAAATAATAAAAAAAGATATCATTCAGTGAATCTGCGTATGTGCCTTAATGGCCTTCATAGACTTGCCACAACCACTCTAACGTGCCATTAACAACGTAGAACCAGTGGCGATATCTAGGCGAGCGAAAAAGAGAAGAGAGCAACAAGAGAAAACAAGTAATAAGGGGTAACAATGCATGCGAATGAGAACGTTAAGGTAATTTAATTAATGTATCGCGAGCGCACAGGCTTTCGCCTTCATCCTCCTTAGCGTATGCTAAAGTGACTGCCAACATTTATTCTTTCACTGTCGTGCGTTTGTTCAACTTGAACTGCGAGCTCGCAGTATAGCTCAATGAATAGCGGAAATATAAACTGTCGTATACTGATTTATTCATTCACGCACCAGTTTTTAATCATTATGGGCCATCAAACGAACGATCTATCAGCTCAGCAGGTAGAAATGCGGCCTTGCAGACGACGAACGAGCGTCTCCAGTGACGTACAGCCAGCGGTGGAAAGATCTTTTTTTTTTTTTTTCGCGAAGCTCATACTGCGCATGTGCAATGCTTCCAGCGACGACCTCTACGCGGCGCCGACAGTGCTGTCGGCCACGCCTGTTCCCCCCGACTGTGCTCGTACCTTTCGGAGAGGCCCGCTACGCACTAACACTTCCTTTCTTTAACATCCGGCTCCCTTGAAAAGCTCCTTGTCTAAAGAAATCTGAAGCAGCTCGCCGAGCACGTTTGTGCTCTCAGCGCCACTGCTTCCGCTGCTTCGTCACTGAAATCCTTGAGCCGCATTATAGAATAAGGTCATCGGCCGCAAGGACCCTTTCGGCTTCGACGAAACGCCTCAGCCTGACTCCACAATCGATAAACTTGGACGCTGCGCTAACGCAAAGGGCCTCCGCGAGACCGGATATCGTAGCTATCTGTTTATTAGGACAGTGCTGCCAGCAAAAGTAACGTATTTTGCAGTCGCGAATAGCGTGCGCAAATGCAAGGTAATAATTCCCCTGTTTCACTGCTCTTTGGAATCATTTCCTTTTGCACCAGGAGCGCAGACTCAACATATGTGCCTTTTGTATATATCATGTCTGCCTAGCTAACAGTCAGACATTATGGGTTTATAAAGGAAAAGCCATATAATCGTGACAGACTAACTTTTTCAAAGCCCTTAAAGAACACGTACGAGAAGCCCGGTAGTTCGAAACGTCATTCCTGATGGCACTTTTATGCGATACTGATACTTTTGCTCGTTTCATCTTGGTAGAAAAAATTGTCAGATGCAATAGCAACACTATATAGATATGTGCTAAGCATGTACAAACAAAATCTAGCATGTGTTTCACTGGCTTAAGCTGCAAGTTGTTTATGCCCGTAATCCTACTATGGCTCAGAAACAGAAACGCGCAGTTTAGCTCATAGCAATTTGTTTCTAAGATGGGTGCCTCGTTTGGAACACCGTTTTTTATTAAGAAGGTAGGAAGAAACGCTAGAAACGGCATGTGTGAGTGACGACATCGTGTATTGCGCGCTGAAGTGTTCTGATAAAGGCAGCTCCGGACAGTGGTTTACCGTTAACAGTGATTTCATTCACGTCATCTTGTCCTGCTTGAGTTCCTAGTACACTGTGGGTCACCGCCCGATGCTTGCGTCGGCGGTTGCGTAAACTTGACGTCAGGAGAGGCCGTAATAAATTCAGAAGGGAATAGTTTTACGTCATAGGGCCCCTGGCCTACACTTCCTGCTACACACACGAGCACGCACCGGCCAACATGGATATTTGTCTGGATTTACCTTCCTCTAAAGCCACAGGTTTGATGGTCTCCCACCATCGATCGAATTATCGCTTGAAAGTGGGCTAGCTATTTATTGTTTTCCACGTATCACGCGAGCGTGCGTTTTGAAAAAGCTTCTGCTAGTATTTTTCTTTTTTGCTTTTGTTGAAGTCCTTGGTTAACCAAATGCTTAAAAGCCGCTACAGAATGGACAGGTCACGCATCATTAGAAAACAGTTGGGTAGTTTATTTTTTGTTTGTTTATTCAGCCACATGAGGTCATGGTTAATCCGTGGATTTCATACTCGTTTTTCTGCCGAAAATTATTTAATTAGAAAGCAGCTATTGCATGCCTCATCAAACAAATTCATGAAAAAATTGTACACGCATTCGGCATCTGCTTAAATCAGGACCGAATTACCGCCACTATCTCGTATTTTGGATCTGCAGAGGCTTAGCGTCGATTGCGTTATAGCTTGACAAAAGAATTTGGGCGTGCGGGTATATTTGTTTACTACAGAAAAGCCTAAATATGTTATGAATACGAGACAATGTTCTCTTATATCGCATTTCATTGTTCCAGCAGCAGTAACAACTGTGCCGGCGTTGGTAACGAAATATCAAAAAGAAAAAAAAACCGGTTAGCAACACTCTGGTAGGTATAATGTCATCGCAAAAGCCGGGAGCAGTCAATATATTTAGCAATCTTACGCATATTGTGTTATCAAGGCAAATGTTAATATTGAAGTCCAGCCCAAGAATCAGTCGGTACTTCTGCTAGGAAGCATGTTCAAAAAGCGAATCGATAAAATTTAAAAATTATGGAATATCTTGAAGGAGGGCGATAGCCTGCAGTAAAGATGGTGTCATCAAAACGTACACTGAGCACTTCATAATCTGGTCTTAGCACTGTGAAGTAACTGTGACATAGGTCTCCATATTTAGAACATAAATAGCCTACTCTCCCGCCTCGTCGACCAGTTCGGTTTAATTAATGGCCACTGTCGCCATCTAAGCCAAGCACGGTGTTAAGTTCTTCACATCAAGTTTCGGTTGCCGAGATTACGTTGCATTTAAAGGAAAATTTTCTAAGCACTTAGGCGAAGTCTTCGTACTTGTTGGACAGCGAACGTGCCATCCTAGCGAAAAACGATGCCAACATAGTTTTTCAGCGAACTCCTTCAAAATCTTTCAGAGGTTGCCTGTGGCAGATAGGGCTATTCTAATTCATGAGTTGGTCAACTCGAACAGGCGGATATTACTTGCATAGAAAATGGAAATACAAAATCAGCCAACTAAGAAAATCAACAATTACCTTTTTAATTATTTACCTTATGGCCCATATTGCAATTTACAAATCCTAGCCCTGGAATTCGCAAGGCTCCACTTGGAATTAATCCTCAGGGTGACACCAGCTTCGATATATTAATTCCCTCAACTTTTGTGCTTCAATGCATGAAACAACGTTTTGTTAAAAAAGTAACCGGAACTCCAATGCATTTCTCCGCAAAGTTCGGGACAGACAGACAGACAGACAGACAGACAGACAGACAGACAGACAACAAACTTTAATTGGTCCTAAGGAACTACGTTGTCGTAGTCGCGGGCCGCACCCGCGCCGGGGGCGGAAGACCATGATCTTCAGCCCTGTCGCAGGCCCTTTGGACAGCCCTACGCTGGACTTGAAGGTCGTCGCTCTTGACGGCTTCATCCCAGTCTTCTTGCTTGTTGAAAGGCGAGTGGCGCAACGCAGAACATTGCCACAGCATGCGATTCAAGGTGGACCGTTCCTCGCCGCAGTCTGGGCAGCGGGGATCCACATCCGGAGTGTAGTGGCTCTGCCTTGAGCGAGACGGAAAGGAGCCCGTCTGCAGCATTCTCAGCATCGAGGCCTGGGTTATGTCTGGCTTCTGGTGAGGAGCCGGAAACTGCCTGCATTCCAGCTGGCAGTGAGCAGTTATCTCGTGGAAAGTAAGCAGCGGGTCCATGGTTCGGTCGATCCCCTGCGAAGCCGGGCACCTCGGACCGGCGCGATTGATCAGACCTCGCGCCTGGTCGTGGGCCAGCTCATTCGGTTTGATCGAGCCGGGGGAGACGTTCCGGCCCATGTGAGCCGGGACCAAAGTGATGACGTGACGGGCCGTGCCTGTCTTGCGGGTCCTCAGCACTGCCTCAGCCTCGGCCAAGACCGAGCCGGCGAGAAAGGCCATCGCCGCCGACCTGGAGTCCGTGAAGATCTGCGTGCGCCCGGGTTCGCACAGAGCCAGCGCCACTGCGACTTGCTCTGCGACGAACGCCGCCGAGCGTTGGATAGACGCCGCATTCAGGATCTTGCCCTGGGGGTCAACCACCGTGGCCATGTAGGAGTTTGATCCGGTATACCGCGCCGCGTCGACAAAGGACGCGAGCTCTGGGTTCTGCAGGGCAGTCTCGATGAGTGCTCAGGCTCTGGCTGCGCGCCGGGCCTCGTTGTGTTGTGGATGAACGTTCCTCGGGAAGGGGGAGACTCGAAAGGTGTCCTTTTCATTCTCGCAGAGCGGGACTGCGCACGACTCCTCGGTCATGGCTGCCAGACTCGCCATCTCGAGTATTCGACGGCCGGCCTTGGTGGTAGAGAGGCGAACGATCTGTGCTGTTTTCTGTGCTTCGACCACTTCGCTCAGGGTGTTGTGGACCCCGAGTTGCATCAACTTCTCCGTGCTGGTCATCACGGGGATGCCGAGGACTCGTTCAATGCTCTTCCTCATGAGCGCGTCGAACTTGTTCTCCTCCGACCGCGACCGGCTTAGCGCAGAAGCCACGTAGTTGATATTGCTCATGAGGAAGGCGTGGTAGATCCTTATGAGGTTGGCTTCGCTGATGCCCCCCTTCCTGCTCGTCACTCGCGAATCAAGTCAGAGCATGAAGTACTATCTTGAAACTGGTGTCATCCTGAGTATTCGTTCTAAGTGGATCCCCCTTGCGAACTCCTCGGCTAGAATTTGTAAAGTGCAACATGAGTGATTTGGTAATTAACTAACTTAATTTGATATTTTTTTGTTAATTAGTCGACTGTGAATTTCAATTTTTTGTTAAAGTAATGTTCGCATCTTCGAGTAGACCAGCTCATGGACTAGAAATTATTGTGCTATCTGCCACAGGCAACTTTTAAACATTTTTGAAAGTGTTCGCTGAAACACCCTGTATATATATAACTTGCGTTGGCCGCAAACTTCTACATTGTTAGGCTCTATGAATTCCTTGCAATGCATTTTGTCCTATGGAACAAATTAGCTGCAGCAACTGCCAGTTTATCCTTAAGCGACATATTGCAGAATACAAAGGTTGTGGGTTCGGTTTCCACCTGCGGCCAGTTGTTTTTTCATCCACTTCAATTTCCATTAACTTATCCTTTCTTTATTTCATTTATTAAGCACAAGCAATTTCACCTATGTTGTCCTTGGTGTCAGTGTTTGTTGGCTTCTTATGATATGACTAATAAAAATCGGGCCCCTCGGTTAACCCCCTTTTTTCTCGTATATTGCGGCAAGGTCATCCTCTCACGCCATCTGAACGGCCTCAACCCCGTCGAATATTAGTGCGAAGATTCGGTCATTGCGCGTCGAAACATACCGTCGTTTATACTGACTTGGCTTCGGACAGCAGTCGATTCAGGCTTGCGTACCATGCGCTCAATGATATAAATCGGCCTTTCATAAAAACAGGCCTGCGAGCGTCATTTTTTCTCTGAGCACTACCGGCTTCCCCAGTCACCTCCCTCATGTCCAGAGGCATCCATTCGTGCTGCGGTGCTTCTTAGCCTTCGCGAGAATCACGTGCCTTTACTGGAGAGTCTTTACCTGAACGACCATGCTGCTTTGGCCTTCCTTTCGCGGAAGAACATGGTGACCGACCTCTATACCTGATCAAGATACAGATTTAGACGATGCAGCGCTGCTAAGTTGCGCGGGATTTCCATGGGGACGAAATGCAAAACACGCCCTGTTCCGTGCATTGCGGGCCCGTTAAAGATCCCCTGGGGGTCCAAAATTAATACGGAGTCCCCCATACTACTGCGTGCCTCATAATCAGATCGTGGTTTCGGCATGTAAAACCCCAAAATTGAATTCAGGTTCAGACAATACGTCTGCCAGCTTTGTCAGATGTTCTGCAGCAAGATCATCATTTTTTTGTGCGCTGCCTTTCAGTGGCGTAGCCAGAAATTTCATTCGGGCGGGAGCTCACGTTCCAGCTCGGCCTCCTCGTTATGAATTTGCCGAGCGATCAAATACATGTTGCCATTGTCAAAGGGGCTGAAAACGAATTCCTGAACGCTACGGACTGTCAAGACATGTAAAATACGCATTTTTTCGTAAAAGAATATACTCTTATGCGCCAAAAATTGTGCCCGAAATAATTTATATCGACACTTCCATGCTTTTTGTCTACTTAATCACGCGAACTTTACAACTATATCAGTTCGAAACCAGCAAAGCAGTGCATGCCGCTGATATGAAAAATGTAAAGGTCATGAAATGAACAAATTGAGGACAAATATTTTAATGAAACTTTCTTTGTCATTCAAAAACCTTGTTTACATTTTTGTATAAATGCAACGGCCAGGAGGAAAGAATCTCAATGACCCTGTCCTTTGTTCCAATGTATTGCGCAGGAACAGCTGTCACCGGTCGTGTATTGTGAGTAATTGCATCGAAATTATAGTCGCAACAGAGAGCACATATAGAAAGCAAGAGTTCTGCAAAATTTACGAGGGCGAGTCAAATGAAAGGGAGCCAATGCGAATATATGACAAACGGCACACTTTATTTAAGAATAGCCTCTGTGATCATTTGGACATTTGTCCCACTGACTAACGAGTCGCGCGATTTCCATTTCACAAAACTCCTTGGGTTGCTGAATCAAGAAGTCTGTAACCGACCCTTTCACGTCATCATCCGACACGAATGTGGTTCCCTTGAGCTGTTTCTTCAATTGTCACAAAATGTGGAAGTCGCAAGGCGACGGGTCTGGGCTGTACGGCGGATGTTGCAGCGTTTCCCACTTGAACTTTTCCAGTTTTGTGTTAACCACATCGGCGACGTGGGGAGGGGCATTGCCGTGGAGCAAAATGACCCCATTCGTCAATTTTCCACGTCATTTGTTCTTCATTGCGACACGCAACCGATCCAGCGTTTCACAATATTGCAAACGATTGATAGTATCTCAAGGTTTAGCAAATTCGATCAGTAATGGCCCCTGACGAACGAAAAAGAAAAGTCAACAACACATTTCCAGCGGAAATGACGGCCTTTGTTTTCTTTGGGGGGTGGGGGGGGGGGGGAGGGGTGGATGCGAATGTTTCCACTGTAAGCTTTGCTGTCGTGTTTCAGGCTCGTGTAGTGTCACCATGATCCGTCCCAGGTCACAATTGCGGACACGAAGTCATCACCCTCATTGTAATACCGGATCAGATCACTCAAGGCGGCGCTAAATCTCTCTGTCTTCTGGCAGTGGTTCAAGATCTTGGGCATTCATTGCGTACGCGAGAGCCGATAACCTAGATGTTCGTGAATTATGGTGTAAACCGAATTGTGGCTGATGTCTGAACGGTCTGCCAGTTCATCGATGCTTATCCTCCGTTCTTGTCTAATCAGCGCATCAACCTTTGCAATTGTGTTGGGGGTGGTTGCAAGGCGGCTTTTGCCCGGTCTTGGATCGGATTTGCAACATTCACGTCCTTGTTTGGACAGTTTGCTCCAATGCTTCACAGTGGCCAATGAAATGCAATGTTCAACGTACACGTCAGCCATACAGTGACCAATTTCTTATTCGGGAAACACCTTCAGCTGTCAAACACCTCACGACACCACGCTGTTCAACTTTAGGAGTGTCCATTAGGTCACGCAACCATGTTAAACCCATTGTATGAGAGCATTGAAGAACATTTATCCTCCCACCTGCGTGTCACTTTTGTAAATGAGAGATGCCTATGTGCTACGCGCATGCCTCCCAGATAATGAACAGAACTATTATTGCGCGGTGTTGGTTGGCTCACTTTCATTTGAATCGCCCTCGTACATTAGAAATGGGAACACACAATGAAATATACACGTGCGAAGATGCAGCTTGACAAATAGCAAAAAAAGTGTCAATGGAAGCAAAGTTCACTGCACATATACACAAAACCTCGTAACAACATACTAAAACCTACGTATAATTCTCCAATAAATCTACGTATCTAAGAAAAAGTCGCTGTATATAATGCGTCAAACAAGGCAAATAAACATGTTGCGCAATCATAGATTCACAGATCACAGAATCCTAAGGCACGCCCCCGCTTCCTCCACTCCCCCTAACGTAACATGCGCGACGGAAGGCTGCGCGCTTCTTACCGCCTTTCTCCCTTGCGCACACAAGACTGAGCCACCATGGCCTTTCTTTTTGTCCCCGCTCTTCTTAACGTCTTTACTTCCCCGTTCCCTTTCCCTAGTGCAGGGTAGAACCGGAGGCTTTAACTCTGGTTAACCCTCCCTGCCTTTCTCTCATTCACCTCTCTCTCTATTATTGCGATATTAAATATATGGACACTTCAGGCGCATTTCTGCCGTCGCCGGGGTGTTCCATATTAAGTCCAAGGGCGATAACAGCGTCGCCGCGTGCCTTACGCTGTATGTGTGAGTAAAAGCGTGCGAAGGTAGCCGACGATCGTGGCTGAATCTCGCCCACGCGAAGGGACGAGAGCGGACAGGAACCGCACCGTCTTTCGTCGCGCGCGATGCACCCAACGTGGCGAGGCACCGGCGGAGGCGAGAGTGAACCAACAAACAATACTCATCCGCCAAACGTGTCTCGCCTTACTGGCGCCTCACGCCCTTCCGATGGGGACGCCTTCTTGGCTTCACGAAACGATTCGTCGCAGCGGGGCTGGAGAGGCTAGAAGGCCACTACTCCCGCTGACCGATCGTAACAGCGCAGAGGCGTTACTCGATTAATTCAATTCCTCACAGTAAAATACCTGAGAATAATCGTAAAATAATACCTAAACACAGCCTGCAGACATGACAGCGTCGGAGTTTAATTTGAATATACGAGAAAACATAATTATCTTATGCGGAAACTCAAACGCGAACCCCTGTTCCGAGCGGCGTGGCCCGCTCAGTTCCTTAGAACAACACCATCGCGTTCACCTCTGTGGTTGCCGGAAGCGTGTCAAGGACTCAGGGATTTTTGAAATCTATAGCTTTCCACTCTTAAAGGTGAACGTCCTCCATGTTATAAAGCGAAGCTTTCTTTGTCTCTTCCTTCGACTTTCCGCTGGTGCTGCTAGTGCTGCTACTGTGGTCTTCCACGCCGCTAACGACGGCTACGTCGGCACGTAGTTGAGACGCACGCCACTAACGCAGGCAGCGTCAGGACGTGGTTGAGGCGTGGCCGTGTCCCAAAAACATAAAATGCATGCGCTGTCGGTGTTTTCTTTCACGACATTTGTTTATGCGCTGTGATTCTCAAAATCCTGAGGAATAACATTGTAAAGAATGTAAGACAATGTTTGAGCCACGCGAAGGGCCTGCGCGGCTGCGGTCCGAAATGATTATTCGGCAAGCGACGCTTGTTGCCTCGACGCCAGATGTTCTGCGACACGGGGTCGCGCTAGCCGTGCAAGTGAACCGTTACTCGTGGTGTTCGTCAAGGGTGCCCTCTATCCGCAGTACTCTTCGTGCTCAGCCTTGAGCCATTTCTGCGCTCCTACTGTCTGGCAGCGGTGTTGTGAAGGTGACAGCCTTCGCCGATGACATCACATTGTATCTCAGGAATGAAGATAGCTTATCCCGTAGCCTTCGAATTTGCACTGAGTACGGAAATATTTGCGGTGCTGCGCTAAATTTTTCAAAATGTCGTTATTTGTTCATTAGTTCACCACAGACAAGTCCGCTATCTTCAAAAGAGCGATTTTCTTTGTATTTTAGGCCTTGATTACACCTACGATCGCACATCAGACTCTGTGTGACTCTCTATCCTTGAAGATGTATGGCGAAATATTCAGATGTTCAAGAGTATCACTTACCCCTATTAGAAAGAGGGTACTTAACACAGTCTGTATTTTGTGGCCGAGTGTGGTACGTTTATCGCGTTGTACAGCCACCATTACGGGTTACTAGATCCTTGCAGTCCCTTCTTGGTTCCTTCTTCCAGTCGGGCAGTACAGAACTGGTCTGTCGCGCGGCGCTTGGGCAACCACGCTCTCGCGGTGGGTTCGCGTTCCTAAACGCGTCTGCCCGCTGCCGGCTGCTTGCTCTGCGATTTCTGCTCCGCCTGTTACAACGTGATCAGTGTCCCGCGCGCGAACTCGCCTGCTATTTCCTCGGCACAAAAATTCGTTACGTGTTACCGGGCGTGCACTTAAATCGCGGACCAGAAGTGTTAAGCGCACCTGCACTTTACTCTATACGGCCGGGGCATTTTATCGTCACATACAACAGGTATGTCCTGATGTAGACATTCTCGAAAACGGTGCTGTAGATACTATGTCAGCTTTACTGCTTCCTCTAGTTCCCCCAGCGCGCCGCGCGCGTTCCAATAATGTGTCGTGGGATGCAATAACGGCGCCATGTCTACCTGGTCACCTACGCGACTTCATGTGGCGTCTAGGGTGGCAAGTGATTCCAACTCGTGGCAGGCTTGAGCGATGGGGCGTAGTCTCATCTTCGCTGCGTCCCAATTTCCCCCTTCAAGAATCCAATAAACATGTGCTGCTGCAATGCGTCGTTGCCAGGTTACCTTGGAGGGCCGTGCATATTGGTTTTCGTGGCCTTGAAGTTAACCGCTTTATTACATCTGGCCGCCGTTCCCGTGGACGATTTGCGAGACTTAAATTGCTGCGGGGGCCTTTTGTCTATGGCGTAACCGGTGCGAGGATGTTGCCGCGGGGCATCGCCGCTGCGCTCTGTTTCCACTTCTAGGGGGAGGGGGGCTCTACTTTTAGCCACTGTCGTTTCTGTTAGAGGAGTTATTCTTACTTGGGGTAGAACAGTTCCTTCGACAGTGGTCATGCCGTTTCCTGTCAATGGCAGATGGACGCGTAAGGCTTAATCTTGGATCAGCCTGGTTCTTGTAGCCAGGGCATCAGAAGTATTCATTGAATGTGCATAGAATGTAGGCGCCCGTGACTTCTGCATGTGTGTGCTCTCGAATACATGGTAATTTTTGTATATACACATCTCATAGTATCGCTTCAAAGTTATGTGAAGTATCTCTGTCACATCATCATTGTACAGGAGCCATTGTGTAAGCTGTATATATGAAGCATCATTTTATATGTATGAAAATTAGTTTATGTGTAACTATGCCTTTCCGTGAGTCTATGTGGTTACACGTTAGTGAGTGACGACTTGGACAGTACTTTGAAAACGTGTCGTGCGTACAATGCTTCGTTATGTGTATATGTTATCGCGCAAGATGTTATCGTGCTGCTGCACTGCTTGCTTACACCAGCGTTTTGACAGTGACCGTCCGCGCTCATCGAGTGGGTTGTGTTCACGTTTGCTTGTGCGCGCTGCCACCACGCCTGTTAATTCAGTTAGTAAACGAATGTTTCCAAGTTTATGCGGCCGATAAAACTACTATCTTTACTTCGTATATCTGTCTAGTAATTTGCTATCGCAATTGGTGCTTCGCCTTTCCGGCGAAACTGCGACTTTCTTTTTCTTACTACAAACAGATTTTTCAACTGCCAGCGTTTCCAGCACGCGCAACTCATGTCATCTTAGCGACGCTGTCGGTGCGGCGATGGTAAATTCTTGATGTCTCCCCAAGAGACTTCTTCAACCTGCTTGGGTAGTTTACGGTACAACAGGCAGGCATTTTAGGGGAAGAATAAAAAAAGAGGTGACGACCTCCCGTGAAGCCGAAGTGTCGCTGCAAAGTTGCAAAGCGCCGACTTCCGGGACAAGGCAAGTTACTTCCGGTGCTTCAGTCGAGGGCGCTGGATGCGCTGTCCAGCCCCATAAAGTAGAGATCAATGGAGAGAACCGGCCACAAAACCGATAGACGTAAGCGGCACGCTACTGTGATTTAAGGAAGTGGGTCGGCAGCGCGAGAAACAAATTTGCTTAGTTCGAAGGTTGACCCGTGCGATGTGCACCTGTGGCAATATTGCGGAATGGCAGAGATTGACGGCGGACACTACCGCTACTTATTCGAAAAAGAAAAGGTTTGCTTACTCTAAAAGGGCCGCGAGGAAATAAAAAATAAATAAGCGGGACGCGCGACAGAATGCGTGAACCCACAAGAGTTAAAAAAGAAGAAACTATACGACAAGTAAAAAAGGGGTATACGCTAAGGCAAAACAAATGTTTCCGACGTTAGAAAAGAAAAGCGCCATATTCTACGACCACTGACGTGTTACCCGTCGCATGCACTGGCAGGTTGGCCGGAGTAGGCCACCCTGCACACTACAGGTAATGGAAAATAATCATAAGAACAGAGGAAAGAGAGAGAGAAAAAAATAGAAAGTTCTTTATGGATCATTACATGGTATAGGGGTTGGTTCTTGCGCAGGCTAGTAGATTCAGCGTTACTTGAAGGCGTTCCGGTCCGTTGATGTCGGTCGACGACGTTGGGCCCGGCGAAGCGGTCTACTGCGGTCGGCAAACAATCCACCTCCCTACCACATCCGAAAAACGCACGAACTTCTTACGCTATAAACTTCTTGAAGGTAACCAGGGTGATCTCGGACCGAAGACATCGAGCTCGATGGAGCGCAGTGCTACACTATTGCGGTAAACAGTCCGCTCCGGCCGGCGATCGCCACTTCTCCGTCCGCACCGGCCACTGGTAAGGCGCCGACAGCCCGAACAGCCAAAAATTTCCTAACGCTTTCTTAATTGGAGCAAGAAAAGGCGAGAACCCGAAAGTGCCGTGCCTCTATCTTCGTGGCGCCCCCGGCGTCGGCGCAAGCTCGCGTCTGCAAGTGGAAAGGGCGCGACTGCTGATTCTGTACAAAAAAAGGCGCGCGCATGCATTTCTTTTTGGTAAATGTATTGTTATACCATTAGCAAAAGATATTGGCGCCCGCGCACGACTCTGAGAAACAAGGTGAGCGGAGTACGAGGAGAGGGAATCCCGCCATCATCCATCGCCGGCCTTCGTTCAGCGTCCAGTTCAACAGAGGGGCCAAGCGTTTTAAGACGAAATCCTTTGACTCTTAGATGCCCCATGGATTGAAAACTCGACTGTCCAGCGTTGTGGCAACTAAAATTCAAGGCATGCGCCAGTATTCCTTTAATAATGAAAAATATTTTGGCCAGAGCTACGCAAAATCACGAGAAAAACAATGCAGGCTGCGTGAGATGAGATCTTAGCGGCTGTTTTCAACTGTTCAACTGACGTTTCTCCTTGCGCGGTTATCATTTGCCCGCAGGCTGGAACTTGCCTTGCATAGTTACATTTGGTAGGCTGTTGTGCACTAAGAGTACATGTGATCTACTTGATGATGAGTACCCTGGTAGTACCAGGTCGGCCACTGCTCCTTTATTGGCTGGGCCATTACCGTCGAACGCTTATGCCGCAGAGTACAGGCAACTTGCTGCCGACAGCGGTAACGCCAGCACCGCAGTATGTGGCGGCTGCGCGCTTGCAAAGCCCGCTTGTACAACTAAGAATTACAAAGTGGCGTGCGACACCAGTTTCCAGGCTTTGTGAAATGTTGTGTGAGACAGCTGTACCTACACAGACAGCTACTACGCAAACATGGACAGCCGTGTTTTCACCTGATTTGCCCTCTCAAGTGAAGGATGTTCATGGGCAATATCAGTGGGGCATTCTAGAAACAAGAGAGAGGCTTGAACGCTGGCATATGATAGCGAATGATAAATGCATACATTGCGCACCGAGACCAACGCGCATGTAGTGAAGGAGTGCGTTGTAGCACAGACCTTCTGGAAGCTAGTTGCAAGAATGTTTGGAATATCCCTCGTGCGGCCACCACAGCGCCGAGATCGGTTTGCGAGTCTCGTATACCACAGCACTAGCTACGTTCTGTGGTGCTTCCGCAACATTGCAGAACGATCTCGGCAGTCAAATAGAGCAATGTACGCCACAATGCTAAATCTACGGGTGATAGTATGGGGTCATCTTGAAGAACAGTTGTTCATAACCGTCTCCCGACGCAAAGTCTTTCTACAGCCAGAATAATGCTCAATTCTGTTTGCCTGAGTTGAGACTTTGTATTTGTATGTGCCCCGGGTGTCTTTCATAAATTCGAGGCTGACAATTATGTTTTTGCGTGGACGCTGTAACGATGTTTTGTTGATGTTGTTGTTGAATTGTGTGTGGCAAAGCCCGTGTCAAGCAGACTCCATTTATTGTTTCATTTGCTAATCTGTTTTGTTTACATCAAGTATGATGCATTACATGTGCTATACCTTATATTGTGTTTACGTTCATACCACAGTTGTAAGCGTGCCTACGGGTGAATACATTTCCTTGTCAACTCCTACGCCAACTTCGCCGTGTTGATACGAACGCAAATTCCAGCACCAAACACAGGAAATCGCTGCCCAAGCAATCCGTATAGATGGTTAACGAGCGAAGCTGAAGCATGAGGCCCCGAAGTTTATCACTGGGTTAATCCTGGCGGTTAATTCATTAAACGACGGCTTCGTAGGCTGCCGGCTCCTCGGTACGTAGTTGCTGCTTGCGCTCGGCTGCACGAGCCTGTTCTTGTGCCCGGGCGCTGCAGCATCGGCACGGCGTAGACGATCTCGTTCCCGGTTCTGCTCGGGGCGTTGCTGATCGAAAGCTGCTACTCCTCAGGAATACGTATGAGGCGTGGCCTACCCATTTTGGAGCCGGAGAGAAACTGCTGCGCGCGCGCTCGGCTGCGACAGAGTGCAACGATGTCACTACTGGCGCAGCCAATCGCACGTCTCTATTTGTCTTCTTTTTTTTCACGCATGCGCATGGGGTTGCACCGGAGGAGTTTGCGGCTTACAGGCGACAGACAGATGGACGGGTGGGCGAATTCGATAGCCATATACAGCTTTGCTGTAATATAGCTCTATTATAATAACCTGTTCGTGTTGAACGGACACCCTTCCAAATTATCAATGTTACCACAAAGTGTCTGCGTGTGGTTTTTCCGGTTTTGTTCTTTGCCGAGCAATGTTCACGTTTCTTATGAAGTTTGGAGGAGTATAAGTACGCCTGCGAGGACGGGAAATAAATCTGTTGTTGAAAGTTAGCGCTGTGTGGTTGTCTAATTTGCCTTTCCGTGTCCCTCTCATTCTGCCTGCGCTACAAGAAAGGAGAATGCACGAAATAAACAAGCCCATGTAGCTGTCTTCGTCAATTAAATTGCTAAAATAAAAATAAGAACATTCAGTGAACCTGCGATTCAAGTTTCATGTCCCAGGTCTTCGAGGAAGGCGATTCTTCAAAGAGTCTTCGTTGACGTCCGGCGACACTTTGCACTGAGGGATGCCAACTTAGGAATACATCGGTTTATGAAGACAAAGTGGGCATACATAGATTATCGGCGGCCGATTATCGGCTCGCTCGCTTCCGCTTTCACCTCTACTCACTCCTTTAGATACCCTTGCGCATTGGAGCGGTACCTTTATTCAGGTCACCTCGCTCTCATTCTACCAATCAGTCTTTCTTTATTGCGATAGCAATTACATGAACACTCCAGGCGCATTTATGCCGACACGGACACAAGAAAAGAGAAGTGGACAACACGAACGCCGCCTATCTACTGAAGGAAGCACTGAGGCGAAAAAAGAAAGAAGGAACAAAACTCATCTGCGCATGCTCTGGAATGGTAGCACCACGTGTCAATCGGGTACACGCGCCGGTCTACGTGAGAGGTAACTGCTAAGGCATTTGATCTCTTCCTTATGTAAGGTAATCGAAGGCGGACTCGCGCATGCACTTCCACCGTCATTGATATACCATGCCTCGACCATAAGAAGCTTATCTTCGGTCCTATGCCTGTACAATATCGCGCGTTCATCTAACTCAGGTGTCCAGTTACAGTCTTGGATGTCTTGACAATGTAAGAAAAGATTTAAAGGCGATACACCGGGGAACGACCTTTTATGTTCCACTAGCCTCTGAATTATACACCACCCCGTTTGCCCTACGTAGAAATGGCCACAGCTAAAGCAAACTCATTTACCACACCCATACGACAGTAAGTAAAATTGTTGTTTTTGATGTGCTTCACTGGACAAATATCTGCTCTTCTTTTTCCTTTCACCTACTCCTTCTTCCTCTGTGCGGCAGCGCATATTTTACCTATAGCTTATTGGGAGCAGTAAAAACAACTTTGACACCATATCTGCTTGCAACTTTTTTAAGCCTGTGCGATACTGAATGAATGTAACAGCCACTACTATTTTCTTGCTATTACTGCTTTCTGTAATCACGTCCGCCCCCCTCGAAATTGACTTCTTTAGGCGTTCAGCCACAGTGGCCACTGCTACGATAGGATACCCTGCTTCTAATAGGCGCCGCGGACCTGTGCATTAAAACTGGCGCTCATTTTGTGCATGTACAATCTGGTAAGAGAAGACTTAAGGCATGACATGGCAATTCCTTTTTTTACTACTTTGGAATGCTTGGACTGAAAGTTTAACAATGGCTTCGAAGATCTAGGGGGAGTATTGCCAACACACGTGATTTTGTTCGAAGACCAAGGAAATGTCTAGAAACTGTATTACGCGTCTCTGTGGAAATTCAGTGGTAAACTCTAATCCTCCTCCATTAAGATTAAGTTGCTCACTTACTGAGGTAGCAGCGGAATCAAATTCGCCCTTATTGCAGAAAATCAGGTAATCATCAACGTAACCAAATACCGGAATAGCACGATTGCCCAACGCCGTCTCTAAGGAACTGTATGTCTTGCTCAGGTAAATATAACTAAAAATAGTGGCAACCTTCGAACCAATACAAATTCCTGATCTCTTCAGAAACACGCCATCTCTCCACCCAACCAGCGTCGACTCTAAGTACATTGAAAGAATTTCTAGAAAAGCGCCCGTGGAAACACTGCATCTATATATAAAAACCGACTGTTGCACTTGTTCTTTAATGCATTCATTTACGGATTTTAACAGCCCGTCAAGCGGCAAGGAGTAATACAAGTCTTCGATATTCATACTAAAAGCTGCACAATAACGAGGATATTTTTCTGTAAAAAACTGAACTAATGCCTGAGAATTACGCCAGCTAAAAGGGTCTGAAAAAAACTAGTGAAGCTAAGCAGTTCGGTAGGTAACTAGCCACACAGCTTGCTTTTTTAGAAATTATTTCAATGTACTTAAAGTTGTTGCGTTTCGCCTGCGACACGTGGTTTTGCCGGCGCGACGGCGGCGGGGCGGCGGACATTTTGGCCCGATCGTCGTCACCGCAACACTCATCGCCAGGTGTTTCCAGGCGCGTCTGCGGCGATGCGACCGCCTAGGGATTTCGTTCCAGTCATTGTGCCCGAAACAGGCGATGCCAAAGCAGGGATCTCATTCCAGTTATTGGGCCCGAAACAGGCGATGCCAAAGCAGGGATCTCGTTCCAGTCATTGTGCCCGAAACAGGCGAAGCCAAAGCAGGGACCATCTTCTCGTTACAGTCATTGTGTCCGACCGGCAGCGCCACGACCAGTTGCTACGAGATCTTGCGCAGCGCCACGACATGGTGCTACGGCATCGCTACGACAGTGTGCGTCACCATTAGCCCATTGTACATTCACGTGCTCGTCTTTTGAGGGGTTCCTTCTTGCCCTCAACTGCGAGAGTATAAAAACAGCTGCCCCCGGACGCCAGAGGAGGGCTCCGATTTCTTCCGTTGAGTGAAGTGCTCTCCCGTCTCTCTACTTCGGTCAAACCTGACCGCCAACTCTTTGCGATGTTAAAATAAACAAGTTGTTTCGTTGTTACCTGTCGACTCATGCTTTGCCGGGACCTTCGGATGCTTGCAGTTGTACCCCAGGCCGCCAGGCCAACGCTACCCTTGGGGCTTGCGACCCAGGTACAACCACGGGCGTCAGCGCCGAGTTCCCAACAGATCGTACCAGCAGTCGGATCCAAACATCTGGTTGCCAGCGGTGAGATCGCCTACGACTTCAAACAACGGTCTGCCAGCGGCGAGATCGCGACAACGGAGGCCAGCAGCAAAGAGATGCAGTTGACAGTATGCTGAGCAGCTCAACGACGATCCGGGAGCAGTGCAACGAGCCCTGTGTGACGACTGGTTGCCTGCAGCGGAACGACTGCGCGGAATTCCTGCCTGCGAGGTTTGGTGAGTGCGGGACTTTCTTCTTCTGAGCTTTGCCAGGCTTTTGTTAGTGTCAGAAACAGAGCTGGTAATTGTGGTTGTCGTTGCTGCCGGGTTAGTTTGCGGCAAGACAATAGTAAGCAGTAGAGAAAGCAGCATTCAGAGCAGCCATGGATTTGAAGTCGTTGCGCAAACCGAAATTGTTGGAGCTTGCAAGAGAGTTGGGTCTGGATGTCTCAGACAAACTAAGAAAACCTGAACTGCTAAAGGCTATTCTTGAGTTAGAGGCTGAGGATGACGAGCTGTCGGAATGCCTTGAGACTATTGAGGAGAGGTCAAAAAGACAGGAGCGCGAACTTAAAGAGCAAAAAGAGAAACATGAGCGCGAACTTAAAGAGCAAAAAGAGAAACAGGAGCGCGAACTTAAAGAACAGAAAGAGAAAGAAGAGCGTGAACGTAAAGCAGAGAAAGAAAAAGCAGAGCGTCAACACGCTTTGGAAATGAAGCGTCTCGAGATAGAGATGGAACGCGCTCGTAATGGAAGTCAGGCACACGGTGCAGGAGAACGCGTATTGTTCAAAATGACTGACCTGATGCGGCCGTTTAAGCTTGGAGAGGACATTGGTTTGTTCCTGGTTAACTTTGAGCGAACGTGCGAGAAGCAGGGGTTCTCTCGGGAAACGTGGCCACAGCGCTTGCTCACTTTGTTACCCGGCGAGGCGGCCGACGTAGTCGCTCGCTTGGATAGAGAGGAAGCAGAGGATTTCGACAAAGTAAAATCGAGTCTGCTAAAAAAGTACCGGCTGTCTGCGGAAGCGTTCCGTCGGAAGTTTCGGGAAAATGAGAAAGGCAAAAGTGAGTCATATACAGAGTTTGCGTATAGGCTTATGTCGAACATGCAGGAGTGGCTCAAAGAAGAGAAAGCGTTTGGTGACCACGATAAAGTTCTGCAGTGCTTCGGGCTAGAACAGTTTTATAGTCGGTTACCGGAGAACGTGCGATACTGGGTCTTGGATAGGCCAGACGTTTGTACGGTGGCTAAAGCCGCTGAGCTAGCCGAGGAGTTTGTGACGCGTCGGGCTCGCGGAGCTAAGGACGGTCAAAAGGGTGAATTTGGCTCGAATTTTGAGAGGCCGAAGTTCACACCCATGAGATTTAAGGGGGACACGCATAGTGCGGATGCGAGTGAAAGCAATCCGACCAAACGTAAAGAGACGGCAGCCGAAGCCGAACGCAGAAAGCGGTTCGAGATGAGGCGAGCGGGCGTTTGTTATACGTGCCAGAAGCCGGGTCACTTTTCGGCGCAGTGTCCGGAAACAACACCAAAAGTTGTGTTTTTTTCACTAGGCAGCACTGACGAGAACATGAAGCTTCTCGAGCCTTACATGCGAGACCTCCTCGTGAACGGGAAAGAGTGCCGAGTGCTTCGCGATTCCGCAGCTACGATGGATGTAGTTCACCCATCTTACGTAGAACCCCATATGTTCACGGGCGAGTGCGCGTGGATCAAGCAAGCCGTGGAAGCTCATAGCGTGTGTCTGCCGGTAGCAAAAGTGCTTATTGAAGGACCTTTCGGAGCGCTTGAGACGGAGGCGGCAGTGTCATCTATGCTGCCACCCCAGTACCCGTACCTATTTTCAAACAGGTCCGATCACCTCCTGCGCGAGAAGGGGCTTTTGTTTGGTGAAGCTAGTGTTCAGGCCTTAACCAGATCGAAGGTTCGGGAGCTCGCTGCAAAGGCGGTAGTTGCGGGGCCGACGTTATCAAACAACGAAAAAGGGTCAGAGGCGCAGCAAGCTGATATTCAGAGCACGCCCGAACTGAATAAAATTGAGTCTGTAGCGTTGAAGGCGCCAGATACTGGAGAGGAAAATCCCGATTCGGGAAAGTTAGAAGAGCTATCTACTGATTTGCTCATCGCGCCTACGTCAGACGGACTTGATAGGTTGCTAAAAGTCAGCCGGACGGCTTTGATAGCCGAGCAAAAAAAGGATGGCAGCCTGGAAAACGTGCGCTGCAATGTCAAAGAAGGTATCGCCAGGAAAACTGCGCGTTTTGTGGAAAGAAGTGGAGTCCTGTACCGGAAGTATCTAGACCGCCGAGGAGTGGAGTTCGATCAGCTGGTCGTGCCTCAATGCTATCGTCAGGATCTGTTGCGCTTGTCACATGGGGGTTCGTGGTCCGGACACCTAGGAGTTAAGAAAACTAAGGACCGTCTCTTGCAAGAGTACTATTGGCCAGGGTGTTTTCGGGACGCAGACCATTTCGTGAGGACATGTGACACTTGTCAGCGGGTGGGCAAACCAGGGGACAAATCGAGGGCGCCGTTGAAATTGGTACCTATCATTACGGAGCCTTTTAGACGGCTCGTTATTGATACAGTGGGACCTCTGCCGGTAACAGCCACGGGGTACAGACACATTTTGACTGTGATCTGCCCAGCGACAAAGTTCCCTGAAGCAGTGCCGCTTAAAGAACTCAGCTCAGTTGAGATAGTCAATGCACTACTGTCCATATTTGCGCGAGTTGGTTTTCCTGCAGAAATTCAATCAGATCAGGGCACAGTGTTTACTAGCGCTTTGACGACAACTTTTCTCGAAAGGTGTGGGGTAAAGCTGCTACACAGCTCAGTGTACCACCCACAGTCGAATTCCGTTGAGAAGCTCCACTCCGTCATGAAGCGCGTGTTGAGAGCCTTGTGTTTTGAACATCAAACTGACTGGGAGCTGTGTCTGCCTGGGGTGATGTTTGCTTTAAGGACCGCGCCGCATGCGGCTACGGGGTTTTCGCCAGCTGAACTGGTGTACGGTCGCTCGCTTCGATCTCCGCTTCGCATGCTTCGAGAATCATGGGAAGGTAGGGGCGACGACCCAGTCGTGGTGGAGTACGTGCTTAAGCTCCTCGAACGCTTAAGAAGGGCACAGGAGTTGTCAGGTGAAGCAATGACAAAGGCCCAGCAGAGGGCCAAGGTTTATTATGATCGGACAGCCAGGGCCCGTCGTTTTGAGGTTGGCGATGAGGTCATGATATTGCGCACATCGCTAAACAACAAACTAGACGTGCAGTGGGAGGGCCCAGCGCGAATTGTTCAGAAACTGTCGGACGTTAACTACGTGGTAAGTCTGCCAGGAAAGCGGAAAGCACAGCAAGTTTACCACTGTAATCTGCTCAAACCTTATAGACAAAGGGAAGCAGTGGTGTGCATGATGGTAAACGTTCCTGAAGAGCTTCCGGTCGAGCTTCCGGGACTAGGCTCAGTGACGAACAGGGAAGACACCGGTCAAGTCATTAGTGACCTTATCAGTAAAGCACCGCTGTCGCCTGAGCAGAAAACCGAACTACACCAGCTATTACAAGAGTTTCAAGGTCTGTTCTCTGAGAGGCCTGGTAGGACTTCTGTACTTACTCATGATATAGAACTTACCTCCACAGAGCCAGTACGATCCAAGGCGTATCGGGTGTCACCCCGCCAGAGCGATATTATGGAGGCTGAGGTAAAGAAAATGCTACAGCTCGGTGTTATTGAGGCAGGTGAGAGTGATTATACCTCCCCTTTGATTTTAGTTGAGGTACCGGGCAAGGAACCTCGTCCTTGCGTCGACTACCGCAGGCTTAATTCCATCACTAAGGATCAAATTTATCCGATCCCTAACATCGAGGAGCGCCTTGAGAAAGTTAGTAGCGCTCAGTTTATTTCCACCCTAGATCTTGTCAGGGGTTATTGGCAGGTTCCACTTACAGAAGAGGCTAGTAGGTATGCGGCGTTCATTTCACCAATGGGAACATTCCGTCCTAAAGTGTTGAGTTTTGGTTTGAAGAACGCGCCATACTGTTTTTCAAGTCTCATGGATAAAGTGTTGCGGGGACAGCAAGAATTCGCTTTACCGTATCTAGACGACGTAGCGATATTCTCCGCATCCTGGTCTGAGCATATGACACACTTGCGGGCAGTGCTAACCCGCCTGCGCGAAGCAGGCTTGACAGTAAAGGCTCCTAAGTGCCAGTTAGCACAGGCCGAGGTTGTCTACCTCGGTCACGTGATTGGTCAGGGTCGTCGCCGCCCCTCTGAAATAAAAGTGGCCGCTGTGCGAGACTTTCCGCAACCGCGCACAAAGACCGATATTCGGTCGTTCTTAGGTGTCGCCGGCTACTATCAGAGGTACATCCCTAGGTACTCTGATATCGCGGCTCCCCTGACGGATGCTCTAAGAAAGACAGAGCCTCAAACAGTCGTCTGGGACGAGACAAAGGAAAGAGCTTTTAGCGCCCTAAAGAGTGCCCTAACAAGCCAGCCTGTGCTACGATCGCCAGACTATACAAAAGGGTTCATTGTTCAGTGCGATGCTAGTGAGCGAGGCATGGGCGTTGTACTGTGCCAACGGGAAAATGGAGAAGTAGAACACCCCGTCCTGTATGCTAGTCGTAAGCTGACCAGTCGTGAGCAGGCGTATAGCGCCACCGAGAAAGAGTGTGCATGTCTCGTGTGGGCCGTTCAGAAATTGTCATGCTATCTAGCCGGCTCGAGGTTTATCATTGAGACAGATCACTGCCCTCTCCAATGGCTGCAGACCATCTCTCCCAAAAATGGCCGCCTCCTGCGCTGGAGCCTCGCTTTACAACAATATTCCTTTGAGGTGCGTTACAAAAAGGGGAGTCTCAACGGTAACGCCGATGGCTTAAGTCGAAGCCCCTAACGTAGGAATCAGCCTCAAAATTGTTTGTTACTGATGTTTTTCTTCCTGAGGCAGGATTTTTTTTAACATATTGCTTTTGTTTAGTGTTTCAAAGTGATGATATGCTTTCTAGTGCAATTTTTCAATTTGTGGACGCGTTCTGAGTGATGCTAGACTACTGTAAGGAACTAGGCAGTGGTATAACAAGGGGAAAGAGCCTGGCAGGGCTTAGTGAGGGTTGTGCCGTGCTTGCTGACTGAGCGGTTGAGTTTTCAGCGTAGTTCTAACGCTTGCCGGGAACGAGAACAAAAATGTGAACTCTCCCGAAGTCACTTTGCAGTGTCCCGTGCGAACCTGAACGAGAGAACGAGGCCTTCTCTGTACGCTGCGCTCAAGAAACGTCAAGGGACGCCCGACTTCGGTTATGAGCATCATCGAGCGACATCCCTCCGGACAGCGGATGCAGTCCCCTGTCCATCGGGATCTCCTTTCCCCGGCGGGGCGGTCTGTTGCGTTTCGCCTGCGACACGTGGTTTTGCCGGCGCGACGGCGGCGGGGCGGCGGACATTTTGGCCCGATCGTCGTCACCGCAACACTCATCGCCAGGTGTTTCCAGGCGCGTCTGCGGCGATGCGACCGCCTAGGGATTTCGTTCCAGTCATTGTGCCCGAAACAGGCGATGCCAAAGCAGGGATCTCATTCCAGTTATTGGGCCCGAAACAGGCGATGCCAAAGCAGGGATCTCGTTCCAGTCATTGTGCCCGAAACAGGCGAAGCCAAAGCAGGGACCATCTTCTCGTTACAGTCATTGTGTCCGACCGGCAGCGCCACGACCAGTTGCTACGAGATCTTGCGCAGCGCCACGACATGGTGCTACGGCATCGCTACGACAGTGTGCGTCACCATTAGCCCATTGTACATTCACGTGCTCGTCTTTTGAGGGGTTCCTTCTTGCCCTCAACTGCGAGAGTATAAAAACAGCTGCCCCCGGACGCCAGAGGAGGGCTCCGATTTCTTCCGTTGAGTGAAGTGCTCTCCCGTCTCTCTACTTCGGTCAAACCTGACCGCCAACTCTTTGCGATGTTAAAATAAACAAGTTGTTTCGTTGTTACCTGTCGACTCATGCTTTGCCGGGACCTTCGGATGCTTGCAGTTGTACCCCAGGCCGCCAGGCCAACGCTACCCTTGGGGCTTGCGACCCAGGTACAACCACGGGCGTCAGCGCCGAGTTCCCAACAGATCGTACCAGCAGTCGGATCCAAACAAAGTCGACGCCGGTTGGGCACAGCCCCAGGGAACTTCATCGGAAAGCACCGCCGTGGCACTCGCTCGTCTGGGGCCTCCATGTGACCATCATCGACGCCCTGCGTCGAAGTGCACGTACAGAAACATCCGCGGAAACACAGCAGCTCACCGATCTCCGTGACGTCAAAAATAAGACTCAAGGACAGTTTTGTTTGCTTTCGTGCGCTAGCGAACGTCGAAAGTACCTTGTCAGCTCTTTATTTTTCCTCTTCCTTCGCCAAATGTGGCCTCATTTGTCTATCTGCTCAGCCATTTGGCCTTGACGTGAAGGCAGACAGTTTGCGCACCTCGTCTATCTTCACATAAGCTGCCCGATGGATTCCGATGGGTGCCACTCGAGTGATTTCTCATGTTTGCAGACCTCTACCAACGTCTGCGAGTTGGAATCTCGCTCTGTTCTTTCGAAATTTCGCTGCTCAATATTTTTTTCCCTGTTGTACGTCGCCCTCTCTCTGCTTGCTGTACGAATCGAAGCCTTCGGCTGCTTTTTTGTCGTTTTAAAAATGTGAACCGTTTGACACAAAATGTGAAGCAGCGATTGTTGTAGCTAGGTTTGTTGGTTCATCCTAAATCAAACGGCACAGGTAACAGGTAACAGGTCTAGAATCTGGCGTTTGTAAGGACGAAATAAATACATATCTTATAAATAATGAATAGAAGACATTAAAGGAACTATTTAATAACGGTACATAAATTAATAAACAACGAAGCGGCACGATGTTGGTTGAGAAATGTGGTATCGTGAATATTAAGAAATAATTAAAGGAGTTGCCACTAACACCCTTGCTTATTAACGAAGTGCGTATTTTTCCTTAGCTTCTCAGTTTAATTAATGTTTTTTAAATATTTTTATGTATAGGTACTCACAAAATTGTTGTTATCAGCTAATTGCCAAATGATTCGTTATAAATGTTCGCCCTTAACCCTTTTGATATGTTGTCGGGTGTCCGTTTCATTCTATACAGTGTGGCCAATCACACTCGTGGGTACGAGCCATGTTTTGAGGCAACAACAAGTGAGTGAAAAAATAATATAGCACAGCAGACTCTTAGTATCAGACATAAAATTAAACGGGGCAATCACGCACCAATTGATTTATTGGCTTCCCTCACATCAGGGTCAGATAAAGGGTGCTTCTCCCAACCTCAACGAGTAGGCTTACGGGGTTGCGCGCGAAATTGTCCACCGCGCTACCCCCGACCAGTCGGAAGTCGACTCCCCCAGTAAACAGGGACACGACCTCCACCTACAACGAGATTACTAAACACTACTATATCAGCCGTAGAACCTACTTCGTTCGTCATCCGCGGCACAATATAGCTGAAGCACTAACGCTCGGTCTACTACTGACGAATACGTATCCCTACCCGTCGCTCTTTCATCCATTATATCCGGATACTTACACCGATGGTACGTGCCGCGATTGTGGAGAAATAGCCACGTTCAAACACATGCTCTGGCGGTGTGCCCGGTCACGTTCTATCACCGATAATAGCTCGGCCAGGTGGGAGGTGGTTCTCCGCAGCCCTCTTCTGGTTGACCAACTCTGGGCTGTCCAGGAGGCCCAGTATGCGGCCAAGAGGCTCGGCCTTGCGGTTCCCACGTGGGAGCGGCCCGCTTAGTGAAGACTCATGATCTGAAATTATGGGGTTTAACGTGCCAAAACCACGTTCTGATTATGAGGCACGCCGTAGTGGAGGACTCCGGAAATTTCGACCACCTGGGGTTTTTTAACGTGCACCTAAATGTAAAGTACACGGGTGTTTCCGCATTTCGCCACCATCGAAATGCGGCCGCCGCGGCCGGGATTCGATCCCACGACCTCGTGCTCAGCAGCCCAACACCATAGTCACTGAGCAACCACGGCGGGTACTCATGATCTGCAGGACTTCAATAAAGCTTTACCATACCACACAATATACCACGTACATACCTAAGGCTGAAGTGCAGCATTGGAGAAAACCCGCGCTTAGTTTTCTTTGTCACACATTGTCGTTGATGTTATTTATTTATTTATTTATTTATTTATTTATTTATTTATTTATTTATTTATTTATTTATTGAAATATCGCTTACCCACAAGCGGCACGGATCTAATGGCTTAACCTGCCAGAATTCCTTCGTCTTTTTCCGCGTGCAATACTTTTATTGATCAAGTGTTGTTATTTGTTGTCTATCCAAGTAACCTTCACATTTGGTCAAATAAAGGAGCACTAAGATGTTTCTTTGCGGCCTTTATAATGAGCACACGTAATTGCAATATAATTAAATCTCGATTTATTGTACACTCAATTTCGTCGCATTTCTTTTTATTTTTTTTAAAACAATTCGACCTCTCGCGCAAATCACTTAAACAATTTAATCATCAACTGCAGCAATTATAAGGAGGAAAGAACTATTGTTTCATTGTTGCTGACGAAACGTGGCCCGTCGGACACCTAATTAAGCATTGTAGTTCCTTAAATAAAAAGGTCGCCCTTGAAAAATCATGCACGAATTTACATTGTATTTAAGCAGAAACGATAATGAAAACAACATAAAGTCAATAAAGCACAACAGAACTGTAGAAACCAAACGTAGAAATACAAAGAACACCTCTATCGCTCATGAGATAATAGAACTGTCCTACGTTAAGGACAACGCCTCATACACATGTTGAAAAGACCCGGAAAACACGAACCTAAGAGAGGAATATAGAAAGTTAAGAAATTTAGTGACCGCGAAAATGCGACAGTCGAGAAGATCCTACTTAATGAGGGAATTTTCTTTTAATAAGCATGATGTCAAAAAAACCTGGGAGTTGGCGAATTATTAAATTGGTAGAAAGAATGAAGCGCCCATTGACGTCACGATAAAAAGAAACATTCCTGGTTCAAGCACGAAGGAAACTTGTGATAAATTCAAATAACACCTTCGCAGATGCAACCGAAAAGACACGAAGCACGATAGCTGATAATAAGGGCGCTTACAAACTGCAGCGGGTCTGTGCACATACGGCTTTCCTACCACCATTATCAGAAGTTGAATGGTGGAGAATAATGCAAGGGATGAAGCTTCATAAAGCACCTGGGTATGACGGCATTCGACTTGGAGACCTCCTGCATTGTAACTTCGAGGTGCTGAAAAATGTCTCGTTAAAAGTTTTAAATGGAATATTTCATACTGGGGACATGCCAGATGGACTTAATATCTCTGTTGTCTGACCAGTGTACAAAAATAGAAAAAAAGTGTGAGTGCGGAAATTGCAGGCCTGTCTCAATTTTTTTTTTCAGCTTTAGCGCACATAATAGAAAAACATGTCTCATCGCTTATGGAGTCATTCTGTGAGAAGTACTCTTTGAATAATTCGGCATAATTTGGTTTTACAAAAAATAGTAATACAATTACACTGCTTCAAGAATTTTCGGTTTTTGCTAATGCTGCGACAGAAAAAAATAACTTTGTGCTAGCTGTCGTTTTGGACTTATCCAATGCATTTGATACGATTAAGCTTGCTTAGAAAATTTAGGAGCTAGGTTTTCGAGGTCAATTTAATGAGTTTTTATTTTTTTGTTTTTATTTAATTATTTTATCAATAGGCTCCGGTGCGTTACAATCGATGGCATACACGGTAATTTTGGGTCAGTTAAATTTGGTATACCACAAGGAAGTACACTTGGTACTTTACTTTTTAACGTCTATGCTTCCGATTTAGGTTTACTGGGGTTGACATCTAGAGTATTTCAATGCGCGGATGATGCAGCACTAGTACTTGAGGCTAGTAACAATGATATACGAATAGAAAGTTTCCAGGCTGACATCAGCCAAGTCATTGAATGGTTCTCGGAGAATTCAATTTTAATGAACCTCAAGAAGACCAAACACACCTGTTTTTGGAATCCCCATAAGACGATTTCGTTTTCTAAACCATTATTCTTGCACTCATCAAATTGTTACCCTTGTAAATTCGTTTGTCTGAAAGTGGAACCAGTCATTAAGTACCTTGGTATCTTCTGGGATCAGCACTTGAAGTGGAATTACCACGTTAGTCAGCTCGCTAAAAAGACAAGAGCAATGACGGCCATGATGCACCATCTTAGAGGGAAATGTCCGCTTTATCTTAGGTGTTTGATTTATAAATCACTGGTAGAACCTCTTCATACGTATGTAATCACGCTGTGCGGTAGTTGCATGGATTACAAGACTGAAGCTTTAAATTCTGTAATAAGAAGAATAGTTAACACTAGTCAAACTTATGGCATTTATTTGCAATCATCCACAATAAAAAACAAACTAATCGCGCGGCCAATCCGTGAACTTCTTCGCTTCACGGTAAGCACATGTGCACGCTTTAATACAACAATAACTACGAGATCCCAGTGAACAAGGAGGTAATACTGCGCAAAACAGAGCGCTATGTCAAAGCGCGTGTTTTTGCGCACTACGTTAAGAATACGCGAAGCTTCTATGTACCGGCTGTATCTGACGAGCTTGATGATGCCCTCTGCAGTATTAATCGTAAAAAGAAAATGTTGCAGAACATTAGAAACTGGCGTGCGTCAACTGTAGTTTCTGCATAAAAAAACCTTAACTTCTTCCTGAAATGATCAAATTTGTGGTCTTTTTCTGGTTGCATGTAACTCTCTCCGCATGCTCTGTATGTATTTCTGTTTGATTGCGCTACGTACAATGCACGAATATTTTTTATTAACATTTCATTTTCGACGTATAAACTTGAACTGCACGCGCTAACTCCACCAGCAGCCTGATCTGCCAAACTAGCGCATTGTGCTTAGGCGCATCAGCATAACTGAGTATGTACGAATCCAAATGAATAAAAATTGTATTGTATAGTAAATGCATCGGATAGCAAGACATGCTGGTGGCGCTTTGCTTGCGATATCTAACGATATCTCGTATTCAGGTCACATATTCACATTATGCTTGATACATTCTGTTTTTTGCCCCAGTTGCACATGTCAAAATTGTCTTAGGCACGCATTATCGTTCTGCCGCCTAACCGTCCTCGTTTACTAATGAACTGTTGCGCGACGACATTAACTTTGCGCACAAGCGCTTACAATCATCACTTCTTTCTTTCCTGAATTTATTATGGACAGTGATATCAACACTCGTGGATGATATCTCGCTGCTGTATATAGCCGCATGCACACACAATAAATGCTATATATACACAAGTATAAATTCAAGAGTCTTTTGCCCACGTACCACTTTGCAATCGAAAGTGCGCCAGAGAAATGCGCTGGCTGCGTCGTTCAAAGTCACGCTTGTATTTTGTTTTCTGTTGTCTCTTGCAATGGTTGACGTCATCACAGAAAAAAAAATCAAATAACGAAGAAGTACCAGAAGAGAGCATCACTTCTCATTGGCGGGAAATGCATCGGTGCCGAGCGCCCGAAGCATCAAGAAAAAAAAAATATTGTCCCGACTTTGTGTATCGGAATACAAGGCGGGTGCGGGATTCGAATAAAAAAAAAAAGCAGCAGCAAGCGCTACGCGACCGGATTGCAGTGCGGTCAAGGCCGCAACGTTACCTACACTGTTCGAAGGCGGCTGCCCCCTCGCATTTGCAATGCTCCCGGGCGAAAACGCGGCTGCAGTTCTGAAATCGAAGAGACAATCACTCCGTTGTGGGCGCTCGAGTAACGGAAGGCTTAATTGTTGTCGGTTCCGCGCACCTGTCTTCGTCCCATCGGAAGACACCGGGAAGCCGACGATTCTCTGGCAGCGTCGTCGCTTCCGCCGGTCGTTGCGCGGGCGTCGAGAGAGAGACACATAGGTGCGGTGCGTTGCGACGCTAACTGGCTGGCGCAACCGCGGACGTCGACACATATATGTGCCAAGCGCATTCGCCGGCTGCGAGCCTAGTTCGCTGCTCGTGACGATAAGTTGGCGGGTGCGCAACGCAACTTTTAACCTAACTCGTTGTTCAACGCACCGTACCATGGCGTGGCGCAAACAGCCTTTCATCATCGCGAATGCGGGTCAACGTCCGCGCTAGTATTACAGTTTCTATACTCCCCAGACGCAGAAAGCGAAAAAAAAAAAGTCGCCGCAGTGCGTAGTTACCCTTTGTACACTGTTTCACGTGTGCTTAATCGTCAGGGCGCGATTCAAGTTCCCGACCATCTGGGCTCGGTGTCGTTGTCATTAGATACATGCCTCCCGACGCCAACCGCAGAAGAATAAAGAAACGAATTGTCAGACGCGCCTTGCCCGAAGCGACGGTGGCCCAAACGCGTTTCGTTACGTACTCGTTGCCTCATTACGACGCTCTTTCCAGCGCCGAACACGGTATCCAGCCGTGGGAAATTGACATTGAAGAAACGCGTTTCCGCGTCTTGCCCTAGGCAAATGAAACTCCCTTTCCGGCGCGCCGACCTCGCAGCACGTGACAGTTGCTTCCCTCTGCCCCGTGTGCGACTTTTGACGAAAAACGGCTTATCAGTGCTCAGAACCGCTCTCTCTCTCTGATGGAATATCAGTGGCGAGGGCGGTCACCAAGTGGAGAGTGCGGTATGTATACTATACGTCCGCTTCCCGACCCGCGTAGCGCACATTTACTTCGAACGGGGAAAACGGCCGAGCATACAGCGCGTAACCGCAGCAGTGAACGGGACGAATCTGATCTTGCGGAAACAAGGGAGTGTCTCCAAGCTTAAGGAAAGTGAAGAAGCCGCGGTGCATCCCACGTCACGCATCAAACAGTGAGCTGGCTGACAGCCGACGGACGACAACGGCAAGTTAGACGAGGACGGCCGGCGCCCACTGACGATGACGTCGGACATCATGAACGAATCGCTGGCGGCTCCTTCGTCGTGGCCCCCGGCGGCGAGCTTGGTCCAACGGCTGTGGACCCACAGGGACCCCCGCGTCAAGGACTGGGGCGTCATAACAGACGCGCGGTTCATGCTTCCGCTACTGGCCGCCTACGTCTACTTCGTCAAGATCGGCGGACCCCGCTGGATGAAGAACAGGCCCGCGTTCGAGCTCAGGCTTCCCATACTGCTCTACAACCTGTTCATGGTCGTTGCCAACGCGCTCTTCGTGGCCAAGTTCCTGAAGCACTCGTACATCGACGGCGGCTACAGCTTCTTCTGCCAGGGAATCGATTACTCGGCCGTCGACGAGAACACACTGACCCTTCTGAAGACAGCCTGGTGGTACGCGTTTGTCCGGATAGGAGACTTTCTGGACACCATATTCTTCGTGCTGCGCAAGAAGAACTCGCACGTCACGTTCCTGCACGTGGTGCACCACTTCATCGTCGTGTTCGACTGCTGGATTTGGATTAACTTTGGTCACGATGGCCAGGTCATTCTGGGAGTGTGCGTGAACGCGTCGGTCCACGTGATTATGTACGCCTACTACTTTCTGGCTGCCCTGGGACCCGAAGTTCGCAAGCACCTTTGGTGGAAGCGGTACCTCACCACGATCCAAATTTTCCAGATGGTCTTCGTCGTGCTGCACATGCAGATCCCGCTCTTCTACGAATGCGGATACCCGAGAGCCTTCTGCATCATCGAGATTCTGCAACTGTGCATGGGCATAGCCCTTTTCATCAACTTCTACTTGAAGACCTACAGATCTCACAGCGGCAAAGCTTCGGACGTGGCGAAGACTCGTAAGACTGAATGAGTGCTCTTAGGCGCGAATGGAATTTCAATGAGGTACGAATAGTTTACCGCTTTTTTCGCACCGCGCCCGCGAGGCGCCTTGGCGATATTATAACGAGCGAGTCGGGAACATCGTAGCGTATTTCATTTCCAAAAATACTTATGTATATATTAACGCAATCTACTTCGACAGTGCATTCATATGCTTCCTTCCGCATGCTAGACCATTTGTGAGCACGCGTCACCTAAGGTAAGCCACGAGCACCTGAAAGGATTAATTCATCTGCTTTATCCTTACAGCAAATCATTTAATGGAATATGGGCCTCGCTTGCATTGCTGCGCAAGATGTTAAGCGACGCGAATACATGTGTAGGTACCGAGGAATACGAAGACAAATGTATTTACTTCATCGTTGGAACGTTTCGCATTGAGCAGCCGTTCTTTCTTCCTACCTTAGGTATTTTCATACAAGATGTTCATTTTGCCAGATTTGAGAAGAGCGGTGCCGTGGCTCTGTTGCTGCACATAGTATATTTCAAACGTGTCTGCGAAAGAATGGCACGCTTTGCGGATGGCTATACTAGAACATTTTTGTACGACTATCACATGCTCGCATATATATGTGTGTGTATATATCTAATAAAACAGTTCACTATCGCTGTTCAGGCTCTTACTTTTTTTTCGTACGGTCTTTTGTATACTTTCTGTCCAGTGTCTATTGATGCTTGCCTATAGAGGCGTCAGAAAGGTTTACATGTTGGTGCGAAGCGACAGATCACTTATCAGCCATTGAGGTGCGTGGCCGAGTATCGGCAGTCACTTTTCCATCTGTCAGTCTTCCCATTTGTGCACACAGCGCACGTGCTCAACATGGAAGGTGCTTGTACTACAGTTGCCAACTTTTTGAAGGTGACTACGTGAGAACCGACGAAACGTCGTGCAAAGACCTCCCCCCCCCCCCCCCCCCCCCCGAGCCATCTTTTGGTGAGGCAACACTGAGATCAGGCGACGTTCTCCTATTCAGCTGTTCTCTCATGCCGTCATCCTTCCTTCCTGTATATATCAGTTCCCCTTGCCTTGCCTGAGTGTGCATGTCACTAAATTTTTGGTGTGCCATTTGTGAAAATTGCCCGGCGCTATACCGAATAAGAACGAAACCACAAGGCTGTGAAGTGTTTGTCATTTACGAAAAAGAAATGCGTTTATGCGTGTAAGCACACATCATTGGCTTGTATGTTGTAGTCAGCATTGTAGGGGGGTGGGGGGGGGGGGCGTACTGCGCGTATAATTCTCGGGTTAGTTTAGCGCCGCCAGTTTCATGAAAAGATAGAGGATGCGAGAAGCCGTTGTTCTCCCTTTGCCTAAAAGTGATGACTGCAACGGAGCAGCCGAAGAGAACGAGGAGGTAGCTATTTGGTCCACGCCTCGCCGGGGGCATTGTGAGGAATATTGGTTGGCACTCCCACAATAGCCTTAAAAATGTGGGCGACTGTATTGGTTCGGTCGCCGCCCAAGGTTTACGACCCATGCTAACCCGCTTATGAAGCACCATTAATATAATTGTTTAATTAGGTCAGGTAAAAAATGCACTAACCAGGCCCCGGACAGAAGCAGATTGACCAGCGCCAACGGCGGCCAGTAATTTGGCAAGCCGCCGGCCAATATGCGCCGCAACAACAACAACAAAAAAAAGCCAAGCTGCGTCTTCTCTCGTGAGCGCGATCTAAGAAGCTGTGCGGCCGCTTCCTCGACGACAACAAACGCATGCTTTCTTCACGAAAGCCCGGCGCACGCATACAGCCAAGTAGCCGAATGCTCACGTGCCCCGATTCTTGTTCCACCTCAGTGGAGTTGACCTTGAAACGCAAAAGAATAAATTATTGACGCAGCCGTCGCGAAGCTTGGGTATCGGACACTGGGCGATTTGCTTCCGAAATATGTGGCCACGTTCGCCTTATAGGAATAGTTGCTGCTGAGAGAGAGTAAAGCATCTTTATTAATAATATTTGAATGGCGAGAGCAGTGTGGGAGGAACCCTCAGTCCAGGGTCCCTAAGATGATTCCAGCGATGTTTCGAGCCCGTTGTATCACAGCTCGGAGGACCTCGGGAAGTCCGTCGCGGAGGGCATCGTCCCACACCTCTTTGTTGCGTAGGGGGTAAAGGAGAGTTGGCAAGGGAGGAAAGAGGTTTACAGTGCACTCAATCGTGACGTGGAAGATTGTGGGCGAGCTGCCACAGCCAGGGCAACGATCTGCATAACAGTGTGGGTAGAATTTATTGAGAGAGACAAGATTAGGAAAAGTTGCGGTTTGTAACTGGCGTAATGCCACTGCTTCCTCCCGCGAGAAGGACGGCGGTGGTGCGGCGTGGGTGCGACGAATGCGTGTATAATGACGGAGTATGTCTTTGTAACGGAGCAAGGGATCCCCCCACTCTGAACTAGTCGCCTCACCACGCCGAGTCGCCCGGAGGGAAATTTCTTGGGCAACCGCATGTGCGCGTTCGTTACCTGGCAGCGAGGTATGACCAGGGGTCCAGAGTAAGTGGATGCGGGGAGGTGTGCTTGGTGTATTTTGCGGGATCTGTTTGAGAATTTGGTGCGCCGCTCTCGGGATGCCATGTCCTGATAGGAACGCCCGGCATGCCTGTTGCGAGTCCGTCAATATATACACTTCCTCAGGAACACGGATGGCGTATCGAATTGCAAGAGCAAAACCGAGAATTTCTCCGTAAGCGGCATTTGTTCCGCGCATTGCAGCAGTCTCTCAGGGATTCGGTGCCATCCAAAACTACCGAGGTATAGCCCTCTTGAGTGCGTGATGTGTCCGTGTATAAAGTATGTGCTTCCGGGATGTTTGCAAGCATGCGACCAATGTATCGTACACGGGCTTTGCGCCGCCCTTTGTCATTCTCGGGGTGCATATTACGTGGCAATGGATGAATACTTAGTGCTTGGCGTATCGCTGACGACAAGATCGTTGGAAGGGTTTCAGACTCAAGGGGTGGGACAGAGTATCCTAGCCGTGTGAGAAGATGGCGGCCAGTAGGAGTGAGTAGGAGGCGCTGGCGATGGTTGACCCAATGTGCCTGTAGCAGCTCGCCTAGTGTGTTATGTGTCCCTAAGTTAAGGAGACGGCGTGTGGAAGTATAGTTCGGGAGGCCATGGGCCAGCTTCGTCGCTTTGCGAATCATTGCGTCTATGCCAAGGTGTTGCGCTTGGGCCAACCGCTGAAATGGGAGATGGTATGTAAGGCGGCTCATCACGCATGCCTCCACCAAGCGCAGCAGGTCCTCTTCTCGAAGACCCGAGCGCCTGTTGGAGACCCTCCGGATCATGGCCAGAATTTGCTCAATCTGTCTGGATAGAATGGAAACAGTGTAGTTTGACCTGTCATCCGCTTGGACGTGTAGGCCGAGGATATGAGCACGATTAACCTGTGGTATCGGTGTGCCATCCACGTGCACAGTGATAGGGGGAGTAGAGGAACGGCTCCGGGGGCGAATGATTATGAGCTCCGACTTTTCCAGAGCACATCTTAAGCCGCATTTTCTCGCGTACTAGGAAACTGTATCGACTGCTTGCTGCAGTCGGTCTTGGATGGCTCCGTCGGAACCCCGTGTCGACCAGATAGTAATGTCGTCCGCATAAATAGTGTGGGCGACATCAGGGATCTGGTCGAGTAGCCGGGGGAGCCCTGCGAGCGCGATATTGAATAGAGTAGGGGAAAGAACTGAGCCCTGGGGTGTCCCACGTCCTACAAGGCGAATCGTACCGGATCGATGCGGTCCCATTCCTACGGTGGCTGTGCGATCTCGCAGAAATGCGCGGATATAGTTGTACATACGAATTCAACAGTGTGAATTTGCAACATTACGAAGGATGAGGTCATGTTCAACATTATCGAATGCCCCGTTTAGGTCTAAGGCGATGAGGGCTCTCGTTTGGGCGGACGACGGAGGTCCTATGACCTCCTCTCACGATTGTAAAATCACATCTTTGGCAAACAGATGAGCCCGATATCCGAATTGAGAGTTAGAAAAGAATGATTTTTCTTCGAGGGAGGGCTGCAGACGCCGCAAGAGTACATGCTCCATGAGCTTACCAATGCAGGATGTTAGGGAGATGGGTCGTAAGTTTTCAACTTTAACAGGCTTGCCCGGTTTGGGGATCAGTGTGATGTCGGCGTGTCGCCATGCTTGGGGAAGCATGCCCTTGCCCCAACAATCATTGAAGATATGGGTGAGGTGGTTAATATCCGCGTCACTGAGGTTACGAAGGGTGGCGAATCGGATGTGGTCGGCTCCCGGTGCCGTGTTGCGGCGTAGGTCTTGTAGGACCACCCGCACCTCGTCAGATGTGATGTCTGCATCGAGCAATTCGTTCTCCTCGCCTACATAAGGATATTCAGGGTACTGCGGCAGCGGGCCTATGGGTATGAAATGCTTCTCTAGCTCTCTGAGGAGTGTCGAGACATCGTCCCTGTACTCGTGCATTAGGATGTGCAGCTGTTGAAATGTTTTTCCCTTTGTTGTGGTGGGATCTGCTGAGGCTTCCTTAGTTTTCTGGTACCACAAGAGAGATAGACTGAGAGCGAATAGCCAAATTGGGAGCGGGAAATAAAATATGAACTCAACTTTAGAGAATTTTTCATCTGTCCCACTGATGCACGAAGTGTACCAGTGAGTCAGCTAGGCCTCGTAATTGAGAAAAAGAAGTATGCTCCCATGGCGGTAATGAAACCCGAGATAGTAGCCGTGTAGAGAACAGCCACTGTGCTAAAAGAGGGCGAATTTGAATTCGGCACAGAACAACATTCAATGGACACGCTGCACGCGGCTTTGCCGATGGAAACAGGAATCCGATGCTGCGTGCTTTTAATACGAAGCGTTCTTTGGCTCATCTCAGGCACCTTGCGGTAGGCAGGTAGGCTCCTGTCCCGCCTCGTTTCACACACAAAAAAAGAAAAAGAACATAACAAAAAGATCAAGTGTTTGATAATGGGATCGAACCTCTGGCACCGAGCCCAGCAGAGCGATGCTGTCAGGCCACGATCTTTTTTTTTATTATTATTATTTACTGCTTGGAAAGTTAAGGCCACGCTATGAGGCATTCTCCATTGAGGCGACTGGCGCTTGCGTCACGCCTCATAGCACGAGCTAGCGCGCGTGTGTGCGCTGGTTTTCGTTCGGCCACAAACTTGCCTCTCTTTCCCTTTCGTCACGAGCCGGAGCGGGTCAGTTTGTTACTTTCTTGCCTGGTGGAAGTTAACGCTTAGAGACGCTTTGTTAGACTGCACCCGCCGCCTTCGGGATCGGCCATGGTCATAACGGAACTGGTTGTAACGTTTCTTCCCGGAGTAACGAAAAAAAAAAAGGGGAGACTGTCGTAACGCCGTCAGCCGTCCTACTATCAGTATCGTCTTGATTCTGTCGTCATGCCCAGGCTCGCGTCGAAAACAACTGTTTGAACGCGCTGGTCGATCTGGCAACTCTTCGAAGAACTCCAAATGGTACCGGATAGCCTGCGACAGCTACCTGTGAAGTGTTTCGCATTACATTGATTCCCACAATGCGGGGGATCTGCATATCGTATTTTTTTTTTAAAGCGAAGCTTTCTTTGGCCGACTTTCCCGGATTTGCCATTGGTTGTTGGGTCGGAAAGAGAAGTTTAACATACTTAACAGAACATGTCGAATCAACGGACGTCAGCATGCAATTCGCGACAGTGACTTTTTGCTTATATCGCCAGATATATTTGAGGATATATGTACAAAAGGATGCACCCGTGCAGGGGTTTAGGTAGGCCTTATGCGCTGACCAAGTATTCCCATTTCCGTTCTGCGTAACTTTCTACGTAAAACATGCGCATATAATGTCAGTTCTGGACCGAGAGTATGTTGTGAAATAAAGTTTGTCTATCTCTCTGTCTTTCTCTCTCAGGCATCCAAAGCAATGCGATATGTTAATGGAATGGCGAATTCTATTTTATACGATTCTTTGATTTAACCACTCAGCATTTGTCACTGGGCTTTTGGGCACTTCTCCAGAATGAGCACTCGAATTTTGTCACCTCATTGTAGGACGGTGCATACACTGAAGGACTTTACCATATAGCATGCCGTTTCCCATGAGTCAGAAAACCCTGTGCCCATTTTTTTAACTGATTCCTTTTTTTGCGCCTCTCTCCTTCACTTTTTATCTCTCGAACTCCCTTCACCGCGCAGAGTAGCATGTCAGCAGTGGCGTAGCTAGGTCGTCTGGCACCCGGGGCCCATAGGTCTTCTGTCACTCCCCCCCCCCCCTTCCCGGGTGTAGCCGGCGGAAAAGGTGTCTTCGGACGTATATGACACCCCCCCCCCTTCCACAGGCCCCTTGCACCCGGGGCCCACGGCCCCCCGGCCCCCCCTGTTGCTACGCCACTGCATGTCAGCGATGTCTGTATGCCGGCTAAAATCTCTGCCTTTCATTAGAGACTTCTCTCTCTCTCTCTCTCTCTCTCTCTACGAGTCCTAGATGAAACATGAAAATATAAGATATAAACGTTCCATGCTGACCACGTATATCCAGCTCTGTTATGCGTAAAAAAATAACTATTCCTACATACAACTGCACATATGATTTCAGCTCATAGGCATCTCTAAAGCACAACAACCTTGGCCACTTTTTCAGAATGGGCATGTCCCACTACGTATAATTTCTATATTAAACATGAAGATGGCGCTTCAATGATATCGCTAAACCAGGCCGAATTGAATTGAATTCTGAGGATTTCCGTGCAAAAACCACGACTTGACTATGAGCATTGCCATTTGTTGGGCGAGTTGGTAAATTGAAAGCATATTTAGCGTCAGCAAACAAGGACGGAAGGGAGACGACAACACAATGCGCTAACTTCAACAACTTTATTTTCAGGAAATACACCTATATAACCCATGCACAGTGGCGCCACCTTATCCAAATCTTACCCATCCAAAAAAGCCGTTTCCTTATCTAACAGGTCGATTGAAGGGGCACTAACATACGTGTCTCTATTCCGCCAGATAGCCTGAGCTTCAATGATCTCTCGCACTTCTTTATCTTTGTGCTTCGCAAGAGTGAGTGAGTGAGTGAGTGAATAAACTTTTATTTGGTCCAGCAAAGCGCAGCACAACCCGGCAGGATTCATACACCGGCGAACAGCCGCATTCTTGACAGTGGGTTGGCAGATGACCGTATTGCTTATTTGTCACAGTTTGGCAATGTTCCCGTAATCGGTCATTAAGACATCTCCCTGTCTGTCCGATGTATTTTTTCCCACGGTCATCTGTCAACCCACTGTCAAGAATGCGGCTGTGCGCCGGTGTATGAATCCTGCCGGGTTCTTGCGAAGCACAAAGGTAAAGACGTGCGAGAGATCAGTGAAGCTCAGGCTATCTGGCGGAATAGAGACACGTGTGTTAGTGCCCCTTCAATCGACCTGTTAGATAAGGAAACTGCTTTTTTGGATGGGTAAGATTTGGATAAGGTGGCGCCACTGTGCATGGGTTATATAGGTGTATTTCCTGAAAATCAAGTTGTTGAAGTTAGCGCATTGTGTTGTCGTCTCCCTTCCGTCCTTGTTTGCTGGCGCTAAATATGCTTTGACTATGAGGCACGCTGTAGTGGGGGACTCCAGATCAATTATGTCCACCAGGGAGTCATTAACGTGCCCCCAATGCACGGGACAGAGGCGTTTTCGCATTTTGCCCCCATCGAAATACGGCCACCCCGCGGCTGGGATTTGATACCACGACCTCGTGCTTAGCAGCGCAACACCATAGCCTCTAAGCCACCGCGGTGGGTAAAAGCCCACCGATGTGTTAATAGAATGGTTAATTATATCTCATGATTATTTTTGTTTTAGTTCTGTGATATAGCCACAGGGTATGCACAATTTGCGCTATGCCCATTCTTGACCAACCCTCCTGAATCGGTATGTGCCACTATGACCCAGGGGTTACATAATTCCTCAATTTAGTTTGATACGTGTCGTTCTTGCCTGTGCATATACGTGTCATCATCAAATTGTGCGCATCCTCGTTGGCTATAAGGTATCTAACTAACCACTTTACTTAAGCTTCACTTCGCCTAAATTCCAACATGTGTATCGGACCTGCATGAGTTGTTAAGCGTGAAATGCTTTTAGCTCCCATTGTCGGCGATCTTCAAGTGACCTTGAGCCAAAAGCCAGATCATCCGTGCAGCCAGTCAAAACTTAAGGAAATGCGGTCTCTGGTTCCCAACCCTTTGTACAGGACCGCATTACATACGCTAGTTACTGAGCAAACAAGTTGACAAAATATTGCTTTCGAGTTCTTCCTAATGTTCGTCCACAATATCACTCAAGCTATAACTTCTAGTACGCTGAAGATTTATTTGTCATTTCCAATAGCGGCGTTGAAAAGGCAGATGCAGGACACCATAGGCTTCACTGTCATCTTTTGGCCTCGAGACAGGCTCGCCTGTGCTCCTTTGAACGCCAGCGGTCCGTGAGTTCTGCGGGGCGGGTTTTAGGCCGCCCCAGGCGCTACGATGCGTGGCACCCCCTTCAGGCGTTTTTCTTCTAGTTTGGCAGTGCGCACGGTCTCCCTGGCGTCTTTCGCTGCCTGCCGTGCCGCCTTCAGCCGGTTTTCTTCTTCTAGCTGGGCAGCGTCCATATGGACCAGTGCGCACGATGGTTTGGTGCGTTGTTGTGTGGTGGGGTGTGCCGTTGCGAACATGCACGACACCCATTTTAAGATTGTGGCTAGTATCATCTTCAACCAATCTGCTTTACCGGGTGCCATTTCATGCTTACATATACTCTCGATTACGCGAGAGCCAGCAATTTCCTTTTTTTTCTTTGTCTTCTTTTTTTTGTAATTGGAAAGGAAAGATCGGGAAAGCGTGGGAGGAGGAGGAAAGAGAAAAGAAGAAGGCAGGGATGTTAACCATAATAACGTCCGGTTGGCTACCCTACACCGGGGGAATGGGAAAGGGGAAAGCAAAGATCACAGGGAGAGAGAGGAGGGAAGGAAAGAATGAAATTGTGGCAAGTTCGCTGACGCGTGCGGTTTTACAGAAATTGCCTTAATAGTCACAGGTGGTCGCACAAACCCGTCGTCCTTAAGAAACACAAAAGTGCCTTCACCGCTTTATGGGCCGACGGGCGATGGGGGCGGTGTTCCAGCAGCACCTGCACAGAAAGCGGCCGATTGTCCAGTTTTTGGAAAGCTTTGGCAAGTTCTTGTCTCTCTAGGGCATATCTTGAACAGTGGCACAGCAGGTGGTCGATGTTGTCTTCGGTGCCACAGACCTCGCATGCTGCACTGTCAGTCACCCCAATTAATGTAGAGTATGCCTTTGTGAAGGCCACTCCTAACCAAAGGCGACAGAGAAGCGTAGCTTCACGTCGAGGAAGTCCGGGTGGAGGTCGGAGCTGCAGGGAGGGGTTTAGTCGATGTAGTCGTGTAAGTCGTAAGTTTTGCGAGTTCCACTCGGTCACTGTGAGGCTACGTGCCAGGTGTCGAAGCTGCCTTGCAGCGTCAGTCCTCGAAAGCGGAATCGGAATGCTGTGCTCTTCTTGATGAGCTGTGCGAGCAGCGTTATCGGCGGACACATTGCCACTGATTCCACAGTGGCCAGGTACCCACTGAAAAACGACTTCGTGGCCTTTTTGTTAGACATCATGGTGAAGTTTCACGACTTCGTATGTCAATTGCTCATGACATCCGTGTCGGAGAACTGACTGCGTGCACTGTAATGCCGGTTTAGAATCACAGAACACAGCCCATTTTCTGGGTCTTTCCGAATCAATGAATTCCAGTGCTCGACGCAGGACCGTTAGTTCTGCCGCCGTTGAGGTCGCGACATGCGATGTCCTGAACCGCAGTGTCATTCCTCGCGTTGGTATAACCACGGCACCACCAGAACTGCACGACGTAGTCGATCCGTCGGTATAGATGTGCACGTGGTTGCTGTACTTTTCATGCAGAAGAAGTAAGCTCAGCTGTTTTAGAGCAGGGGCCGGTAGATCTGTCTTCTTCTGTAGTCCTGGAATCGTTATCTCAACTTGTGGACGGCTCAAACACCACGGAGGAAACGCTGGCTTGGCCGCAGGTGCGTACCCTGAGGTAAACGACGCACGATGTGCACTGACAATACCGCTAAATGTCGAGCAGGGCCTTGCATCAGTGAGGCTCGTCAAGTGGTGGGAAGGGGTCCTAGCATAATGCCTGAGATGCATACGCATTGTCTCAACGGCAATGTGCGTCGTGATCGGGTAATCCTGCGCTAGGGCAATGGTTTCAGCCGTTGATGCACTGCGTGGCATTACCAATGAGCCAATGAGTTGTCATGACAGGATCACACGCATCCTGTCATTACAACCAGGACAGTCGAGCTGCTCACATTTTTCCAAGAGAAAGCAGCACTGAACGTAAGTTAAAGGCTATTGAGAAATTACCCGAGAAACGACGTAAGAAAGAAGCAGCATTATAGCTTTGGGATTCCTGCAAGTGCTGAACACGTCCGATATCCAAGTGTTTACTTTGCTACCTTTTCGCATTTTTTGTTGAAGTAAGGTCTCTCTGTCATACCGAACACGTTATTTCTTATTTCTCTGCGGACCTATGCGCCAGCGATGTGGCCATTGTCATGGACAAACATATCCTAATTTTCTTTTATGGCAAACCTGTGTTCGCAGTTCAATAATGCAATGTGACGTAAACAAGTGGATTGCTCAGTAAGTGTATTCTACAAATAGGCTGATCTAAAGGGCCCCTATCAAGGCCACATATCAAATTTTGTTTATGCGCTGAAAATTGTTATGTGCTTCTGAGCAGTGTTCAACCGCAAGTGAGTGAGTAAAGACTTTATTTGAAAACAATGGTATTGACGGGTGACCTTGTTCTTACGCAGCTACGAGCCCCTGGGCCGGGGCGGCTTCTTCAGCTCTCTTGATGACCTTGGCCTGCAGGTCAGGGTTGGAGCTGAGCAACACGGCCTCCCACTGCTCAGTATTACTTATTTCGTGATTTGTGTGATTTTCGCCTGGGCACGACCACACAATATGGAAGAGATCCGCTTTTTGCTTACAATGCTTACATGTATTAGGGTATTGGTCTGGGTAGTAGTAGTGATAGGCTACGGGGTTGAGGTAGGTATTCGTCTGAAGTCGTCTCCAAGCTACTTCTTGTCGCTTGTTCTACCGCAAGAATTTTCCACATTAGTCGACTACTAGCAGAATGAGAAATTCCTTCTCGGCGTTCTCCCACACCGGAGCCATATGAGTGCGTGACGAATACGTCACGAGCCCCGCCTTCTCTCTCTCTCTCTCTCTCTCTCTCTCTCTCTCTCTCTCTCTCTCTCTCTCTCTCTCTCTCTCTCTCTCTCTCTCTCTCTCTCTCTCTCATTTTTGCCGAGTGGCGTACTTCTGGTGGCGGTCTCGCGCGCGAGCTGTTGCGCTTGTCTCGTTTCGCTCAGCGGACGATTTTGCGAGCTCTGCACGAGCACTGAGAATCTGAGCACTGAGAAACTCTCGCTACAGCTTTCTGCTGCTCAGCACAGGCTACATAAAAGTGTTTTTCCGAGCGTGAAAGAAGACCGCGAATGCACGCAAAACTGCCACGCGACTGGCCACTTGAGGCACTTTGCGTGTACTCACGGGCTTCTTTCACGCTCGGAAAAACACTTTTATGTAGCCTGTGCTGAGCAACAGAAAGCTGTAGCGGGAGTTTTGCATGTCGCTCTACAATTTTCTCATCGACACTTTTCATCTAAGGATAGACAGTTGGGCGAATTGGTACGGTAACATGATCTTGGCTTGTAGCGCGAAGTGAACACGGACGCAGAAAGGAGCAGACAGGACGAGCGCTCGTCCTGTCTGCTCCTTTCTGTGTCCGTGTTCACTTCGCGCTACAAGCCAAGATCTTTTCATCTAATTATAATATTTGAGAAGTTGATCAATTAATTAAAACCTAATTATCTAATATGTGGAATGAAAAAAAGATAATTTGAGTATCTCCAAGCGGCGCCAAATAACATTACCTTGGTTCTGTCTAGCTACGTGGCATTCGCATATTTTTAAGGTCTCGCTAAACTTAGCTGGGATATCCTGTATAGGAGTGATATAGCAGAATGGAAAGATGGGCGAGGTTTTGGTACTTGTTCATTTTCTTGTAGATATCAGCTCGCACAAAGGGCAAAGCCACAAAAGAAAAGTACACACGAAAACATAAATTATGTCTGAATTCAGGCCCCTCAGCGGTGATTCACTTTCGCCGGTGGCAGAAACCACTTTCGATTGCACATATATAGTGAGGTTCCTGTGCGAAAAAAACCTGGGGCACGTCGGTACGGTCCACGCTACAGCTGTACAGCAGTGTTTCTGGGCTTTTTACGGTACAGCTTGCCGGTTTTGGCGAACTCATGTAAAGCAGACATTCGTACTTTCGAAAGTTTGCAAGGCCAGGCTCTACGAAGATGTCTTCTACTACCACGATGCGCCTCGACTCACACAACAATCATGATTGCTAGGGACTTCTTGGTTCCAACATATATAAGGACTGACAACCTTAGAGTACACATTCGACGTCTGTGTCGCGTACCCAGTTACTATATTGCTGCTTTGCTATAGCACAAAGACCTCAAGCCACATTTTCTAAAGTTGTTGCGGCACATCAAGGCTGCCTTCCGTCGGGCTTTACACCAGCAGCAAGACCACTGTTACTCGTCTAGTGCCTACGATGGCCAATAGTGCGCCTCACGATTCCTGGAATTACGAAAAATACTCGTCATTCAACAGTGGTTCTACGTCAGTTCACACTGTCACTACGAAGCAGGCATATGAACAAATAACGCACATTTACACCGATGGATCTGTCTCAGCCACCATCTCCACAGGCGCTGTTATCACCCCGGCCTTACAAGTTACAATTACGTTCAAAGTGTCCCATATAACGAACTCTACGGCAACAGAACTTGCCGCTCTACATGCCGCTGTTAATTACATCGCACAAGCCAAACCTCAAAAGTGGGTCGTTTTTGTGACTCCAGGGCAGCCCTTCAGAGTCTACAGTCTGCCTTACGACGCAAGACCCATGAACAACTGGTGTTTGAGAACAGAGAGGTTTTCAATCAAGACGTCATAAAAGTACATGACGTCGTCTTCCAGTAACTTACGGGGAAATGTGGCATCGTCGGAAATGACTTTGCTGATACCGCCCGGTCAGCCCATCAAGAAACCCTGACAGTTCCTATACCCTTATGAAGGACAGACGTTGCGAGGGGCCTTCGTTTACTTGCTCAAACCAAGACTGAAACTTTGTGGAACACCACGATTTTTTCGAGCTGTCGTCTCCACCGGCTTGATCCTACATTGAAGCTGCATCGAATTTCTCCCGCCGGGATGCAACTTTATTGTGGCGCCTCTGGTTAGTGGCGGTTTTTACGAAAGCCTACTCATTCCTTATTTCAATGTCCGACACAACTATTTGTGCCTCGTGCAAATGTGAAGACACGATCTAGAACGTGTTTGTAATCTCTATGAGATCGAACGCGACGTTCTTCGGAGGGTGTTAAAGCGATTAGATAGCAGACCATTTTCAGACTATGATTCTCGGACCATGGCTCCACCCGTCTCAGGCTTACAAAGCGACGCAGGCACTGTTACGTTTCATGAAATCGACTGGCCTCAATGACCGATTATAGGCGTGAAGTTATGGACAACCACACGTATTTACGCTAATAGTACCTTCTTCCCTCCGTTTCCTTTCTTTTCTTCCCTTAAACCCCTTCCCCTGTGTAGGGTAACAAACCGGACGTGAGCCTTGACCTCACTAACTTTCCTTCCTTATCTCCCCCTCCTCCTCCTTCGCCAGTGACACAAAAATAAATAAATAAATAAATAAATAAATAAATAAATAAATAAATAAATAAATAAAAGGTCCAGTGATTATGCAGTAAGAGTACCGCGTTATAATCGCTAAGCACTTTACCTTTCTTTTGTGACTTTGTTGATTGTGCACGATGAAATGTACAAGATGAAGGCATGGTATAGATGCGTGATTCAGGTCATACTATACTAAGAAAACGACCAGGTTTGTTCTGTCGGCGTTAAGATGGCGGGTGTTCCCGACATTTCACTAAGTGCTAGTTGGCACTAAAGTTATCATTAGCGCGTTCGACGCCAGATAGAGAGAGAGGAATAAAAAATAATAATTTGGGGTTTTTAGGGGTCAAAACCGCGATCTGATTTGAGACAGGCTGTAGTGGGAGACGCCAGATAAATTCTGATGGTTCTTTAACGTGCACCCAATGCACGGTAGAGGGGACTTTCGCCCCCTTCTAAATGCGGCTGCCAGCGGACGGAATTTGATGCCGCGACCTCGTGATATGAAGCGCAACGCTATAGCCGCTAAGCCACCATGGCGAGTGAGAAAGAAAAGAGAAGAAAATAACCATATTTTACCTGGTTTGCCACCCCACAGTGCGGGATTGCGAAGCAGGAAGAAAAAATGAAATGTATAAGAAGGGACCTGCCCCACACCTCAACAGCGTTCACCGTGCAAGCTGATTAACGTGGTCCGTACAGCGGAGTTGTGATCAAGCAGAGTAAAATTTATTCCTAACGTAGATCGTATTAAGATAAAACTACTCTGCAGAACAAAAATGCTTTCTTCTGGGTATAATCACTTTTGCGAACTAAACCTTACTGCGTGAATGCACATACCCCCGATCCGGCGGAAAAGAGGCCGAGTTTTCCTCGAGCATATATACCGAGATTGGTCGCTTAGGCACGCAAGCTTGGAGGCCATGCCTCGAGCATGAAGGTTTCTACAAAAATTACCAGAGGAAAATGTTGCGCTAGTGTCTGCGTGCACCGCATGCATAGAGCTCTTCATGCAGCATGAGAATGGTGGGCGGTGCATACATTTGCCTTAACTTCGCCCGTATGGCTCTGAACAACTTTCTGGCTGTCTGTTTCAACATTATGTTGTACTTTCAAATTTGCTGTACGCCAATGCTTAGCTTCGTTTTATCCATGTAATTTATATTATACTGTTCTCAGAAAATAACTAATAAAAGAATATTTTCAAAGAGAGATAGGGACAGAGGAAAGGCAGAGAGGTTAACCAGATTCGAGTTTGTGGTTTGCTACATTGCACTGGGGTGAGGGAAGCAGGTTGGTAAGAGGGCAAGGAGAGAGAGAGAGATGGGGGAGAGGGGGGAAGAAAAAATAACAGAAAGGGCGTTCCCATTACATACGTTCACGCAGGCCGGTGGTTCGCAAAATATGCAGTAGCGCTTGCACGGTCTTGTGATACGCGATGATAAGCCTTGTCGTTACAGTAGAACTTTCTTCCGGCAGAGGCCGGTCGTCGAAGTGCCTGATCATTGACAGAGCGCGTTTGTCACTGTGCCCTGTACTGCGGGCACTCGCACAAAATATGATGGATTGTTTCCTCGCCGCCGTACTGGCCACCGAACCGTAGCCTATACACAAAACGGCCGCGTCGCTTCGGGTAAGCCGTGGTGAAAATTTAAGGCTTAAGGTAGGATCTAGGGAATACTAATCGAGCATGCCTGAAGTGTGGTTCAGTCCATGCAGATGTGGTGCACTCGCGTGAAAGCCAATGCATCAGATATGCGAGATTCCTTTCAGCGTCTGTCCTAGAAAGCGGGATTGGTAAGCGGCGCTCTTCTGAATGTGCTGAACGGGCCGCTATATTGGGAAGTTCAATGGCAATAATGCAGTGACTGGCTAGCCGCTGAAAAATGAGTCGGCGTAACTTATCAGGCTCTTTTTTGAAAACTGAAAACACATTCTAGCGAGAAGATTTAGCGACACGCATACTCAGACCTATCGAAAATTGTTTTTACATTAGAAATTACACAACAGAAAGAAGTAGTTGCCGGTGTAGAATATTCTACTTCTCTCAAGAAGCGTCACGCGATGTAGTCGGTCCGAATGCAATAATAATATTTGGGGTTTTACGTGCCAAAACCACTTTCTGATTATGAGGCACGCCGTAGTGGAGGACTCCGGAAATTTTGACCACCTGGGGTTCTTTAACGTGCACCTAAATCTAAGCACACGGGTGTTTTCGCATTTCGCCCCCATCGAAATGCGGCCGCCGTGGTCGGTCCGAATGCAATTGCAAACGCATGGCCGTCCACTTCAAAGAAAATTTGTATAGACACACCAACCAATTACAATCGCTCATATCCGAGGAGCCATAGAGGAGATTAACTTTTTGCAATGCCGCCATCCCACAGGAACTACGAATGCGAAAGCATTCTGACTCTTCCGCGCGATACTTTTCGCTTGGTCATGTGCTTGAATTGGGCAAAGTAAATTTTGGGAGTGGGCCAGGTCGCTTTTGAACGTTGGTCAACTCAATTTTTGAATGGGGCAAAGCAAATTTTTCGGGGTGGGCCGCCCAAATTGTGGGGCTGGGCCAAATCAATTTTGGGAGTTGGTCAGGTCGGTTTTGAACGTGTTTTCTAATTGGGCAAAATCAATTTTTTTGAGTGTGGGCCAAGGCGCCCGTCCGATGGCCGTGACTATTCGCTGTGGGATTTCGCATTGCGATCCGCAGCAGGTCCAGCGCCGGGAACGTAACGTCATCGTTTGGTCACGTGGGTTTTGGTACCATCGGATGTTAACGCCACCGGAAGCTCGCCGAATTTTCCGCTTCATGGAGCATATAATGCTTTCGCATCAAATCTATCTCTTCAAGCACTCAAGTGGGCCGTGATCAACGACCGTCGCAGATGGCTCTCGAAAGCCAGCGTTACGCTTCAAACAACATTGATAATGCCCAGGCCACGAGGTTATACTCCCTTCGGTCACGGGTTATGATGAACAGCTAATAAAATACATCAAAGTTGAAAATTTCATTCCAAAGGGCAGTAGACTGCGGTGCAAGAAAGTCAAGGTGGCAAAATTATCCTGTATTTGCAATTTAGGGAGACCTCGTATAGTGACGGAATTTTGAAATCTCCATTTATTATACAATGAGTTAAGCCCCGTTTCGTTGCATAAGTAAGTATTGAATCACTTGCTCGATTGCACGCGCACAAGTTGACTGTTGTCTGGAGGCCCATTACGAGGAAGGAAAAAAACTATACTTTCTTCCCTGTTGACGGAAAGCGGCACATCGAACACCCCATAAGACTGGGCAGTACCTTCGGTAGTCACGTGTAGCCATACTACAGATAGATACTGGTGGGAAATGAGGCCACGTTGGGTAGGGTAGCAAACAGGGCGCTCGTCTGGTTGACCTCACTACATCTCCTCCTCCTTGCTTTCTCTCCCATTTAATCCGCAGCTTATAATGCCAGTGGTTCATTACATGTCGCTACTGGACAAAACTGCCAAAGGCAAGTTGCGCCTACAGAAATGTGTACGCAATCTTACTTAAGGCGATATGTAACACGTCTGTCCCGTGGGCTGTCTCGAGCCGAAATGCTTCTATAGAATGGCAAGGGGGCATTAAAAAGACTGCCAGTTTTCCTCCTCTCACTATGACCATGACCTTCCCAGCGACGCAGGATGTTGCGCGTGTGAAGCGAACGTCGACGCTTTGAAAGAAAAAAAAAATAGTAGAACCCTCTCATTTTCTCACGCGACGACGCCGTTTCGTAACGTCGCACACGTAATGAACCTTATTACGTGAGTGCGGTCACTACGACAGGGTCACGCGCTTCCGGGAAGAAAGTACGCATGTAAAAAATAAGTGTGCAGTAACGAAACATTCCGATTTGTTTCACCTTCGAAGAAAGGCGCCCTTGAAGTGAAATCGTAAGCCGTCGGAGTTTCCCGGCGCTAGTTTTGTTCCCAGCGCCTCATGAAATCGGTCTGCCACGGGCGTTGTACTAGAAGGAAAGGGAGTAAGGGTGGCGTCAGTACACATTCCCACACTCAAACTATGCACTAATCACCTCTCACAGAGTACTTCATTCAGCATGAGAAATATGGATGGGTATCAATGTAAAGTCGTTGTATGCTATATATAATTGGCCTCATTTGATCCATAAACTACCATCGTACATTTGCTTGATCGTTACAGATAAAGAATTGTTTAAAATATCATAAATTGTCATTGTTCCTGCCCAAATGCCCGCCTGATATAGCGACACGCATAGTCGCGTACATGCTCTCGAATGTGCCACGACTTCATAATCATCATCATCATCATCATCATCAGCCTGGTTACGCCCACTGCAGGGCAAAGGCCTCTGCCATACTTCTCCAACAACCCCGGTCACGACTTATGCAGTGGAAACTATGTGATACAATAAAAGAGTAATGAACGCAGGATATTCAACTGCTGCAAAGAAGCGCTGTGCTGCCAACATGAAACACAGCTGCACCACAAAGGACGATGAATGAACCGGCATTTCGATTTCGAATCAAAGCTACACGCCAAATCGTTGAAGAATCCGTGTGCTAATCATCGATATCACGCTGTTCGGACGACTGGACGACAAATTTCCCTCTGGTAAACAGTACATGAACCTCTCTGTTAGGCAGTGACCGCCAATTGGCGAACAAGCAAAGCCTATCCCGAAGCCCATGGTCCGACGAGGAGGCTCTTCTTCGTCAGGGCATTATCGGCATAGCTACCAAGTGACAGCGTGCGTTTGTACAAAATTTGAACGGTCAGCGCCGTTGCCAGAGTGTCGAACAGAAACTTTTTTTCTCGTTACGGTTTTTGTTTCGGTTCACAGAATACGGTGCAGTACCGGTTCAACTCCGGAACGAAAAAATGACGGTTACAACCGGCGCGAACTGGTTCCAGCTCATTTACATAACTGAATAATTATTAAAGAAAAACCGCACATTTTATTTTGTAGAAGAACTCGACGCTGGTGCTAAAATGCCCTGAGAAATCAGGCCTGTTGTTCCGTAGACCGCACTTAGTTACAAAATAATTATGCAGATCCGATATCAATGCTGGAATCTATGTGAAGCAAAGCTTTCTTGAGGGAGAGTAATGGAGTAAGGAGAGTAAGATATTCTTCCAGCCTGCTACTCTGCTCATTGGTAAAGGGAAGAGCAGAGAAATAGGGGACTGAGGAGTAATCATGTAGACAGGCAGTAGGGATGCGATTGTATACACATTCGTGTTAGAAGGGCCCATTCAGAGCCTCGAATCTAGGCCCGCGTTAAATAAACATTTGAAGAGACTCTTGGTGGCTCACTTTTTTCACTGAACGGTCTGTTGTTAAATGGCGCTAACGAAGAAATCAATTCCTGCCGTCCTAAATCACAGTGGGAACAAGCAACAAGTATATGTCCCATTGTCTTAGGTACGCTACACGCATCACAGCCTGCCGAGTCCGCGCATCGGATGCGGTGCAAATATTGTAGCGTTAACACAAAACTTAGTCTGCCCCCTGACACAATACGCTGGAAACCGTACTCATTGCGCTGCTGCACTTAAAATAACGTGAAGATGGTGTGTATTCAAAAATTAGACAGCATAGTGGAGCCGCAATTACCGACCGGCAATGCATGGCTGAAAAAACTCCAGAGAAGGTGGCCAACATGAACCGTAAACAGCAATATTTCTCTCTCGATATCTACCCGGAGTGAAAAAAATCGTAACGTTCTGTTTCAGTTCTGGTTCGAGCAAAACATAACGTGTTTATTTTTTTTCGGCTTTCGGATTTTCAGTTCAGTTCTGGTTCAACACCCCAATTGTTGCACATTACTTTCTTTAAAATTAACATACTTCAGCGATGTCAGCGTAATTACTTGACCTCGTCATGGCATTGACGTGTGCACGAAAGGCACTCAGTCACTCCGGGATCGCCCTACAACACACAGCCTGCGGGAGAGGCTCATCGAGCAATGTTACGCGTCACTAAATGTTTCTGCATGATGACGGTATAGTGTACGAGAATACTAATTTGCAGCACTGGGCAGTGGGCTAAGCAACAGGTGAGCGCCATGCATTGAAGCGAAGTCGGAAGTGTGGAGGCAGACATGGCGTTGCAGCCGCATGGGCTGCGATAGGCTAGACTGTTTTGCCGCGCACCGAGTGACGCACAGGCTGAGGCTGTGCTCAGCTTCTCTGAGATTCGCCTGTCGCGTGTACAAGCAATAAACGTCTCTCACGCCTATAGCCTGATAAATCCTACAGACTTCGTGGCACAAATGGCAAGTCGACGGCGGCAGCTTCGCCTCAGGATGTCAAACGGGCCGCCAGTAGGAGAAAGGAAAGCAGCCATCGCTTTCGGCCGTACCAAAGGACAATGTGTGGCCGATAAGTATAGTCAAATTCATTGTCACTCCTGGTGTGCAACTTTCGAAGCATGTTTCATAAATAAGACAAGCTATGAGCATTTATTGAAGCTTGTTCTGTAGATATTGTTCTTGGGACAGAAACGTGGCTTACACCCAATATTGGCGACAACGAGCTGTCGCTCTGTGGAAGCTTTATTATATGTAGAAATGATAGGGTGGGCGCACGGGCAGGCTTTGTTGTAGCTGCAGTGAAATCTAATCTATGCGCTCGCGTTGTTGGCACGAAGTTAAATATTGAAATCTTGTGGATTTCACTTCAGTTGTGTCCCTCTGTGACTTGCGCAGTCGGGGTCTGTTACCATCCGCCTGATTCTACCGCTGTATTTATCGAAAGTCTTAATCATTCCTTAACTTTATTTCAAGACAAGTATCTAACTTCACCAATAATCCTTGCTGGCGATTTCAACTACCCCGCAATAAATTGGCAGACGTGTACGCCCTATATAGGTTGCGTAAGGACGAGCGAATACAGGTAATTTCTTGATGTTCTTTGTTCATTTGATCTGCATCAAATGGTTTGCAAGCCAATACGTGGAAACTCAATTCTAGATCTAGTCCTCAACACTAAACCGCCAAATATGCTTGTTCACGTCCTTGAATGTAATGGCGACCACAACGTATGCGCAGTGAATATCTTTTATAAAGTAGTAAACCAGAAAAAGCAACGAAATCTATTTACGATTATTCCCGTGCAAATGTCGGCGCGATTCTTGAAGAGCTGTCATCTTTTTCTGTGTGGTTCTTGGAAACCATGGCTTATCGCAATGGAAGTGATAACTGACACCCTATCCGAAGAAAACTTACTGAACTGAAGCAAAAGCACGTTCCCGAAAATGAAATCACCTCGTCAACATACAGCACATGCTTCACGTCCCCAGTGAAGAGAGCAATCAATAAAAAGAAACGTCTTTACTCTAAAGCCAAGTTGTCCGACTCGGATGGTGATTGGCAGCGCTACCAAGAGCAATCAAATAAATGTAAAGCGAAAATTGAAGCGTCTAACGACAAGTTCTTTAACGGTGACATTGTCAGCATGTTAATTAACAATCCAAAAACGTTTTGGGAAGTAATTAATCCTGAACACTCTTCTCAATCCACTATACTAATTGTCAATAACGGAGTGCTGCTCTCAGTGTACTCTCTGTATTCACAAACGAAAACCCAATACGACCTGATCTTACGTTTCTTTCAATTAACTCATCTATGAATGACCTTATACTTACACCGAAGGGAATAGAATCGGCCATCGATCGACTTTCGAATAACTCAGCGCCAGGTCCAGTCGGCATCTGCCCAAAGTACCTAAAATCATTAAGCCTATAATATCGCCCGTGTTAGCCGCCTTTTTCCAGCAATCAACAGATACAGGCATTGTACCGGATGATTGGAAGATCGGTCGTATCACTCCCATTTACAAATCAGGTGACCAATCAGTGCCCTCAAACTATAGACCTGCATCCTTGACTATTATTCCAGGTAAATTACTTGAGTATATCATATCTTCCACAGTTATGAAACATTTAACTGAACATAACTTTTTTCTAATAATCAGCATGTATTTCAGCAATGACGCTCTTGTGAAACACAATTATTTGAAATTATAACTGATCGCCATCAAGCTGTTCACGATCCCATAAAAATCGATGCCATACTTATTGACTCCAAGAAAGCATTCGATAAACTTCCCCATTCTCGCTTAATGATGAAACTTAGCCGGTTTAACATACATGGTAAAATTGTTGATTGGATCTCAGGTTTTTTGACCAATCGCTACCAATTTGTTCTCGTATGTGATCAGTTTTCCACTTTAGCACAAATTAAATCTGGCATTCCTCAGGCCTCCGTACTTGGACCAATATTATTTTTAATTTACATTAATGACATCAGTAACAACCTGACCTCAACAGTTCCATTGTCTGCAGATGATTGCGTTCTTTACAGACAAATCATTACCTCTGAAGATACTGATATCTTACAAGCAGATCTAAACATAATTTCACTTTGGTGCGAGCAATGGCAAATGGAAATAAATGTTTCTAAAACAAAAACAATCCCATTTACCAGAGCCAGCAACATTCAGTTAAGTTCATATTTTATGAACAACATGGGCATAGATAATGTATCTACGTTAAAATATTTGGGCGTCCATTTAACTTCTAAGCTTACATGGAATGACCACATTCATGAAATAATTTCGAAAGCAAATATAAACACTTGGATTCATTAGGGGAAATCTGTATTTAGCAAATCAGTCAACTAAACAATTAGCTTACACAGCTCTATTTCGTTCAAAGATGGAATACGCTTCCATAACATGCAATCCAAATCAGACATACCTAATAGATAAGTTTGAATCTTTACAAAACAAAGCAGCACGTTTCATCACTAAGACCTACTCTAGAACATCCAGCATCACGGCTATTAAAAAGTCCCTCCAATTGCACTCTCTAGAAGAACGACGACTGTTAACACTGCTCTCCCACTTCCACAGATTGCATCATACCCCGTCATCCTTTACTGCATCCCATATCAAAGCCCCGCAACGAATTTTCCCCCACCTCGACCATTCCTTCAATGTGCGTCCCATGTTTGCGCGTACGAATCTCCTTCGACCGCCGCTCTTTCTTGCTATTTATCACTGCAACAAGCCACTGTTGCGTTTCGCCTGCGACACGTGGTTTTGCTGGCGCGACTGCGGCGATGCGACCGCAAAGGATCACCCTCTCCTTCCAGTCATTGTGCCTGAACCAGGCGATGCGACAGCAGGGGCACCCTCTCCTTCCAGTCATTGTGCCCGAACCAGGCGATGCGAAAGCAGGGATCATCCTCTCATTACAGTCATTGTGCCCGACCGGCAGCGGTACGACAGTGTGCTACGACATTGTGCTACGACATTGTGCTACGACATTGTGCTACGACATTGTGCTACGACAGCGCTACGACAGTGTGCGTCACCATTAGCCCATTGTACGTTCACGTGCTCGTCTATTGAGGGGTTCCTTCTTGCCCTCAACTGCGAGAGTATAAAGACAGCTGCCCCCGGACGCCAAAAGGAGGGCTCCGATTTCTTCTGTTGAGTAAAGTGCTCTCCCGTCTCTCTACTTCGGTCAACCTGACCGCCAACTCTTTGCGATGTTAAAATAAACAAGTTGTTTTGTTGTTACCAGTCGACTCATGCTTTGCCGGGACCTTCGGATGCTTCCAGTTGTACCCCAGGCCGCCAGGCCAACGCTACCCTTGGGGCTTGCGACCCAGGTACAACCACGGGCGTCAGCGCCGAGTTCCCAACAACCGATCGCACCAGCGGTGCGATCCAAAACATCTGGTTGGCAGCGGTGAGATCGCCTCCGACCTCAAACAACTGTCTGCCAGCGGTGAGATCGCGACAACGGAGGCCAGCAGCGAAGAGATGCAGTTGACTGTATGCTGAGCAGCTCAACGACGATCCGGGAGCAGTGCAACGAGCCCTGTGTGACGACTGGTTGCCTGCAGCGGAACGACTGCGCGGAATTCCTGCCTGCGAGGTTTGGTGAGTGCGGGACTTTCTTCTTCTGAGCTTTGCCAGGCTTTTGTTAGTGTCAGAAACAGAGCTGGTAATTGTGGTTGTCGTTGCTGCCGGGTTAGTTTGCGGCAAGACAATAGTAAGCAGTAGAGAAAGCAGCATTCAGAGCAGCCATGGATTTGAAGTCGTTGCGCAAACCGAAATTGTTGGAGCTTGCAAGAGAGTTGGGTCTGGATGTCTCAGACAAACTCAGAAAACCTGAACTGCTAAAGGCTATTCTTGAGTTAGAGGCTGAGGATGACGAGCTGTCGGAATGCCTTGAGACTATTGAGGAGAGGTCAAAAAGACAGGAGCGCGAAGTTAAAGAGCAAAAAGAGAGACAGGAGCGCGAACTTAAAGAACAGAAAGAAAAAGAAGAGCGTGAACGTAAAGAACCGAAAGAGCGAGAGCAACAAGAGAAAAAAGAAGAGCGCGAACACGCTTTGGAAATGAAGCGTCTCGAGGTAGAGATGGAACGCGCTCGTAATGGAAGTCAGGCACACGGTGCAGGAGAACGCGTATTGTTCAAAATGACTGACCTGATGCGGCCGTTTAAGCTTGGAGAGGACATTGGTTTGTTCCTGGTTAACTTTGAGCGAACGTGCGAGAAGCAGGGGTTCTCTCGGGAAACGTGGCCACAGCGCTTGCTCACTTTGTTACCCGGCGAGGCGGCCGACGTAGTCGCTCGCTTGGATAGAGAGGAGGCAGAGGATTTCGACAAAGTAAAATCGAGTCTGCTAAAAAAGTACCGGCTGTCTGCGGAAGCGTTCCGTCGGAAGTTTCGGGAAAATGAGAAAGGCAAAAGTGAGTCATATACAGAGTTTGCGTATAGGCTTATGTCGAACATGCAGGAGTGGCTCAAAGAAGAGAAAGCGTTTCGTGACCACGATAAAGTTCTGCAGTGTTTCGGGCTAGAACAGTTTTATAGTCGGTTACCGGAGAACGTGCGATACTGGGTCTTGGATAGGCCAGACGTTTGTACGGTGGCTAAAGCCGCTGAGCTAGCCGAGGAGTTTGTGACGCGTCGGGCTCGCGGAGCTAAGGACGGTCAAAAGGGTGAATTTGGCTCGAAGTTTGAGAGGCCGAAGTTCACACCCATGAGAGCAAAGGGGAACACGCGTAGTGCGGATGCGAGTGGAAGCAGTGCGACCGAACCTAAGGAGACGGCGGCAGCCGAAGCCGAACGCAGAAAGCGGTTCGAGATGAGGCAAGCGCGCGTTTGTTATACGTGCCAGAAGCCGGGTCACTTTTCGGCGCAGTGTCCGGAAACAACACCAAAAGTTGTGTTTTTTTCAATAGGCAGCACTGACGAGAACATGAAGCTTCTCGAGCCTTACATGCGAGACCTCCTCGTGAACGGGAAAGAGTGCCGAGTGCTTCGCGATTCCGCAGCTACGATGGATGTTGTTCACCCGTCTTACGTAGAACCCCATATGTTCACGGGCGAGTGCGAATGGATCAAGCAAGCCGTGGAAGCTCATAGCGTGTGTCTGCCGGTAGCAAAAGTGCTTATTGAAGGACCTTTCGGAGCGCTTGAGACGGAGGCGGCAGTGTCATCTATGCTGCCACCCCAGTACCCGTACCTATTTTCAAACAGGTCCGATCACCTCCTGCGCGAGAAGGGGCTTTTGTTTGGTGAAGCTTGTGTTCAGGCCTTAACCAGGTCGAAGGTTCGGGAGCTCGCTGCAAAGGCGGTAGTTGCGGGGCCGACGTTATCGAACAATGAGAAAGGGTCAGAGGCGCAGCAAGCCGATATTCAGAGCACGCCCGAACTGAATAAACTTGAGTCTGTAACGTTAAAGGCGCCAGATACTGGAGAGGAAACGCCCGACACGGGAAAGTTAGAAGAGCTATCTACTGATTTGCTCATCGCGCCTACGTCAGACAGACTTGATAGGTTGCTAAAAGTCAGCCGGTCGGCTTTGATAGCCGAGCAAAAAAAGGATGGCAGCCTGGAAAACGTGCGCTGCAATGTCAAAGAAGGTATCGCCAGGAAAACTGCGCGTTTTGTGGAAAGAGGTGGAGTCCTGTACCGGAAGTATCTAGACCGCCGAGGAGTGGAGGTCGATCAGCTGATCGTGCCTCAATGCTATCGTCAGGATCTGTTGCGCTTGTCACACGGGGGTTCGTGGTCCGGACACCTAGGAGTTAAGAAAACTAAGGACCGTCTCTTGCAAGAGTACTATTGGCCAGGGTGTTTTCGGGACGCAGACCATTTCGTGAGGTCATGTGACACCTGTCAGCGGGTGGGCAAACCAGGGGACAAATCAAGGGCGCCGTTGAAATTGGTACCTATCATAACGGAGCCTTTTAGACGGCTCGTTATTGATACAGTGGGACCTCTGCCGGTAACAGCCACGGGGTACAGACACATTTTGACTGTGATCTGCCCAGCGACAAAGTTCCCTGAAGCAGTGCCGCTTAAAGAACTCAGCTCAGTTGAGATAGTCAATGCACTACTGTCCATATTTGCGCGAGTTGGTTTTCCTGCGGAAATCCAATCAGATCAGGGCACAGTGTTTACTAGCGCTTTGACGACAACTTTTCTCGAAAGGTGTGGGGTAAAGCTGCTACACAGCTCAGTGTACCACCCACAGTCGAATTCCGTTGAGAAGCTCCACTCCGTCATGAAGCGCGTGTTGAGAGCGTTGTGTTTTGAACATCGAACTGACTGGGAGCTGTGTCTGCCTGGGGTGATGTTTGCTTTAAGGACCGCGCCGCATGCGGCTACGGGGTTTTCGCCAGCTGAACTGGTGTACGGTCGCTCGCTTCGATCTCCGCTTCGCATGCTTCGAGAATCGTGGGAAGGTAGGGGCGACGACCCAGTCGTGGTGGAGTACGTACTTAAGCTCCTCGAACGCTTAAGAAGGGCACAGGAGTTGTCAGGTGAAGCAATGACAAAGGCCCAGCAGAGGGCCAAGGTTTATTATGATCGGACAGCCAGGGCCCGTCGTTTTGAGGTGGGCGATGAGGTCATGATATTGCGCACATCGCTAAACAACAAACTAGACGTGCAGTGGGAGGGCCCAGCGCGAATTGTTCAGAAACTGTCGGACGTTAACTACGTGGTAAGTCTGCCAGGAAAGCGGAAAGCACAGCAAGTTTACCACTGTAATCTGCTCAAACCTTATAGACAAAGGGAAGCAGTGGTGTGCATGATGGTAAACGTTCCTGAAGAGCTTCCGGTCGAGCTTCCGGGACTAGGCTCAGTGACGAACAGGGAAGACACCGGTCAAGTCATTAGTGACCTTATCAGTAAAGCACCGCTGTCGCCCGAGCAGAAAACCGAACTACACCAGCTATTACAAGAGTTTCAAGGTCTGTTCTCTGAGAGGCCTGGTAGGACTTCTGTCCTTACTCATGATATAGAACTTACCTCCCCAGAGCCAGTACGATCCAAGGCGTATCGGGTGTCACCCCGCCAGAGCGATATTATGGAGGCTGAGGTAAAGAAAATGCTACAGCTCGGTGTTATTGAGGCAGGTGAGAGTGATTATACCTCCCCTTTGATTTTAGTTGAGGTACCGGGCAAGGAACCTCGTCCTTGCGTCGACTACCGCAGGCTTAATTCCATCACTAAGGATCAAATTTATCCGATCCCTAACATCGAGGAGCGCCTTGAGAAAGTTAGTAGCGCTCAGTTTATTTCCACCCTAGATCTTGTCAGGGGTTATTGGCAGGTTCCACTTACAGAAGAGGCTAGTAGGTATGCGGCGTTCATTTCACCAATGGGAACATTCCGTCCTAAAGTGTTGAGTTTTGGTTTGAAGAACGCGCCATACTGTTTTTCAAGCCTCATGGATAAAGTGTTGCGGGGACAGCAAGAATTCGCTTTACCGTATCTAGACGACGTAGCGATATTCTCCGCATCCTGGTCTGAGCATATGGCACACTTGCGGGCAGTGCTAACCCGCCTGCGCGAAGCGGGCTTGACAGTAAAGGCTCCTAAGTGCCAGTTAGCACAGGCCGAGGTTGTCTACCTCGGTCACGTGATTGGTCAGGGTCGTCGCCGCCCCTCTGAAATAAAAGTGGCCGCTGTGCGAGACTTTCCGCAACCGCGCACAAAGACCGATATTCGGTCGTTCTTGGGTGTCGCCGGCTACTATCAGAGGTACATCCCTAGGTACTCTGATATCGCGGCTCCCCTGACGAATGCTCTAAGAAAGTCAGAGCCTCAAACAGTCGTCTGGGACGAGACAAAGGAAAGAGCTTTTAGCGCCCTAAAGAGTGCCCTAACAAGCCAGCCTGTGCTACGATCGCCAGACTATACAAAAGGGTTCGTTGTTCAATGCGATGCTAGTGAGCGAGGCATGGGCGTTGTACTGTGCCAACGGGAAAATGGAGAAGTAGAACACCCCGTCCTGTATGCTAGTCGTAAGCTGACCAGTCGTGAGCAGGCGTATAGCGCCACCGAGAAAGAGTGTGCATGTCTCGTGTGGGCCGTTCAGAAATTGTCATGCTATCTAGCCGGCTCGAGGTTTATCATTGAGACGGATCACTGCCCTCTCCAATGGCTGCAGACCATCTCTCCCAAAAATGGCCGCCTCCTGCGCTGGAGCCTCGCTTTACAACAATATTCCTTTGAGGTGCGTTACAAAAAGGGGAGTCTCAACGGTAACGCCGATGGCTTAAGTCGAAGCCCCTAACGTAGGAATCAGCCTCAAAATTGTTTGTTACTGATGTTTTTCTTCCTGAGGCAGGATTTTTTTTAACATATTGCTTTTGTTTAGTGTTTCAAAGTGATGATATGCTTTCTAGTGCAATTTTTCAATTTGTGGACGCGTTCTGAGTGATGCTAGACTACTGTAAGGAACTAGGCAGTGGTATAAAAAGGGGAAAGAGCCTGGCAGGGCTTAGTGAGGGTTGTGCCGTGCTTGCTGACTGAGCGGTTGAGTTTCAGCGTAGTTCTAACGCTTGCCGGGAACGAGAACAAAAATGTGAACTCTCCCGAAGTCACTTTGCAGTGTCCCGTGCGAACCTGAACGAGAGAACGAGGCCTTCTCTGTGCGCTGCGCTCAAGAAACGTCGAGGGACGCCCGACTTCGGTTATGAGCATCATCGAGCGACATCCCTCCGGACAGCGGATGCAGTCCCCTGTCCATCGGGATCTCCTTTCCCCGGCGGGGCGGTCTGTTGCGTTTCGCCTGCGACACGTGGTTTTGCTGGCGCGACTGCGGCGATGCGACCGCAAAGGATCACCCTCTCCTTCCAGTCATTGTGCCTGAACCAGGCGATGCGACAGCAGGGGCACCCTCTCCTTCCAGTCATTGTGCCCGAACCAGGCGATGCGAAAGCAGGGATCATCCTCTCATTACAGTCATTGTGCCCGACCGGCAGCGCTACGACAGTGTGCTACGACATTGTGCTACGACATTGTGCTACGGCAGCGCTACGACAGTGTGCGTCACCATTAGCCCATTGTACGTTCACGTGCTCGTCTATTGAGGGGTTCCTTCTTGCCCTCAACTGCGAGAGTATAAAGACAGCTGCCCCCGGACGCCAAAAGGAGGGCTCCGATTTCTTCTGTTGAGTAAAGTGCTCTCCCGTCTCTCTACTTCGGTCAACCTGACCGCCAACTCTTTGCGATGTTAAAATAAACAAGTTGTTTTGTTGTTACCAGTCGACTCATGCTTTGCCGGGACCTTCGGATGCTTCCAGTTGTACCCCAGGCCGCCAGGCCAACGCTACCCTTGGGGCTTGCGACCCAGGTACAACCACGGGCGTCAGCGCCGAGTTCCCAACAACCGATCGCACCAGCGGTGCGATCCCAAACACCACCAAAAGAATTTGCTTCTATACATGATCGTGATTCGTCTGTAAGGCATTTGAAGCGCAGTTTAAATACGCATGTTTAGTAAAAACAAAATTTTGTGCTTTTGACCCATTGTAAGTGCATTTACATGCTATGTACCGAGTTGTTCTTGTTTTTTTTTCGTCATGTGTGCATTTCTTTCTTTTTCTTTCTTCTTTATTTTTTATATTAATTTTTGTTGCGTTCGCTGACCTATACTACGGTGTTCTATATTGCCTTTCCCGCACAATTCTGTTTGAAATATGTTGTTGTCCCCCCCCATGAAATGCCCGCAAGGGCCTTTAGGGTATCTGAATAAAAAAAAAAGAAGTTGGTTGAGTCTGTGAATCTTTGTTTAGCATATCATATGCATCGAATTATATGCTGAATTATAGCCTCACTAGTGGTCACCAATCCGGAAACGCAGGCAAATGTTTAGCAGCATGCAAATAACAACAATGCTGGTTCACTTTTAACGTATGTTTATGTCATGTTACAATTTGTCTTCTGAACTTCTATTTCTTGTTCCTGACAACTAAGTCCATACTTAACAGACTGCGCCTTTATAGTAGCCATTGCAGCCGTAATTTGTAGATGCGTTTGCTTTGTTACTTCGTCATCCGCCCGTGGCTGCTCTAATGCGGCAAAGCGCCAGCGAGACGTTGAACAAGTAAATCGCAAGAGCAAGAAAACAAAAAGCGTAATTACCTTCCACGCTTAGTCGTCGCCTAACGGACGTTGCGCGGTTAACTGACTGAACATTAGTCGTCTGCGCAACTTTCGTTGTTGTTGCTTCAGTACATTTATTCATATGCATAGAAAAGCCGATTAGGAGCGCATTTCTTTTATTGCCGTTGTTGCTGTTGTTGGCAGTCCCCGATGCAATAAAGCAAAATAAGTACTACGAAAAAAGGAAACAAAAGAAGGAAGAAAGGGCCGACGAAGCGGTTAGACATACTGCGAATCCAAGACGCTCATACCGCTTCGTTCAGCCATTGCGTCTAAAAAATTCCACCCTGGAGTTTCGTGAACCAGAACCGGAATATGATTATGAGGCATGCCGTAGTAGGGGACTGCGGGTGAATTTTGACCGCATAGGGTTCTTTAACGCGCACCGAACTGCGCGGCACACGGGCGTTTTTGCATTTCGTCCCCGTCGAAATGCGTCCGCCTCGGCCGCGATTTCATTCCGCGATGTAGCGCTTGGCTGCGCAACGCCAAATCTAGTAGGCAACAACGGCGGCTCAGCCATTGCGTATAGTGGCCGCTTAGCGTCGCCACGAGCGGCCTCAGTCGGGAGCGTTCCCTTGGCCCACTGCGGCTGTATTCTAGAACACTGTAATGACACGTGTCCCCCCGCCAGTTTTTACATTTGGGACACGCTATTCGGCTACGTATACCGTATCTGTTAAAATGCACAGCATTACCGTAATAAATCGGAATGAATGAACATATAGTCACATTAGCTTTCCCAGAATTCGCTGCTTCTGAATGTATTACACATGTGATAAGTATGTACGGATCTATACATGCCGGATAGGTCGCAGGAAGATGGAAACAAACGGTTTAACGGTGGAGAAATTGGGAGCGCCGACGTTTTGACAACTGAACTGCGCTTCATCAGCCTGTGATGAAGACAGGTCTGCATGGTGAAACGTTGGCTCCGGGCTCAGGCTTCCGTTATTCGCTCACTGTTCGTGAACCGCAAGTACACTTTGCGTAAAAAAATAAAATAAAAAAACTGCTGTATCGACTTAGGCGCGGAGGGGAGTGAAAGAGAAAGTTGAGTGGTACCTGGAGAGAGAGATTACATTTATTGACAGTAACCCTAGTCCAAGTCGTCCGTTATATAAGAGGTTACGTATATGTACTAAGGTCGCGGAAGGAAAGGTTAGCCAATCGACAGGCTACGTGCGCTACTCCATGTGAGATGGTAAGGAATGAAAAAAAATTAGGGAGAGAGGAAAAGCAAGCATTTATACGCGCGAGGAATTCCACAGTACAAAAGAAATATGCGTAGTCTAGTTGATGTCTGTATCTCGCAGGAAGACTATAGGGCGTTGGTGGGCCGCAGTGCGGAGCCAAGGACACTGCCACCCAAGAACGTCCCGAAGTTCAAGTCGGGGATCATGTCGCCTGCTTAGAGGGCTCCTCAATGAAAATCTTTATATCGATGACTGAGACCAGTGTCTCGAGCGGCTACTCGCGCGGCAATTTCGCGTGTATTCGCGGGCTTCTTTCACGCTCGAAAAAACACGTTTATGTAGCACGTATCAGCAACAGAAAGCTGTATCGGGAGTTTTTCATGTTGCTCTGCAAATTTCTCATAGACACTTTTCATCGAATTATAATAATTAAGAAGTTGATTAATCAATCAATACTAATTATTTGCTTAGGCGGAATGCAAAAAAAGTAAACTGAGTATCTCCAAGCGACGGCAAAAAAACATTACCTTGGTTCGGTCCAGCTACGTGCCATTTGCATACATTTAAGGCTTGGCTGGAGTTACGTAGGACATCCTGTATACTGTATTCACAGTTCCTTTCTTGTGCGCAACTCCTACCATTGTACTTGCTCTGCCTGTTACAGTCCCATGAAGGAGCGGCAGTACGTGAAAAAAAAATATCGACTAGTCCCCACTTCGCACGGCGCGCGCTCAATAAGCACGAGAAGCGGCGACGCCGCTCCGTGCCAACATCTGTATACGACACCGTTCCCGAAGGATTCCCGCCACATTCGCTACGTGGACGGTAGAGTCTGCACATATTGTAATGCAGACACATTTCTTGATTCCAGAGATGCAAAGCTTACATCTACGCCAAATGGGAAACGAGGTATACGGTGCATTCGGTACGACAGCGTATACGCAACCTCGTCATTCAGTTACCAACGGCGTCGGCGATGGCATGAACGTTTTCGCGAGAGTACACGCCCTATAAATGAGCGCTTATGCAAGCATAGTTTTGTCTAATAATACTTTAAGGAACACGCGCAGCGTAACTATGACGAAGTTAAAGGAAAGCGGGAACCAGTAATAACAGCCCGGAATATATGCGTATGGTTCACATTCGCCGTTGTTTAAGGGGTTCCACCGCTCATACTGACTCGTCCTAGGGTGCGACGATCCGGTTCATATGCGCGCATACGAATTTATTGCCACGTTTTGACAGCATTTCTTATCAGCGATGCGTTGTTTCCATTTTATTTGAAGCTAACAACGATACATGTCTATAGATGTCAATGTGAACAAATACCCCGCTCTGGTAACTCCGACGCGGAAGGCTGCGCTCGAAGGCTTCTTGAGTGTGCGAAGCGTGTAAAGAATGTGTAGATGGAACACAAAAAGCCAGCTGCAAGTGCCGAGAAGTCAGCGCCAACAGATTCCAAGGCAGCCGCAACGGCAGACGGAACTCGGCGTGCTTTTAGCGGCCGCACCGTTAGCTCAACGACGCAATGATAGGCCTTCTCAAGTTCTCAGCCAGAAGTCAGTGAGTGCTACATGGCTTCCAGGGACGACATGCTGCCCGGAGAAGCCATTAATAACTAGTCGCGATCCACAAGACGGACAACCGACGTACCTTCAAAATGGACGCAGGTACACAAACCGATAGCTAGGCGAAAGCCCTGGCGCCCTTCCAAGACGTTTCCAGCGGCGTGCGCCAGACGGCAGCACAGCAACATGAAAAAGGCGGATTCCTGGCTCTGGTGACCGGATTCGGATGTAGCGGAATGCAAATGCGCCCCCTGTGCTGAGGTTTTGATGCATGTTAATGAACTCAAGTGTTAAAAGTTTTTCTGAAATTCCACACTACGGCATTAAGGAGGATGTAGACTTTTCCCGAGTGTACCTTACGTAATAATAACATAATAGTCATTTACGTCAGTTAAATTTATTTGTTGAGAGTGGCAATTGAGAACTATAGGGAACCGGATAACTAAAAGAAATTGATCTAGCAGGTACCCTTAACGTTTCCTTTCTTCGTTCAAATGATGTTTTAATGAATTAATTTCGGCGCAGCTGTGAATCAAATAAAATATTCAGCAGAGACACTTAAGACTGCTTGCGTGAGGTGAATGCAAAAGCATTATAGTACCTTCGGTGAAAGGTATTGTTTTCGTGCGTCCCTTGTCCGCACCAGGCTCTTGGCTGCGTTACAACTGCGCCTCGGTAAGCCCAAATCAAAACGCGCCAAGCCTCTCAACGCACTCGCTTGCTCGCGAGCAGTTCATAACTCGAAGGAGCGGCATTCAATCGGACATGAATGGTTTTTATTTACTACACTCATTTTGTGCACTCAGGACGTGGCGCCACCTCCACCGACGCGGAATCGCCCCATGGCTGCGCCCCCACGTGCCCAATGACGCAAGTACTAGGCCACACGTTTCGACAGGACGTGAGCAATGACGTACGATCAAAAATAACGTACAGCGCGAAGGACAAGGACAGCGATAGACGACATACACAGCGCTGAGACGAAGGGAAAGGGCCCATTGCACTAGAAATGAAATGAACTAGGGTGATTGCTTGGGCTAGTTGGTATGCACTGGGCCCACCTTTGGTCAACCAGAACCGTAGAGCCATCGTGGCGTCGGGGAAGCGTATTCTGGAGGGCCGGGCTCGATTCCCGCTCAAACCGAAATTTACCAATTTTTTCTTGCAAAGTCATTAATTTAATTTGTTTACAGTAACCTCTCTGAGAAATTCGACGTCAATCCTTGCATTTTTTACGTGTTTCTACTTTTTGCGCCGTAGGACAATTTCGGTGCCGTCGCTCGGTGGCGACATCTGATTTTCGCGCAATCATGCATGTAATGCTTTCGCGTCAAAAAATGCAATAATACTGCTGTAGGTCGCGATGTTACTACAGCGCGCGTTAGCCGGCAATTCCTCCACCTGAGCGTCTCCTGTCGTGTCAGAAGCATCCGTCAAAATGCGATCACTCAAAAACTTACAATGAAGCTTCGGGTTTCAAGAGATAGTGAAACATCAGCACTCTCATAATCACACACACTGCCTTAGAATTATAGGCTTAAACAACAAATTTCTGAGCAGAACAGCGCAGGCTGCAGGAAATACCACTCGTAACTTCAAGTTTTCGACTTATTACGTTCTACCCGCGGGGACCCTGCATCGTGAAATAGCCGCATGGCACAACGATGTTGAACGGCGGCGCCTCAAAGCTTCACTTGTTTTCTGTTTGCCGTACGTTTCGTGTTATCTATGGCTTCGCGTACGTCCCGCATCACCGCCCTTTTCTTTCTATGGGTAGGTGCATCACGACTTATGGGACCTACGCGAACCGCAAGGCTCTATAGTCCCCGTCTGTGACGCTAGTGCGCACTCCATCCGTAAAGGGCCATCAGGACTTGTTCAAACAACGACCCATGACGGAAAGAATCTCTACCAGCGCCAAGCGAGCTCTCACGCCTATGTACATAAGGGAGAAATTATTTTCCTCTGAATGACAAAGGTACAATGCTGACGCAACCAAGTGAGACACGGTTTTCCTCCCTCCCGTTCTAACAATCCCTCCGTTCCGGGCGTGCTTTCGAGGCACGTTACAGCGCCTAAGACGCGACATGAACCAGGATTACCTTCTAAACTACAAGAAGGAAGTTTAAACAGCAAAGAAGAGTAAGAGAATAGCTAAAATTATTGTAAAACTATTATACATTATTCAATGTGAATATGCCAATTAGATACCACGGTCCATTCATCCTCAACAGCCAATTCAAGGCCCTGTTGTATTCAATCACATTTCTAAACTTGTGCGGAAAATAGTGGTACGTAACGTCGACATGGTAAACCTCCCTCGAAAACACAATCCTAACCAATCAGTCCCCGGCACCGATGACATACCTAATTTGGTTCCGAGACGATGTGCAGCGACCGCATTTCAGCACGCAAGCGAATTTCCGACGCCAAACTACGCGAATTATATAACGTCGAGCAAACGTCGTTGCACATCTATAATGAATAGACCACGCAAAAGTGTCCTTAATCATCGGCTCGTATTTTCGACTGAGGCATAAGCTGCAGATAACTTAAGAACTTAACCGACACGCGGGAGCCTCGTTAACAATGAACAAGGCTCCCATTGAGACACAGGGCGTCAAGTCTTTCATAATTTTTCCCCTTGGTCGGCGTCTGTTTCGTTTAACCTTGCCAACTTTTTTCACGACTATGAGCACTGCTTGCGTTGGCTTGGTCCAGCTTCGTAAATGGCGGATTTTTTGACCAATGTTCCTTTCCGCACCACTTTCCCTTAATAACACAATCTCTCAAGCTACATGTTTGCACATCATACTCGTCGTTTATAACCTCTGTTGGCATCTGTCCCGCGTCATCATCATTTTTCCCGAACAGACGAGATTTCACTAGAAACTCGACTTCCAAAAGTTATCGTGTCTGTTAGGTTAAAAGGGGGCACACCGCGTAGAAACTTGCTAATATTCAATGACTACGGTGGGTTTAAGTCGTAATATAGTAGAAAAATCTGCAGTGTAGTGAAAATTTTTGTTACGAAGAATTCCCCACCGGCTGCGGCCTGCAAAACAGAGACAGGCTGTGCCGAACAAAAGCAACATCGTAACTCTCACTAGTTCCTTTTTTTTAATCCAAAGTAGATTAACGTTCATCAAGACCTTCACCATCGCGCAAAAGAACTGGTAGACGCGCCTTCCAAAGAACACGGTGTGTACCAGAAAACGAAGCTATAGATACGTATCCCGGTGACATAAGTGTCAAAACGAGGATCCCATTCCGCCCTAAAATCATTATTATTTCGGGGAAACGGCGACACAGTTGTGTAGACAAGAAACAAAACAAGAGCAGCCAGTCCGTCAGGACAGTCATAGTCGCATATCGTCGTTCTTCCGTTAATTTACCATGTTAATTTATTTCTTTTTACTGGGTGTCACTATTATTTTTTTAATTTCTTTATTACAGGATTCATCAACCTTTTTTGTAAAACTCACTTAACTGCACAATAAACTACTCTGATCGATAAATTATGACCACGCATTTTTTTATATTTTAGTTGTCCTTTCTATATCGTGTTTTTTCATTTGTGTATTTTATTTTATTGTAATCATTCCACCCACTTGATTCTTGTTACATTCTGCTTTGTGGGTGCGTGCCACGTTTGAGGATAAAAAAAGAACCAAAGCAACAAACGAAGAAAGCTAGAGGAGGGGCGGGGCACCGAATGACAACGGTATTCGTTATGAATGCGCTCGTGGGATAATTAACAACTTCGTGCGTTAAGTACACGCGCTATTACGTTTAAGAGAAACCACTGGAAGGGAATTCATTGCCAGGCCGCACGAACGATTGCCGCCGCATTTCTCTTCCAAGAGGCCGTACGAACTCTCTCCGATGACCCTCTCTGTGCTTACAGGGTCTCTTGTCAAATTCGGTCACGGACGCCCCATCGCTCGGCCGTGAGACTATATACCGTTGGACGTTTGCTCGAGCTCTCGTTTGGGCCGTACACACGTTCGATTTTCCAGCAGGTTAGGGAATCTTAGGGTGAAGGAGGAAATGCCAAGTGGAACGCGACGACTTGAATAAACAAACACTGCCCTCCTGTACACCTAACAGGAGCCGATCTACGGCGCGTTATGCCAACTTTGAAGCTGGCAGATCGCAGCTCGATAACAAAAACAACAAACAAAAAATAAGGAAGAGAAACTGGGTCGAGGCTTCTCAGGGCACTGACCCTGAGAACTGTTGAATCAAGGATAAACAAGGTCGTTGCCGGGCTTACGTTAAGGGTAACAATTACGCTTCCCTTTTTACCTTTCTGCATTGACTTTATGATGTATCTCACGCCTGAAGAGGAAGCTCGACAACTTCGAAAAAAAAGAAAACGCCAATCACGTTTCGGAACACCGCAGCTTGATTGCGCTTATGTATATACCAATCGACTCTTCAAATTTATCGCGTTAGAGGTATACAAGAGGTTGGACGTTTCCGTATGTTTGTGCAGAAAGAAAGTCATAAGGTCTCTAGCAAAGATCTTTTTTAGAAGCTGAAGAAAAATAACCAAGACAAAAGGAAGTGTGCTAAAGAAAGCTGGGGCCTCTTCGTGAGCATGCTAAGACAGGATGAAATAGATCGCCGTCACCAAAAAATCAAGATGTACAATTCTAGCGAGAAATGAGCATAGTCAACACATAGGTGAACCATCGAAGTAAAGTGCAGTTATGTTAAGTGCAGTTAGAATGAGGTGATGAAATGATCAGAACACAGACTATTGTTCAACATGGTTGATTTTCGGTTTGACTTCAGGTCAACAACCCCTCACTTCAGCTTGCTTATGCCACGTTTTAAAGATAATGAAGTGAGCTCAAATATTAAATGCCATTAAAGCTGGCGTTACCGCGTATAATATAGTCGAGCTCCGAGGTTTAACCATGACCCAAATAGTACTCAACTACAGTGGCAGCGGAACTAAATAATACACGTTAGCCTCAACGAGTCATGGTCACCAAATAAAACATCGCTTTCATCTCATGTTCGACTCCAGATTCATTGCCAAAGCGAGTACTCCAAGGGCGATTACGCACTGATCGAGCCGCCCACTCGCCCTTCCGAACTAACGCCAAACGCAAGACGGCGCTTCGGGTGCAGCTTATAAAATGTAGGCGCGCGTTTCTGGGTCACGTAAACACCAGACTTTCTCCGCTCAATCTATCTTGCTGCCCGTCTGACACCGTAAATTTTGGTCTGCATCACTTGAGTGCTGCGTAGAAAGGCTGAGTCCACCGGCTGCTCAACGGCGAACGGCATCAAGACGGCTGCTGGATATCCGACAAGGGTGCGAATCGCAGCACCATGGCATCTGTCCTTGCGTATCCGAGGGATCTCTACGATTACGTATGGTCGTTCCGAGACACGCGGATAGACGCATGGTCCAGCAACGTCATCAAGGGCAGTTTCGTGTTACCGCTGATCATCAGTTACGTGTACGTAGCCAAGGTAGCCGGCCGTCGGTGGATGAAAGGTCGCGAGCCTTACAACGTCAAGCGAGGTATCCTTGCGTACAACGCGTTCACCGTGCTCGCAAACTCTTACTTCCTGTACCGGATGCTGCCGCTAACGTACTTCGGCGGCGGCTACAGCTTCCTTTGCCAAGGGATGGGCACCGACAGCGAGCGCGACATGGCCGTCATTAGCCTGAACTGGTGGTACTTCTTTGTACGCGTCGCCGACTTCGCGGACACCATGTTCTTCGTGGCCCGCAAGAAGTACAGCCATATCACCCAGCTTCACGTATCGCACCATGCTCTGGTCGTATTCAGCGGGTGGCTGTGGCTCAACTTCGGTAGCGACGGTCAGGCCGTGCTCGGCATCTGCATCAACGCCTTCGTCCACGTCATCATGTACACGTACTACTTCCTGGCAGCCCTGGGTCCCGGCCTGCAGAAGTATCTATGGTGGAAGAAGTACCTGACCACGATTCAGATCTTGCAACTGGTAGGGGTCTGCACTCACTCATCTCTGCCTCTTATTTTCGACTGTGGCTACCCTAAAGCTCTGTGCTACCTGGAGATGGCCCAGCTTGTACTGGGCATCGTACTGTTCATGAACTTCTACTTGAAGACCTACAGAGTTGGTGGGAGGTCAGGCCCTCCAGTGGCCACAGTGTCGAAGGAAAAAGATCGATGAAACGCTGTGCAACGTCTGGCAAAGCTACAATGGCGTTACCGATCCGGCGGTGGGTTTCAGAACGCTAAATATGTGAACCTCAGTGCGAGAATGGTTCAGAAACCGTGTTTCCGGTGGTGATTTACATGGCCGATAACTTGGATCGATGGACAAGGGGTTCGCTGTAAATGCAATGGCGAACAATGCATTGCAGCTATCAACAATAAATTCGAACACCAAGAGGGCGCCAATTCACAGCACTTGGTCACAGTTTGCATATCATGCAGCCGTGGAGGAAGATGAGGGCTTACAATGTGATTGAGCGTGCAGAAATATTGAAAATTCGGTAAACCGTGTGACAATGTTTGTAAGCGTTATGTTTACATGTGTTCCACTCGCAACATATTGGTTTTGTATGCCGAATTTATTGTTCATACACTGTGCTTGCTTACTTACTGCAATGGTTAATGCTTAGATTTTTCTACTGTTTATATGTAAGTGTGAAACGTACTCTCTAAGTTTTGTGTACTAGTTTCTGTTTATTAGTGTACTGTGTTTATTTTCCTCAACTTGCAATAATTCATGCGTAAGGTATAGTTTTCCTTATTGTAGTGTTTTAATACTTCTTTCTGTAGCAACAAATTCACAAAGTCGTATTTTAACATTTGCAACTGAATCTCCAATCGTCACTCTTCCACTCTACATTGTGCTTTCGAGTGCATGACCACCTGTGACCCGTTGCAATGTCCAGACTCGCCTCCTCCTGCGTGCTTTGACGCAAAAGTGTTTCTCCGAAAACAAACAGATGAACTTGAAAAAAATGTTCTGCATATACGTTTTAAGCAAATCTGTTTGCACGCATCAGCACAAAGTTGAATGTGTGTTGAGTGTGTTCCAAGCGTGCCGAAATTCTGGCAACCCGGAAAGAAGAGAAACCACAGGGGAACTCAAGTTCATTGAATCAGTCAAACAACCACAACACAAAATAGGAATACACTAATGCCAATGTTGTTAAATTACATCATTATCGCGTATTTTTTCATGAGAAAAATGTACCCTGCGCTTTTTACGATTTCGTGGTTCGGTGGCTTCATGCGGCAGATGATTCTCTTATTATTGAGCGCTTCGGGCACCATGGTTATTCTCCCGCGTTGAATAACAGAGGCCTCGGTTCAGTCGTAGACCTGATGCTTTAGGCAGCGCCAAGGATTTATTAGCGCTATGCAGCGAACATCCGTTGAACGTTCTCGCTCAGTGTTTTGAGAATTCCCCGTCCTTAAATATAAGGGGGGGGGGGGGGGGCACTGCCGTTGATGCCGCCGCTGCGGGTAGCGGCTTGACGTTCTTGACGCTGTTCTTGTAAAACAGGTTATGTTCAGAGGAGAGAAAAACTGGTCAAGTTGGTACGGACTCGCGGTTATAGTTAACGGCAAGGTTAAGAATGACGACGACGGCGAACAGAACAAGTGCCCACACAGTGTTCTCGTCGCGTCGATCGGCCTCACCCGCCGTGGTTGCTCAGTGGCTATGGTGTTGGGCTGCTGAGCACGAGGTCGCGGGATCGAATCCCGGCCACGGCGGCCGCATTTCGATGGGGGCGAAATGCGAAAACACCCGTGTGCTTATATTTAGGTGCACGTTAAAGAACCCCAGGTAGCCAAATTTCCGGAGTCCTGCACTACGGCGTGCCTCACAATCAGAAAGTGGTTTTGGCACGTAAAACCCTAAATATTATTATCGATCGGCCTTGCATTTCTCGAACCACGATTTGTTTTTGACTTTTTATCTTGGACTAAATCTGTTCGCAAGTGAGACCTATTGCCCTGTGAAGTGGTCTCTTTACGGTCAAGTGGTCTCTGTAATGTTTGTAAGATCAGGGGATTTTTCAGCCGGTTTTTATATGTCCCCTGTCACATGCTCGCGTTATGCATAGTTATAGCAGCTGTGTAGTGGGCCGCTATACAGTGTGTGAGGTTCTAGTTGGCTGCGAGGCCGTGATGCTGCTGAATGTTTGTCGTACTACTGTTTATTATGTGCATTGCACCACCGTTCTACCCCTCTGTAATCCCTTTTGGCTGTGCGAGTATTTATTAAATAAAATAAATGCCAAGAACATTTCATTTGCTCATACTGAAATACTTTTTAGTTAAGCATGTGCGAGACGATTTTCTGTGCGTCTGTCTTCCGGGGAGCTTGTTGGAAGCCCCTGAAGCACTTCACTATAAGAACATGACCCCAGAAGCGCTACGACTCCGCACATAACTGTTAGCTGCTAAAGGTCCCCAACATATGTCTATGACGTTGTGTTTCAGCTTTGAGTAAAGATCAAGAAATATATACAGATCCAACGCACACGTTGGAATCTATGTGAAGCGAAGCCTTAGTAAAGCGGTAATTAAATACTGTACAGCTAACGATGATGCGTTCAATTCTGTTTACTTTTAAACTTACCAAATAGCCAGCAAGAAGTGTGAGGACGCGATCTGAGAGGATTTGCTGATCTCATTGCCCACTTTGTTCTCGGAGTCGCAATGTATCCTTGCGTCTAAATATGTGAAGTGATCAGACAATAAACCTCTTCATAGTTCGCGCTTCTTCGGGTCAGTTTGTGTCTTCGTTCCTAGTCAGTGTCTCTCCGTTAGTGTGGGCCGTATATGTGGCGCAAAAGCAAGGAATGAGCCAGCTGCTCGACACTATAAAAGATCACGAAAACAACCGGCTGCGTAAACCCTGTAGGTTGCATTAAACTGGGTGATATGTTGGGCACGTCACTGGGAGTATACAAGAAGCGTTTCTGTTATCGTGTAGACTGAGTTTATTTCGAGTTAGAGCACCCATGTGTGGCTATACTATCAAGGTACCTATGTCCCAGCGTCTGTTCGTCCCCTTCCTCCAAGTGCAGGGTAGTCAACCACGCTCTGTCCTGGTTAACTTCCTTGACATTTGATTTGCCCTTTACTCTTTCTGTCTCTGGATTAGCTTTGATTCAAAAAGTGATATCACATAAAATTCACAAAGCGAGCTTTTCAGCTGTTTTGTCGTAAATTGTTGGCAGGATAGTGAGAGTAACGATTGAAACAAAACTCCATGCACTGCTTGCAGCAACGTGTGTATGTGCGCGCGCATGCATGCGTGCGTGTGTGTGTGTGTGCGTGTGGGTGTGTGTTCATTTATATTCCACGGCACTGACGTCAATAACAAAGCTACTTGCCTCAGGTACACTTAATTTTATTGCATGCAAATTATAAAGTTCAGCCAATCCATTTGCTTGCATGCGTCACTTCAGTAGCGGCAGTGTCACATTATATGTTGAACGCCAGTCTATGGCCTTACGGCTGTTCGTCGGTATTCTCGCTTACGGAGGTTCTGTCGCTGGCGAGTGCTGTATACGAGTATTTGTTATCCGCAAGAGTGTATCTACCAGTCTAAATCTAGGATTGCTTTATTTTTGTTTGTTAGTTATTACAGAATTACTTACGCTCGTGGCACGTCTTTCAGGAGTATACTGCAGCAAGCCAAGGAGACACTATCCGCAATGCCTTTTCACCGCCGAATGTTTCGCGAGCCTCCTTTCTGCTGGCCAAGACCTCTATTGCCACCTCGTTCGGTGACTTCGTATACAGTCAGCTGGAGGACAAGAGATTCTTATTGTGATATGCAATATATCTGCTTTATCTCCGCTATATCTACGCAATAACCAAAATCAACGGAAAGAGAAACCTGATCAGCGACAACTGCTTTTACTCCCGTGCGACCTAGTTTTGAATTACATTTTTGTATGAGATGCAATGATTGTGTCGTTCAATACAAGGGATAGTGAAAATAATACGTATGCATGCCGAGATGCGCTCACTCATTAAAATTATTTTAAGAAATTGTAAATAAAGATGAGAATCAGGATGCTGGCGTATCTAAAATGAGGCGCAAGGCTTACGTTATCAGCGCTCAAAATAGCAGGAAGTAAATTCGCGTATGGAGTTGAAGTTAGATGCAAGGAACACAGAATGAAATGCTTAAGAACTCAATGAAGCCTATTGACGATTGTAGGACATACAACGATTATGGCGGTACGTTATACGTAGAGAAATGCTGCGCAGCAAGGTCGTGTATCAGTATATCGTTGCTCTCAGTTGATAACGCTAACGTTTGCTGACCTTCGCGCCACATATGTTGAGGAAGATGGCCATGGGATTAGGCCGACCCGCTGGATATTATGAAGCCGCACTGTGCCAAGGTCACGGATATCGCTGCTCTTGCACAAGCGTCGAAGTGGCATATGTGAAGGCAGTTCACGTACGAAGATCAGCGGATGCGACAGTGAAATCTTGCGGTTTCGCGAATGTCACTGTAGAGAGTTTGCACTGATAGTTTGCAGCGAAAGTTCTGATTGATCGATGGATGTAGGAGAAAGGGCGCGCTTTTGATATAACAAGAAGCGATGGAATGCGCGCGTGAATTGGATGACGCAATAACAGAAAAGGCTGCGTTTCAGCTGGACGGCTGCCACATAATCTGGACAAACGAATTATAGCCATCAGTGGTGCGTTGGTCGGGTAATTTGACGATGGCAGACACATGACAAGTATATCTCTTTGCTAAGAACTGCGTGGCAATGCGGGACACTATGAAAGAAAGGGACCGAACGCAGCTCGGGCCATTGCATATTGTTCAGTGCAACTCGTTCAGCTCCAGTTAGTTTTAATACCTCTACGGCGTGAACCTCGCGTTCAAGCTCTGTTCTGAAACGAGATGTTCTCCCATTAAAGCGAAAAAAGCTGTGATAGATATTTTGACAGCGAAACAAAAGAGATGAACGCATAAGATACCACATGGTAGTTCAAGTGGGCAAGGACGCAAGGAAAAAATTCTAAATAGGTACCAACACTAGCGTTACTGTCATGACAAATATTTGGTGCGAACTGGCGAAGACTTATTATACCTATATATATAAAATACCGCTGATTAAGACCAGGTATTTCACAAGGTTTGTCGATGGCAAACTAACAAGCCTTTCGCGTAGATCACGCGATAACGATCGTGTCTGCAAAATACTGCATCCATTTATGTTGCAAGGACAGCTTAAAAGTGAAAGGAAATGCCCAAGCGCCTTTATTCGCCACGCAGTTAGTTTCTCACCGGCAAAGACGAAAGAGAGAGAGAGAGAGAAAGAAGGGAACGGAAGGGAAGACGAGGAGGTTAGCCAGAGTAAGTAACGGCTGGATACCCTGTGCTGGCGAAAGGGTCAAAGGGGATAAAAGGTGAAAAGAGAAAGAAATAAATCATCTTCATTGTCAGCCTATTTTTTGTCCACTGCAGGACGAAGGCCTCTGCGATCTCCATTTACCCCTGTCCTGCGCCAATCAATTCCTACTAGCACACGCAAATTTCTTAATTTCCTCGCCCCACCTAGTCTTCTGCCGTCCTCGAATGCGCTTCTCTCTCTCTCTCTCTCTGTCTGTCTATTAACGTTATGCCGAGCATTCTTCGTTCCATTGTATTTGCGCGGCCCTTAACTTGTTCTCCAGCTTCTATCTCAGTCTCCAAGTTTCTGCCCCTTACGTTAGCACCGGTAAAATGCCCTGATTGTACACGTTTGTTTTCAATAATAATGGCAAGCTTCAAGTCAGGATCTGACAATGTCTGCCGTATGCACTCGACCCATTTTTATTATTCTGTGAATTTCCTTCTCATGATCAGGGTTCCCTGTGAGTAATTGACTTAGGTAAAAGTACTCCTCCACAGACTCTAGAGGCTAATTGGCGATCCTGAACCTGCCTTGCCCGGCTATTCATCTTTATTTTTGTCTTCTGCATATTAATCTTCAACCCCACTCTTAAACTCTCTCTCTTAAAGTCCTCAATCATTTGTTGTAACTCGTCTTCTGTTTCTGAACAGGACAATGTCATTTGCAAACCGAAGGTTTCAATGCTGAGATATTCGCCATTGATCGTTACGCCTAAGTCTTCCCAGTTTATACCTTGAATACTTCTTCCAAGCACGTAGTGAATAGCATTGGAGAGATTGTGTCTTCTTGTCTGATCCATTGCTTTTTAGTTTTCTTACTTTCCCTGTGTAGAATTAAGGTAGCTGTGGAATCTCTGTAGATATTTTTTTCCAAAATATTTACGTAAGCAGCCTGCACTCCTTGATTACGTAGTGCCTCTATGACTGCTGGTACCTCTACTGAATGAAATGCCTTTTCATAATCTATGAAAGTCATATACAGAGGTTGATTGTACTCTGAGGATATCTCGATTACCTGATTAATGACATGGATGTGATCTATTGTAGAGCATCCCTTCTTGAAGCCATCCTGTTCCCTTGGTTGACTAAAGTCCAGTGCTTCCCTTATCCTACTGGAAATTGATGAATATTTTATACAATACTGGAAGTAAGCTAACAGGTTTATAATTTTTCTATTCTTTAACGTCTCCCTTTTTGTGGAGTAGTATAATGTTTGCATTCTTCCAGTTCTATGGGACCTTTCAAGTAGGTAGACATTTCGTATAGAGAGCCGCCAGTCTTTGAAGCATTATGTCTCCTTCATCTTTGATTAAATCGACTGTTACTCCATCTCTTCCAGCTGCTTTCCCCTCTTTCATGTCTTGCAAGACCCTTCTAACCTCATCGCTAGTTATAGGAGGACTTCCTGTATCCTGTTCATTACCGTATCTAATTGAGGTATCCTGACTCCTCTGTGTACTGTACAGGCCAGTATAGAATTATTCCGCTGCTTTTACTATACCTTCGAGGTTGGTGATTATATTACCCTGCTTATCTTACAGTGCATATTTCTTGGTTTGTCCTATGCCAAGTTCCCTTCTCACTGATTTCAGGCTGCATCCACATTTTACGGCTTCTTCAGTCTTTGTCAGGTTATAATTTCGAACATCCCTTATTTTCGCTTTGTTGATCAGTTATGACAATTCCCGCAAATTCTATCCTATCTCTTGAGTTTGACACTTTCATTTTTTGTCGTTTCTTTATTACGTCCTTTGTTACTTGGGAGAGCTTGCCTACTGGTTGCCTTGGTGCCTTGCCTCCCACTTCGATTGCTGCCTCTGAAGCCAACTAGTTACGGTTTCATTCATTAGCTCTATGCAATCATCATCTCTCTGTTCTAAGGCTGCATATTTGTTTGCAGGTACCAGCCTGAATTTGTCTGCTTTTACCCTTACTGCGTCTAGGTTGACCTTTTTCTTCCTGACCAATTTTACTCTTTTTCTCTTCAAATTGAGGTGAATCCTAGATTTCACCAACCTATGATCACTGCACTTCACTCTACCTAACACTTCAACATCCTTCACTATGTTGTGAGCGTCAGAAATTATGAAATCTATTTTATTTCTTGTTTCACCATTAGGGCTTTTCCAGGTCCACTTTCTGTCGCTACGCTTCCTGAAGAAGGTGTTCATTATTCGCAGTTTATTCCTTTCCGCGAATTCTACAAGCATCTGTCCTCTAGCATTCCTAGAATCGACGCTGTAGTTGCCAAGTGCTTGTTCACCAGCCTGCCTTTTCCCCACTTTTGCAGTGAAGTCGCCCATTACTACAGTATACTGAGTTTGCACTTTCCTATAGTGAGTTGCACTTTTCTCATCGCTAATTCAACATCTTCATAAAAGTTGTCTATTCCATCATCATCATGACGGGATGGAGTGTAGGCTTGTTCTACCTTTTGTCTAAACGTCTTATTATGTTTGATTATGACTTCTGCTACCCTCTCATTAATGCTGCGAATTCGTCAATGTTGCCCGCTATGTGATTATGGACTAGGAATCCTACCCCGTATTGCTTCTTATCTGGGAGTCCTCTATAGCAGAGGACGTGGCCGTTAGCAGTATACAAGCCTCACCAGTTCTTCTGACCTCACTAAGGCCAAAGATATCCCAGACAATGCCTGATAGTTCCTAAGAGAGGCCTGCTAAGCTAGCCTCCCTCAACATAGTTCGGGTGTTAAAGGTTGTCAGGGTCAGCTTCCACTAACGGCAAATAAATAAAGTGAGAAAAAAATTCCCACAATAACGCGATGCTATGCACCAGAACTTTCCAAGTCGGTCCAGAAACTGGTCCAGATCGTTTTTGGCACTCAACGCCATAACGGCTCTGCTCGGCAAAGACGAATTGACAGGTGTTGCCTACGGCGTCAGAGGTCCAGCCTGCAAGACACAAATAGCCACGAGCTAAACGAACATTTGGATTCCCGCAAAACGCAATGCGTTCTGGACCACCACCGGAAATCCACCGTGTAGGAAAAGAAAAAAGGTATACATTTCAGTGGCGATTTATCGGTAAATGCGAGACAACTGTTGTAGTCCAACGTCGCACTTCTTTGAGGTCCTGAATCCGTGATTGTTCATTGTTCTATATATATATATATATATATATATATATATATATATATATATATATATATATATATATATATATATATATATATATATATTCAAATAGCTTTCTTTCACTCTGACACTCCTAATGCTCACGCATAAAGAAACATGCAGATGCAACGCACACGTTGGAATCTAGCTGAAGCGATTCTTTCATGAAGCGGTTAATTAAACGTTATACTAGAACCAAATATGCCATGCATACAATTGTCTTTATTATCATCCGAAGCAATACGTAATCTCGTGCGATGTGTATGTTTGTGGCACCACAAAGATCACAGCTTTACCATGTGACCACCAATTATGCCAGGCCGCACTGTGAGACGTGGTTGCAGTGATGCTACGAGGACGAAGGCGATGTTTCATGCTAGTCTATGAAATGATGGTCAGTAGAGATGTATGCACAGAGAGGCACGACTCTTTGCTGAATGCATTTAAGGCTTCTGTTATACCCCTTGTGTCATAGTGGCACATTCTCATTCTGGGAACGCTGTCAAGGCAATGGGAGAGAGTATCCACAGAGAGGAGGACATAGCTGGCCTCCTCGCCTCACCGCTTCGATGTAAAATCTGCTCCAAGAGACGTGAACCCGCTGCATGCAAGTCTGCGCGACAGCATGAATGTGCAAAGTGTACGAGTAATAATATGGCTTCATTTTCATAGGCTCTCCAGAGAACTAGGCCGGATACATGCTACGTAAACATGTATTATTCTGTGGAAGCAACCCCGACACAAGGAGCCCCTTCCGAATCTTGATGTAGTAAGCCAAGCGAAATGCCACTAGCTCACAACAACTAAACAAAAAAAAGCAAAGAAATCGTCGTAATCCTCGCCATCAAAGCAACAAGCTCGGTAAGGGTCCCAGAGTCAGAATCGTGATTCTGCTACGGCCACTGAAGGCCACACATCACAACAATACCAGTGACTTAACATACGACAATATCAGCGACCCTCTCAGAACTGCCTCCAGCGATCACTGTAGACGGTAGACGGAACACCGGCATTCCAGGATAACGCCGCGCCGCTTAGTGTTGGACAGATGATGCTACACACCTTGTTTGCTGCTGTTCGAGCAATTGCCAAAGCTCTACCTCAGGCGAACAACCTTCCAGAGGTAAAGGCACTGTTGAAAATGGAGCCTTTAATGGGTCAGCTGTCCACGTCAGTGCTACCGGAAGGCAATCTTGAAGAGCCGTTACGAAAATGTAATATTTCAGTGGAACGCTATTAATAGTCTTCGATCCAAATCTGCTGATTTTCGCAAATTAGTTGCACAACACAGCTTCTTTGCGCTGAGTATACAAGAGGCGGGATTACGTGATGGCTTTCGTCTTACTAATTATCTAATATATATATATATATATAGTCTTATCCAGCTGAAAACAGATTAAAGATGTTCTGCGTTCGAAAAAGATTTTCCTGAATGCGCAGCCTGCAAAGCATACTTCGATAACATATGTGTAATAGTATTGAGGTATGGTATTACGGTCGACCGACTAGCTTCGCCATATAGGCTGAACGTATTAATTAGAATAATACAACGTCTTTCGGTAGTACTTACGAAGCATTATTTACGAATCTCTTAAAACATAAAAGCGTAAAAACTCGTGAACTGCGAAAGACTGAAACATTCATTCGGGTTGAAGCATTCACGAACTATGCTAAAGAAACTAGAGCATCTTATGTAGCATTCTACTTTAATAAAATACTAGAAGTTCGCAACGTATCGTCATTTAGGAAAATAAAAGATTTTGTACAGCGCATGGTTCCGACAAACGACTGGGAATAATCAGAGAAAACGATGTGACGGGAGTTTTTCTAATTAAGTTTCGTTAACTATTCTATATAACAGATTATTGTGTTTTTATATTTGCTTTTGGTCACTTGGACAGTTATTTTTCCAAAACATTTAACTACTGATGGACTGAAGGTTTGTGCTATACACATAATAGTTTGCCTGTAGGAACCCCCCCCCCCCCATGTCATTACTTACGCTACTGCTTGTGTAGCAACAATATTTAGAAATTATAGCCGAGCGTTTGAGAATGAGGGAAGGGAGGAATGGGGAAAAAAGGAAACTTTCTGTGGTTGTACTATGCCTAGCTAAGAGAAATTATACAGTAGTCCGCATAAAAGCATAAATGCTTTCGCGGGCTTCAGGTTTCGTGTTTATGTCATATAAAAGAAATTTAACTTCTCTATTGTTTCTTTTGTTCGCAGAGCACAAAACTGTGTCATCCATACCAAAGCACTGCCCAGTCTAGCTCAAAAGCATCTTTGCTTTGGCGGGTTGAAGAAGCATTTTATTTGTATATTCTATGTTCAAAGAAAGAAAGAAAGAAAGAAAGAAGGAAAGAAAGAAAGAAAGAAAGAAAGAAAGAAAGAAAGAAAGAAAGAAAGAAAGAAAGAAAGAAAGAGAGAAAAGGAAGACAAACATATACTTGCAAGCATCGAGACGTATTACGACTGACAATTTGGTAAATATTTTATATTTTTAGCATCGCAAGCTAAAATATTATCATATGTGGGGTCTAAAACGTCCACAAGGTAATATGTTGGAGTAATCACTGTGATGCCCGTGAAAATATTGGTCAATGCGCTGTGAAAAGCTGCAATCTGTAAGTATTGAATGATGGATTTGTGAAGCTTAAGCGTATAGATCCCTGCTCCAGTTGCACAGAAGTAATGCTGTGATCTAATGACCTCGTTACCGACACTCGGTGGACAACCGACGTAAAAACACGTGGAAGTCATCACTTTCCAATCCTCATATCACATCCACCATTTAAAATTTCTGCGAAACGATTATGTGCGGATATAACAAACTGTTTCCTTTTTCTTCAACACTTGTCCATTTGAGTGGACTGTTGATCAGACGTAGAGAAACCCGCATCGTTGGTACAAGAAACACTAAAAACGTTTACGAAACAAATGCCCATTCGTGATGAGTACAGAGCAGGTGATGGAGAAAATGAACATTTGAGAGCTGTATGAAAAAGTGCCGAAAGAGCTTATCGCCGAATTTTAAGTTTAGAAGCGTATAGAATTTGCAGCAAATGCACTAAGTCATACATAGAAGATTTTTACAAATTAGGAAAGAAAAGATGGCGTACATATTGCGATATGTTGTCCCCTTTGACGCCAGTAACTCGAGTATGGATGACCATTCATGCTTTTTAAGCGACCCTGTTGTTCAAACACAACCATTTCGTGTTCGCGCAATAGCGAGAGATACTTCAGAATTTGTGATTGCTGACAAATTCTGCCATTTTATAACTAGAACCAGCGTTTCTATCGCTGGTGCTGAGTTTCAGTGTTTGTTTGAAATGGCAAAACAAAAAGGTTTTGCATGTAGACTATGGCTTTTCTATGAGTGAACAAAAATGTGCGCTTACGTCTTATTAGACTTGTTGGAATCGCACCGCTGGCACGAGTTGTTGGGAACTCGGCGCTGACGCCCGTTGTTGCACCTGGGTCGCAAGCCCCAAGGGTATACCGTTGGCCTGGGGTACAACTGGAAGCATCCGAAGGTCCCGGCAAAGCATGAGTCGACTGGTAACAACAAAACAACTTGTTTATTCTAACATCGCAAAGAGTTGGCGGTCAGGTTGACCGAAGTAGAGAGACGGGAGTGCACGTTACTCAACAGAAGAAATCGGAGCCCTTTTTTGGCGTCCGGGGGCAGCTGCTTTTATACTCTCGCAGTTGAGGGCAAGAAGGAACCCCTCTATAGACGAGCACGTGACTGTGCCGCTCGGGCACAATGGGATGAGAAGGTGGAGCAGCCGTCGTGCCGGCGCCGTTCGGGCACAATGGGAAGAGAAGGTGGCGCATACGTCGTGTCGGCGCCGGTCAGACCCCCTCGCTTCACAGTTGGGGGAGCTCCTCTCCCCGGCTGCCGAGCTTCGACAAGCGTGGGCACCAACATGCACACACACACACACACACACGCACATGAAGACACGTGGCATTAGAACAGGCCTGGACGCGCTTGGCGGGGAGGCGTAGCGGCGGCGCCGAACGGGCCAAAATGTCTGCCGCTTTGAACGAAGCCCCGGCGTCCGTTGCAGCCGCGCCGGCTAAACCGCGCGTCGTAGGCGAAACGTAACAGACCGCCCCGCCGGGGGAAGGAGATCCCGATGGTCAGGGGACTGCATCCGCTGTCCGGAGGGATGTCGCTCGATGATGCTCATAACCGAAGTCGGGCGTCCCTCGACGTTTCTTGAGCGCAGCGCACAGAGAAGGCCTCGTTCTCTCGTTCAGGTTGGCACGGGACACTGCAAAGTGACTTCGGGAGAGTTCACATTTTTGTTCTCGTTCCCGGCAAGCGTTAGAACTACGCTGAAACTCAACCGCTTAGTCAGCAAGCACGGCACAACCCTCACTAAGCCCTGCCAGGCTCTTTCCCCTTCTATACCACTGCCTAGTTCCTTACAGTAGTCTAGCAGCACTCAGAACGCGTCCACAAATTGGAAAATTGCACTAGAAAGCATGTCATCACTTTGAAACACTAAACAAAAGCAATATGTTAAAAATCCTGCCTCAGGAAGAAAAACATCAGTAACAAACAATTTTGAGGCTGATTCCTAGGTTAGGGGCTTCGACTTAAGCCATCGGCGTTACCGTTGAGACTCCCCTTTTTGTAACGCACCTCAAAGGAATATTGTTGCAAAGCGAGGCTCCAGCGCAGGAGGCGGCCATTTTTGGGAGAGATGGTCTGCAGCCATTGGAGAGGGCAGTGATCCGTCTCAATGATAAACCTCGAGCCGGCTAGATAGCATGACAATTTCTGAACGGCCCACACGAGACACGCACACTCTTTCTCGGTGGCGCTATACGCCTGCTCACGACTGGTCAGCTTACGACTAGCATACAGGACGGGGTGTTCTACTTCTCCATTTTCCCGTTGGCACAGTACAACGCCCATGCCTCGCTCACTAGCATCGCACTGAACTACGAACCATTTTGTGTAGTCTGGCGATCGTAGCACCGGCTGGCTTGTTAGGGCACTCTTTAGGGCGCTAAAAGCTCTTTCCTTTGTCTCGTCCCATACGACTGTTTGGGGCTCTGTTTTTCTTAGAGCATCCGTCAGGGGAGCCGCGATATCAGAGTACCTGGGGATGTACCTCTGATAGTAGCCGGCGACACCTAAGAACGACCGAATATCGGTCTTCGTGCGCGGTTGCGGGAAGTCTCGCACAGCGGCCACCTTTATTTCAGAGGGGCGGCGACGACCCCGACCAATCACGTGACCGAGGTAGACAACCTCGGCCTGTGCTAACTGGCACTTAGGAGCCTTGACTGTCAAGCCCGCTTCGCGCAGGCGGGTTAGCACTGCCCGCAAGTGTGCCATATGCTCAGACCAGGATGCGGAGAATATCGCTACGTCGTCTAGGTACGGTAAAGCGAATTCTTGCTGTCCCCGCAACACTTTATCCATGAGGCTTGAAAAGCAGTATGGCGCGTTCTTCAAACCAAAACTCAACACTTTAGGACGGAATGTTCCCATTGGTGAAATGAACGCCGCATACCTACTAGCCTCTTCTGTAAGTGGAACCTGCCAATAACCCCTGACAAGATCTAGGGTGGAAATAAACTGAGCGCTACTAACTTTCTCAAGGCGCTCCTCGATGTTAGGGATCGGATAAATTTGATCCTTAGTGATGGAATTAAGCCTGCGGTAGTCGACGCAAGGACGAGGTTCCTTGCCCGGTACCTCAACTAAAATCAAAGGGGAGGTATAATCACTCTCACCTGCCTCAATAACACCGAGCTGTAGCATTTTCTTTACCTCAGCCTCCATAATATCGCTCTGGCGGGGTGACACCCGATACGCCTTGGATCGTACTGGCTCTGGGGAGGTAAGTTCTATATCATGAGTAAGTACAGAAGTCCTACCAGGCCTCTCAGAGAACAGACTTTGAAACTCTTGTAAGAGCTGGTGTAGTTCGGTTTTCTGCTCAGGCGACAGCGATGCTCCACTGACTAAGTCACTAATGACCTGATCGGTGTCTTTCCTGTTCGTCACTGAGCTTAGTCCCGGAAGCTCGACCGGAAGCTCTTCGGAAACGTTTACCATTATGCACACTACTGCTTCCCTTTGTCTATAAGGTTTGAGCAGATTACAGTGGTAAACTTTCTGTGCTTTCCGCTTTCCTGGCAGACTCACCACGTAGTTGACGTCTGACAGTTTTTGAACAATCCGTGCTGGGCCCTCCCACTGCACGTCTAGTTTGTTGTTTAGCGATGTGCGCAATATCATGACCTCATCGCCCACCTCAAAACGACGGGCCCTGGCGGTCCGATCATAATAAACCTTGGCCCTCTGCTGGGCCTTTGCCATTGCTTCACCTGACAACTCCTGTGCCCTTCTTAAGCGTTCGAAGAGCTTAAGCACGTACTCCACCACGACTGGATCGTCGCCCCTGCCTTCCCACGATTCTCGAAGCATGCGAAGCGGAGATCGCAGCGAGCGACCGTACACCAGCTCAGCTGGCGAAAACCCCGTAGCCGCATGCGGCGCGGTCCGTAATGCAAACATCACCCCAGGCAGACACAGCTCCCAGTCAGTTTGATGTTCAAAACACAATGCTCTCAACACGCGCTTCATGACGGAGTGGAGCTTCTCAACGGAATTCGACTGTGGGTGGTACACTGAGCTGTGTAACAGCTTTACCCCACACCTTTCGAGAAAAGTTGTCGTCAAAGCGCTAGTAAACACTGTGCCCTGATCTGATTGGATTTCCGCAGGAAAACCACCTCGCGCAAATATGGACAGTAGTGCATTGACTATCTCAACTGAGCTGAGTTCTTTAAGCGGCACTGCTTCAGGGAAACTTTGTCGCTGGGCAGATCACAGTCAAAATGTGTCTGTACCCCGTGGCTGTTACCGGCAGAGGTCCCACTGCATCAATAACGAGCCGTCTAAAAGGCTCCGTAATGATAGGTACCAATCTCAACGGCGCCCTTGATTTGTCCCCTGGTTTGCCCACCCGCTGACAGGTGTCACATGTCCTCACGAAATGGTCTGCGTCCCGAAAACACCCTGGCCAATAGTACTCTTGCAAGAGACGGTCCTTAGTTTTCTTAACTCCTAGGTGTCCGGACCACGAACCCCTGTGCGACAAGCGCAACAGATCCTGACGATAGCATTGAGGCACGATCAGCTGATCGAACTCCACTCCTCTGCGGTCTAGATACTTCCGGTACAGGACTCCACCTCTTTCCACAAAACGCGCATTTTTCCTGGCGATACCTTCCTTGACAATGCAGCGTATGTTTTCTAGGCTGCCATCCTTTTTTTGCTCGGCTATCAAAGCCGACCGGCTGACTTTTAGCAACCTATCAAGTCCGTCTGACGTAGGCGCGATGAGCAAATCTGCAGATAGCTCTTCTAACTTTCCCGCATCGGGAATTTCCTCTCCAGTATCTGGTGCCTTTAACGCTCCAGGCTCAATTTTATTCAGTTCGGGCGTGCTCTGAATATCGGCTTGCTGCGCCTCTGGCCCTTTTTCATTGTTTGATAACGTCGGCCCCGCAACTACCGCCTTTGCAGCGAGCTCCCGAACCTTCGATCTGGTTAAGGCCTGAACGCTAGCTTCACCAAACAAAAGCCCCTTCTCGCGCAGGAGGTGATCGGACCTGTTTGAAAATAGGTACGGGTACTGAGGGGGCAGCATAGATGACACTGCCGTCTCCGTCTCAAGCGCTCCGAAAGGTCCTTCAATAAGCACTTTTGCTACCGGCAGACACACGCTATGAGCTTCCACGGCTTGCTTGATCCATGCGCACTCGCCCGTGAACATATGGGGTTCTACGTAAGAGGGGTGAACTACATCCATTGTAGCTGCGGAATCGCGAAGCACTCGGCACTCTTTCCCGTTCACGAGGAGGTCTCGCATGTAAGGCTCGAGAAGCTTCATGTTCTCGTCAGTGCTGCATAATGACAAAAACACAACTTTTGGTGTTGTTTCCGGACACTGCGCCGAAAAGTGACCCGGCTTCTGGCACGCATAACAAACGCGCGCTTGCCTCGTCTCGAACCGCTTTCTGCGTTCGGCTTCGGCTGCCGCCGTCTCCTTAGGTTCGGTCGCACTGCTTTCACTCGCATCCGCACTACGTGTGTTCCCCTTTGCTCTCATGGGTGTGAACTTCGGCCTCTCAAACTTCGAGCCAAATTCACCCTTTTGACCGTCCTTAGCTCCGCGAGCCCGACGCGTCACAAACTCCTCGGCTAGCTCAGCGGCTTTAGCCACCGTACAAACGTCTGGCCTATCCAAGACCCAGTACCGCACGTTCTCAGGTAACCGACTATAAAACTGTTCTAGCCCGAAACACTGCAGAACTTTATCGTGGTCACCAAACGCTTTCTCTTCTTTGAGCCACTCCTGCATGTTTGACATAAGCTTGTAGGCAAACTCTGTATATGACTCACTCTTGCCTTTCTCACTTTCCCGAAACTTCCGACGGAACGCCTCCGCTGACAGCCGGTACTTTTTTAGCGGACTCGATTTCACTTTGTCGAAATCCTCTGCCTCCTCTCTATCCAAGCGAGCGACTACGTCGGCCGCCTCGCCGGGTAACAAAGTGAGCAAGCGCTGTGGCCACGTTTCCCGAGGGAACCCCTGCTTCTCGCACGTTCGCTCAAAGTTAACCAGGAACAAACCAATGTCCTCTCCAAGCTTAAACGGCCGCATCAGGTCAGTCATTTTGAACAATACGCGTTCTCCTGCACCGTGTGCCTGACTTCCATTACGAGCGCGTTCCATCTCTACCTCAAGACGCTTCATTTCCAAAGCGTGTTGACGGTCGCGCTCTTGTTGCTCACGCTCTTTCTGTTCTTTAAGTTCGCGCTCCTGTCTTTTTGCAGTCTCCCTCTCTTCAATGGTCTCAAGGCATTCCGACAGCTCGTCATCCTCAGCCTCTAACTCAAGAATAGCCTTTAGCAGTTCTGGTTTTCTGAGTTTGTCCGAGACATCCAGACCCAACTCTCTTGCAAGCTCCAACAACTTCGGTTTGCGCAACGACTTCAAATCCATGGAAGCTCTGAATGCTGCTTTCTCTACTGCTTACTATTGTCTTGCCGCAAACTAACCCGACAGCAACGACAACCACAATTACCAGCTCTGTTTCTGACACTAACAAAAGCCTGGCAAAGCTCAGAAGAAGAAAGTCCCGCACTCACCAAACCTCGCAGCCAAGAGTTCAGCGCAGTCGTTCCGCTGCAGGCAACCAGTCATCACACAGGGCTCGTTGCACTGCTCCCGGATCGTCGATGAGCTGCTCAGCATACAGTCAACCGCATATCTTCGCTGCTGGCCTCCGTTGTCGCGATCTCACCGCTGGCAGACAGTTGTTGTAATCGCACCGCTGACACGAGTTGTTGGGAACTCGGCGCTGACGCCCGTTGTTGCACCTGGGTCGCAAGCCCCAAGGGTAGCGTTGGCCTGGCGGCCTGGGGTACAACTGGAAGCATTCGAAGGTCCCGGCAAAGCATGAGTCGACTGGTAACAACAAAACAACTTGTTTATTCTAACATCGCAAAGAGTTGGCGGTCAGGTTGACCGAAGTAGAGAGACGGGAGTGCACGTTACTCAACAGAAGAAATCGGAGCCCTTTTTTGGCGTCCGGGGGCAGCTGCTTTTATACTCTCGCAGTTGAGGGCAAGAAGGAACCCCTCTATAGACGAGCACGTGACTGTGCCGCTCGGGAACAATGGGATGAGAAGGTGGAGCAGCCGTCGTGCCGGCGCCGTTCGGGCACAATGGGAAGAGAAGGTGGCGCATACGTCGTGTCGGCGCCGGTCAGACCCCCTCGCTTCACAGTTGGGGGAGCTCCTCTCCCCGGCTGCCGCGCTTCGACAAGCGTGGGCACCAACATGCACACACACACACACACACGCACATGAAGACACGTGGCATTAGAACAGGCCTGGACGTGCTTGGCGGGGAGGCGTAGCGGCGGCGCCGAACGGGCCAAAATGTCTGCCGCTTTGAACGAAGCCCCGGCGTCCGTTGCAGCCGCGCCGGCTAAACCGCGCGTCGTAGGCGAAACGTAACAGACTGCTGCAAGTCCAGATTCCATTATATACAGTATATTGCGAAACATGAGACCTAATTAATGGTCGATTGGCACTTTTGGCTTACTAATGACTTGTGGAAAAAAGCGTGTGTCGCTCACTCTTGGAAAGCAGCCCGTGTGATACTTATGTTAGAGCCTGATAAAACTCCTTCATTCTTTCGTCCTGTAAGTCTGGCGGACTGTTTATGCAAGGTCATGGAGAAAATTATTGACACTAGACTGCAATGGTGGTGCGAGAAAACATAAGTACTTCCCGATAACATGACAAGGTTTCGAATGCGCCAGTGCACCATGGATGCAATTTTGAATATCGTTACCTATGTTGAACATGAAGGAGTTGCGGGAAATGTCACAATAGTGGTGTTTTTGTCATTAAACGATATTGGGTACTTTAGGGAAGAACGCCAGCACAGCGCGGGGTGGTCTGTAGTGACCGTAAATGGCCGACTGTACAAGTAGGGGCGAAATTTCGCGACTGCCCAGACAAGTGCAAGACACTCCCGCTCGGTGATATAATAGTTCCGTTCGCCTGCAGAAAGCAAACGACTTGCGTATGCAATGAGACGGTTGTGCCTTCGCTGAAGCTGAGACAAGATAGCGCTGATTCAATGACCACTAGCACCAGTGCGGACTTCAGTAGGAGCAGACGGGTCAAAGTGTGTCAAACTAGGTGCAAATGTCAACAGAGAGATAAGCTTCGAGAAGGCGGTTGCTTTTTCTGGACCACAGGAAAATGAAGCATCGGCTTTCAGAAGCGACACCGTCATCCATGTCCATGTAATGTGCGGCCTGTTGGAACTGGGAGTCTCTGGAAGGACCCTACGGTGGATATCCAACTTCTTGAATGGCAGAAAAATATTTAACCAAACAAGCGAAGGAAAGAGTTCTCATAATCTTAGTCAAGGAGTCCCACATGTCAGAGTCTCAATTCCATTTGTGTTTATTTGTATGATGGCGGATTTACCACAGATACTTCCACCCGCGCTACACGATTCTTCATATGCGGATGATGTTTGTATTTGGGCGCCAGGTTCATGCGCCAACTTTGTTCTGTCTACTTCCTAGGAATGCCTAAACTTGTGGACAAGTTCTTAAATGGAAAAGGAATGGGACTATCTTACATTAAGATGGCTGTGCTAAAATTCACCAGAGGATATCTGAAGCACCTTCAGCTGTGCCTTTAGGGACAACCTTTGAATACTGTAAAACACATATTTTTGGGTCTTACTCTATACAAACAACTATCATGGAATTTTCACAATAAAGCCCTTCAAGAACAAACAAACTCAATAATAAATGTTTGCCGCGATGCAGGCACGATATGGGGAAGTCGATTTTATCACTACTAAAGTTACGTAATGCAATTACAAAGCCGAAGAGAGCATGTTCTTTACTTGTTCTGCATGTGATCTCCCGGTCATCTGAACAGCTACTTCGACGAATCATAGGTCAGCTCAGGGGAGTACTCGAGGGAAGGTAATTAGCGGAACCTACCCATGTGCTTTTAGAGACACCAGGCAATGTGCAGCGGCGGAGGCCGCGGTGCGAGGTCCGCTCTGGAATGTAGAGGCGCCGGCTGGGTTCGGGCGTGACCACCTGACTACGGTGACGCCAGACAATGGATACCACGACGACTGCGCTGCAAAGGTCGTCGGCCCTCGGAGAGAGCACCGAAATTTGTGCTGCATGTGCGTATGTAAAACGTCTACCCTCTTCTCACAAAGGCTACCACGAGGACTTTCTACGGTGACGTCGAACGATGACGTCGAACGGAGTGGTTATAAGCGGCTGTTGTCGGCTGCTAGCGTGTGGTCGTCGTCGTGCTCTGAGCTCGTCAAAGTACTCGTGAGCTGTGTGCTCGTTGTCGTGCTCGTCGTCGTGCTCTGGGCTCGTCAATATACTCGTGAGCTGTGTGCTCCTTTGTTGTGTGCTTCGTCTTGCGGGCTCCATTTGGGAGTCACGCTAGACTGTGTAAATGTATCCCATGTTCAACTGTAAATACTGTAAATAAATCCTGGTCGCCTAAGTCCCGACGAAGAGTCAAGGTTCTCCCTACAACTCCGACTGCCAAATCTAACAACTTCTGGACACAAGGCGAATTACGGCACATACCGAGATAGCAAGAAGCCATGGCCTAGTTGTACAGCGTCGCCCTCGGCTGCGGGAGGTTGTGGGTTGAATTCACACCGCCGCCGAGTAGCCACTGGATCTCAAACGGGCACAAGTGTACCCAGGCCTGGCATTAGGCTTCCTTCAGGGGTGATGCGCTTGGGAAAGGAGCCTTCACCCTCAATTCTAATCGAAACCCTCGTGAGTACGAAATGAAAATTTATGTTTCGGCCACTGCCCAAGCGGCCATTTTGCATGTGGCACTCCTCAAGGCTGGCAAATCCCCGTTGGAATTATCGTCTTACCGTCCAATAGCACTGGCCAGCTGTGTCGGCAAGGTAATGGAAAGAATGATACTTGCACGGCTAGAATGGTACTTAGAATTCTACAACGTCTATCCAGAGGTAATGGCTGGTTTTCGACGTGGCCGCTCGTCAATAGATAGCGTTATCGACCTGGTAACATACGTACAACACCAGAAACATCTGAAACGAATCACTGCGGCCCTATTCCTTGATGTTAAAGGTGCGTACGACAATGTAGATCATCAGGCAATTCTGGACGCCTTAGAAGCTGTAGGGATTGGTGGACGCACCTTTCGCTGGATATGCAACTATTTGCATGGAAGATCTTTCTTTATTTTGACTGAAGACGGACCAACGCCATCTAGCTATACCAGTCGTGGTGTACCGCAAGGCGGAGTACTCAACCCTACCCTTTTCAACCTGGTGCTCGTTGGTCTCGCTGATTCGTTACCGCAAACCGTACAGCTCTCCGTATATGCAGACGACATTTGCATATGGGCTTCAGGCGTGACACGTGTACAAGTCCGCGCACGACTTCAGAAAGCCTCAACGGCTGTGTCAAGATACCTAAGAAGACAAGGCCTGGAGCTTTCTTCTGAGAAATGTGCAGTCGTTGCTTTTACTCGTAAATCGATGTCCCCGTATGCTTTGCGGATTAATGACCAAATCATACGATATAGACGAACGCACCGATTTCTTGGCGTCATCATTGATAGAGACTTGTCTTGGAGCCCTCACATCTCGTACATGACGAAGCGTTTGGCCGCCATTGTGGACCTTCTTGCGTTTCTCGGCGGGAAGTCCTGGGGCGCAACAGTACCGTCAATGTTGCAACTATATCGAGCACTGTTTTTGGGCTTCCTGCGGTACAGCTTACCTGTAATAGGTAATACTTGTACTACGAATATTCGCAAACTCCAGAGCGTGCAAGCCCAAGCACTCAGGACTTGTCTCGGTCTTCCCAAAACAACGTCATCGATTGCGACAGTGGCCATAGCCAGAGACGCGCCTTTGACAGTCTACATTGATACAGATGTCCTGAGAGCGCACATCCGACACCTGACTCGGATTCCCTCACACCATCTTGCTTGCTTGCCAGCAAAAAGGCCACTTTCAACTTTTGCTAAAACTATTGTGAGACATCAGTCGTACTTGCCATCAGAATTTACGCCCGCTTCACGATTGTCAGATCCATTGTGGTGTCTGCACCGGCCGCAAGTGCAACTGACAATTCCAGGAGTCAGAAAGAAAGCTGCAGCGCCATTGCAATCTTTGAAGCAAGCAACTTTGGAGCACATTCACAACGTGCACAGATTCCGGAAACATGTATACACAGATGGCTCAGTAAAACTCAACAGCGCTGCTGCTGCAGTCATCATCCCGGCACAATCTGAGGAAATCAAGTTAAGAACTTCATGTGTGACCACATCAACGGGTGCAGAACTCGCGGCGCTCCGTGCTGCACTTGATTTCATTAAGCAGAAACCACCGCAACAATGGACAGTCTTCAGTGACTCCAAGGCAGCCCTTCAGTGCATACGAAGCCCAATGCGCCACGGACCCAATGAACAACTGGCCTCAGAAATTCGGCACATATATCATCAAAGCTATGATAAGGGACACAACATAATCTTTCAGTGGCTTCCAGGACATTGTAACATCAGCGGGAATGACCAAGCCGACGAAGCCGCCCGATCGGCACATGAAAGTGGTCAACGAGTCTTCATTCCGCTTTCGCGAACAGACGCTGCGGCTGGGCTGCGATTGATGTCCCGTGAGTGTACTTTGCCCCTGTGGGACTCAAATGTTTTCACCATGTGTCGGTTGCGTTCGTTGTCTCCGGACATTCGGATGCACACCCCGCCTGGATTACCACGACGTGAACAGACCATGCTTTACCGTCTGTGGCTAGGCGTTGCATTTACAAAAGCCTATGCTTTCCTCATAGGAATGGCCGACAGCCCCACGTGCGACACATGTAACATCGACGAGACGCTCGCACACATTATCTTTGTCTGCCCGCGATACAGTGCTGAGAGACAAGTGATGTGCAGGGTACTGGACAAGCTGGACAATCGTCCACTTTCAGAACTAAAAGCTTTAGGTCAATGCTCCGAAAGAACATCCGCGTTGAAGGCCTTATTCGCGCTATTAACGTTCTTGCGGTCTACGGGGCTTCACGACAGACTCTAAGAATGCCGCCCCCTACCGTTCTGTAGTGTACGCGCTTTGTTTGTGCTTGTCTCCCTTTCTTTCTATCTCCCCCTTCCACTCTCTTTCTCTTTTTATCCCTCTTAACCCTTCCCCCTGCGCAGGGTAGCCAACCGGAACTACCTCTGGTTAACCTCCCTGCCTTTCTCTGCATTATTTTCTCTCTCTCTCTTTGCATGTGGCGCCCCCAAATGCACCTATTGAGGTGGAGACGCCTTCGAGTTGAGGACAGACACCCCTTTCCAAGCGTTGAGGTCCTATAATGGCCGAGCACGAGGCCGGGAGCGTACTTGTACCTATTTTACCGGTAGGTACCCGGCGGCAGCAGTTGCCTTCCACAGCCGCGGCGGATGCTTATCAACAAGGCCGTCTGTGGTTGGACAACTAAGCGCCCAGAGACAACTCGTGAATCTCTATTGGGTCTCCGTGGTTTCAGAGCGACATGATTCAATCAAGATTCAAGATCCTAAAATTTATTCTACATTGACCCTTTGCTACAAGTTAAAACACGTCCACATTGGATACAAGTATAGAACCTTCGAACCGATGGTTCACCGTCTGCGGCTCGGTGCCGCGCACACAAAACACTTTCTGCATAAGATTTCAAGAGCTGATAGTCCGCAAAGCACTTCTGGTCACATGGATGAGGAAATACACCTTGTGCGAGAATGTCCGCGACACGGCACACTGAGACAACGTTGAACACGTGATTTAACAACGGCAGTGCTCCACATGCTCTTCAGCCTCAGCAAGATCTTTGGTTCATAACCAACATATTCATTGCAAAGACTAGCATTACTCACGTTAAAAAGATTGCTAGAAGCAAGCGATATTTTCTGAACCTATTGAGTAGAGTATAGTCATCTGCGATAAGCTCACTCTAAGTGTTTAATTTGACCCCACTTTGGTTCATTCAGTGCCTGGATTCATGCACCTTAGTGTTGAACCTGTTCAGTGTTTTCTTATGGGCCCTGGCTTTAGTGTAGTTATGTGACTTTGCTTTGTGTTGCTGTGTTTCTGAGTCAACTTTCAGTTTTAGTTTGGCTTTAGAGTACTAGTGTGCACGAGTATACACTTTGTGTTATACTGTGGTTAGGAGTTGATTTTCAGTTTTGGCGCTTTTATGTGATTTCTTGTTTTATATTTGTGGGCTTTATTACTTGCGCATCTCTATGTGAAAAGTAGTAGCCGGCGCCAACGAAAAGCGACATCTCCTAAGCAATAATTAAAAAGAAAGCCCCCTCCCCCTTATTTGCTTCTAATTTTTCTTGAAAACTATTGTTCCAGAACGTATTCTGAAAGGCGTTTTACAGTTTCCGGTTTATCACGAAAAATTCCCACAGAGCTTTGTAGAGCGGCCACTTAAATCGCGATGAAAGCGAATTGAAACGATGTGCGATGCACAATGTGAAAGAAACGATAGATCGAGAAAGGAGCATTTATCGGTTGATTCAACCAACAAGAGTCGGTTGCTTTTCGCCTTTGCGCTTAACGATCAAGGTAACTGCTTGTGATTAAAACGTAACTAAATAGAAAAAAAGGCAATAAGGATGTCAAAGCGGCACAAACTACGTGCTGCATCACCGATATACTTACTTTCAGTAAAGTAAAATATAACGGGTGTTGTTTGTTTCTTTTAGACCATACAGAATTTGTAAAGATCGCCTGTGGCAGATAGCATATTTCCAAAATATCACCCGCCGTGGTTGCTCAGTGGCTATGGTGTTGGGCTGCTGAGCACGAGGTCGCGGGATCGAATTCCGGCCACGGCGGCCGCATTTCGATGGGGGAGAAATGCGAAAATACCCGTGTGCTTAGATTTAGGCGCACGTTAAAGAACCCCAGGTGGTCGAAATTTCCGGAGTCCTCCACTACGGCGTGCCTCATAATCAAAAAGTGGTTTTGGCACGTAAAACCCCATAATTTATTTTTTTTTCCAAAATATCAGCTTGGTTACTCAATGAAGCGGACATTACTAGCAGGGGGATCGATATGTGTATTCGTATAGTTACCCATTCATAATTAACTTTTTAATTATTAACTTTACGGTACCTATCGCAATTTACGAATTGCCGCTGGTGTGTTAGCACGGCGTATTCACTTGAAATAAACTTTCAAGATGACAAAAGTTTCGAGATATTAATTCCCAACGTGTGCGACGAAATGCTTCGGCGTTCCAGTTACTGTTGTGCTTCAATGCACAAAACAGCCCTTTCTTTAGGTAAGTGGAACAATAGCACATTTATAACGCTTCACGACTATACCCAGAAATATTCTACATTTCCCCTTCCGCACTCTGCGGAACTTCATGGCAACGCAAAAGCGTAACTGAATGAGTACAATATTTAGGAAATTATAATTCAACATATCGGCCGAGCTTCACAAACTAAGCATGCATGCATCTATCCATCCATCCGCCCACACACCCACCAATCGATCCACTGCGATACTGCTATGTTTGCATACTTGGCCAGCCGCCAGAATGAATGTGCCAAGGTGACACAGGGGATATGTAGCCCTAAATATATCAAAGTGATAGCGTCCCATTCACAACCGACACCTTTCTGCCGAACGCGGCCGCTTCAAGGATAACCATTGCAACAAAGTTGCAGCCAAGATGCTAAAGATATGTAAAGGTTCAATTGGGGTGCAGTGATTACAACGAGATATAGTGTGTCGTGGTATCAGTTGGCATTATGGTATTCAGCGAGACTACCACATCGTGTGTCTGCGGTGGCATACGGTACGTTGCTTTGATGCTAATCAGATTAACGTCGATACTCATCGTGGAGTTCTGCTTGAGTTTTACAGCGAAGCTGTATATGGCTACGTTCTGACGAAAAATGTGTCCGTGGGCAAGAGCCGTGTAGAATGGAAAACAAATATATAGTCGTCCCACTGCTGCCGCGCGATGTTATCCGGCGTGGCGGTCGTTCTGAATGTTATTGTCTTATCGACCATGTTGTGGACGCAGGACCTTCATGGCAGTATATAAAACATGGGATGGTCGCACTCCTTCGCTCCCACTGGATGGTCGAAAAGTACAATAAAACGCAATAGTGTACCCACCAATCGTCGTCTTTAACGTCGACCTAGCATGCCTCGACGGGAAGTCCTTCCTGTTGGTACGATTTGGAATGGAGTGCTACACGGACATCAATGTGCCGACCACGCGCCTCTGGTCGTGTATATATGGATTTAACGTTTTGCAAGAACGTGTCTAGCATAGCAGTACAACCGATCGCGGTCTACCACAGCGACCTCAAAACTATGGTCACTATGGCAACGAATGGGGACAAAATAAAGACGATAACAAGCACGAAGTTACCTGTATGTGTCTTTATTCAGTCAATATAGCAATAACCATATAAATCAATATAGTCGTCCGCATAGTCATGCTAATACAGCTTCGCTAGTTATTCCTTCTTTATAGAGTGGAAAGGCACTAACTTTCTTCTTTCAAAACATTGCTTTCGAGTCAGCTGAAGAAGGCTGATTACTAGCTGAGAAAATGTACTTCAAACTTTCCTATGCTACTGCTTTATTACCTATGCTACACCATTGGTGAAAGCTATAGCGAAGTTGGTTATTGGCCTCATCTTCCCTGAGACCCGATGAAAGTTCAATTCTCATTACCGACTGGTATGCACTACAAACGTGAAACCCCCAGTTTAATTAATTAATCAATTAAATTTTTTAACTACCGCGGTTGGTTGCTGAAAACAGCATCTACATGCAACTGAGAAAGGAATCGTCTCTTCGTGTTGGCTGCCTTTAGAACTAGTTTTTTTCTTCCTAAACATAAAAATGATGCAGTGACATCTCGTGGTGGTTCGCCATGTTGATGCTACATTTATTTTAGTGTCATTTCGCAGTAAGCAGAACAAACTTCGCATGTGCTATCGTCATCTGTGACGACGCAATGGTCAATATCAAATTAACGCCAACGCTCATGAAAGCTGACGCAAGAATACAGCTAAATCAGTTCAGTACAGTTCCCCGTGCATGTTACTTAATATCCGGGATGGATATTTTAGTAATACGTTCAAAGTTATTTTCAAAAGCATTGAAACCAATGTGGAATATAATGTAAAGTCAGGAGCAAGAAGTTCAAAGCGGGCAGCGCTGCAAAAAAAAAAAAAAATATCCTTCGCAGCCCACGGGGCATGCTAGTTGAAAGGAAGTATTAAGCCTAAGTGCGCATGTTCGACCACTGCAGTGTATTAAGCCGTTGCACTTTGCGGAGCTGTAGATTATATTCCGGGGTTTTACGTGGCAAAACCACGACGCGATTATGAAGCACGCCATAGTGGGGGACTCCAGATTGGCGTTCTCCCCTGGCGTTCTTTAACCTGCGCCCAATGCACCGTACAGGGGTGTTCTTGCATTTCGGCTCCAACGAAATGCGGCCGCCGTGGTCGGGATTTGATCCCGCGCGTGGGGCTTCGCCGCGCAACGCCGAAGCCACAATTCCACCACGGCGGGTGTTGCGGAGCTAAAAAAAAAAAAAAAATAATTCCGTCCTGGTGCCGTGGTCTTCAACTAGCGCTGTTCTGCTATTAAAGAACCATGCAACTTTCTGCAGGGGGCACTTAATCTTAATCTTAAGGGGCCAGTGAAGAGAAACGCCGTATCAGCGCAGACTGCTAAAGTATTCTTTCAATGCCCTATCTTCGTTATTCTCGCGGTAATATAACTAGAAAAAAAAAAGAAAATATTGTCAGATATCAATTTTAAAATTTTGTGCCCAAACCCAATCGCCGGCATACGTCGGTCAGACGTGTCAGGCATTTCAAAATATTTCTCTCGTACTTTGGCTGGTATTGCTCATTAAAGCGTTCTTGAAACTTGCTATGCACTGCTCAGTCTCCCGCTCCTTTAGAATGCAACTTAGACCATCTTTGGCAATGACAAGTAAAAACGAGGTACCAGCAGACACCATCCAAAATCCATGACGTCACGGCAAGCTGGTGCAGGAACCCGCTTTTCTTTTTTTGCCGTCTACTCAGCTTATTGAAAAGACTCCCCGCACAATAAAGGTGGCTTTTTCTTTTCTTCTTTTTTTTGACAATGCGGAAGTAAAATTTTCTACTACTGGTAAAACTATTTTTTCTATTTAGTCTCCCTGTAATATTATTCCTATTTAGAGTCCCTTCTAACATCGACATCGCTGTTACTGCTCATGCGTGTGTCTCTAAATACAGGGTGTTTCACGTAATTTGTGCCAAAGATGTTAAAAATGTGGTTATTATTATTATTATTTGTTTTAAACACATATACACAGTTAACAGGAAAGGGAAAGCGAGGAGCAGGCTGGCAAGTGCCAACGGAAGGGGCACAACGCCTGCCTACGCTTGTGAAGGGAGGTGACAGCAACACAGAAATGGAAGATAGGAAGGAGGGGAGCAAAAAGGAAAAATGAAAGAAAGAGCAACAGGACAAATCTAAAGACTAAAGTAGAACACTGCAACAGGACAAATCTAAAGACTAAAATAGAACTCTGCAGCCGAAATTAAAGTGACGCCGCGTCGAACAGTCTCCACAATTATCAACCACATCCATGGCTAGTTCGCTATACGGCTAATTGTGTTCTCCACGATGAGACGCCGAGTACAGCTGCACGTAATCACCGTTTCACCGGTAATCGGTTCACAATATACACTACGAGGTGTTTGAACCGGCCACCTCCCATCTTCGAAGGAAGAAGCGTTAGGGCACAGTACTGATCACACACAGTAGGGCCGGTCACTGAAGGTCACGCTTACTACAGAATGTTGAATGTTCATGCTACAAACGTGAACCTAATTTAGTTAACTCTATAAACGTTAGTAGGGCGCGATGAGCCTGATCACGTTTAGATGCACAATCACTGGGTTATAAACATTCCTCGAGTGTCGCACACCGCAGGCCAAGGAGATGATAGTTTCTCACTAGCGACATGCGCTGCGCACTGAAAGCGGGACACTCAAATATAAGGTGCTGAAGTGTCTCGTAGCAGCCACAAGACGTACACAATGGACTATCCACACACCCTTGTCTGTCTGCATAAACGTTCGTGCACGTTTACGCAACCAACCCTCAGCTTGAGCAGTTGTGCTCTAGCGCGACGAGGCAAGCCTCGACCACGAACACGGGGCGGGAACGTTCCATTTGCGACGCGCTGATCTGGATGCTGCTTGAGTAGGTGGCGACGAATCAGCAGACGGGTGTCATCAAGCTTGCACAAAATTTCTGTGCAGTCGCAGTTGTTATGAACGCAACTCGAAGCGAGCCGATCAGCCTCTTCATTTCCGGCGATTCCTACGTGTGAAGGTATCCATTGAGCAACGAGAGATACCCCACGTGATGTAATTTTGCTCGCAGAGTCAGTAATGCTGCGCACAAGCGGACAATCAAGCTCACTGCGTTGTAACCAGCTAAGGGCAGCACGGGAGTCCGTAGAGATGACAACCTTCGATGTAATTAACTCCTCTTGCACGTATTTCAGTGCAACATTAATCGCTGCTAGTTCCGCAGTTGTTGACGAAGTTGGATGAGGTATTTGAAAGATACGTCGTACTTGAGTTGAAGGGCAGTAAAAAACTGCAGAGGCGCCTTGACCGTCGTTGTGTACAGATGCATCTGTGAAAACTTGAAGATCATCTGGAAACTTTTCGAACAAGTGAGACTGAGCCAATTGGAATATTGCCGAAATAGCCATATCAGACTTTTTATGCATGTCAGGGATTGTGAGGTAAATGGGGAATACGTGTTTCGTGATACCTTTTGGAGGCGGAGACGTATCTGAAGCAGCATGTTCAGAAATGGTAGTGACATCCATAAATAATGCCGCCAGTTTTCCCATGCGAGATAATGGGTGGTGAATCAGACGATTAAGGAGCGATTGACCATTCGATGCGCGGTGCAGACGCTCAATATGATACAGAGCTCTCTGATCTGCTTGCAGCCTCCGGGGTAACTGATGCGCTTCAGTAAGTAATGCAATAGATTGCGCCTCACAAGGTAATCCAAGCATTAGTCGAAAGGCAATGCGATGATCTCGCTCCAGTTGGGCCATCAAACTAGGTGGTATGTTCAAAACTGGTAATGCGTACAGCATGCCTGAGAGTACAGATAACTGGTGCACCTGAAGAGCCGTTGTTTGGTCGCAACCAGCCCCTCGAGCAGTCAAGGTAGCCACATACTTAAGGAGGGAGTGCGATTTGCGTCGTACGGATTTAACGGCAGGACGCCAAGAGATGCGATCATCCACAATTAACCCCAAATAACGGTGTTGTCGCACCCAGTTTATAGGCGTTTCGTCAAGATACAGTCGGCTCATCGTTCGACGAGCGCGTTATTTAGGGTGGTATGCTATTGCAGCCGACTTAGCAGGTGATATGAGCAGGCCAACTTCACCCAAGTACTCCGAGGTAGCGTTGAGAGTTCTTTGCAAGCTTGCACGAAGCCGCGGACCAAGGTGCGAAGGGCCGCTTATCCACAGAGCAATGTCATCTGCGTAGACAGCTATGCTCACAGGGAAGTCAGTGTCTCGAGGCAAAGGACTTGGAAGCGCGGCGAGTACCGCGTTAAACAAAAGCGGTGATAATACGCTACCCTGTGGAACACCGCACTTCACATTTCGGTATTCACTAGTTACTCCTCCGACACGCACTTTCATCCGGCGCTCCGATAGAAAATTATGCACAAAGTGGAGCAGACTACCCGAAATTCCCGCGGTTGCAAGAGCGAAAATAATCGCCTTATGCGGAACTGAATCGAAAGCTTGCTGTATGTCTAGGAAGAGCATGTAGGCGGAATGCTTGTTTTCTTTAGCAAATTCGAGTGCTGAGACAAGGTCTGATATGCTGTCCAGAGCCAAACGGCGGCGACGAAAGCCACTCATGACATCAGGGAAAAAATTCAGCTCCTCTAGCCTGACATTTAAGCGAAACAAGACCATTCGCTCCATTAACTTGTTGATGTATGAAGTTAGGGATATTGGTCGGTAGGACTTGAGGTGCCTTGCAGGACGCCCGGACTTTAAAATTGGTATTACCACAGACGATTTCCACTCAGCAGGGATTACACCGGTTCTCCATACTTCATTATACTCGTCCAATATACGGTCATGAAAACTCTTATCAACGTTCCGCAATGCTTTGTACGTCACACCATCTGCGCCTGGAGCAGTGCGGCGTTTCGAGAGGCTCAGCGCATGTCGCAGCTCCTCAAGAGTGAAATCTGCCTCGTCCATCTGGCAGGCTGGACCGTAGGAAGCGGCTACGGTGCTGTGACTTGTCATAGAAGGAAGGTCGCTAATTCTGGTGCCACTGGATGCAGAAGAGACGAAAATGTCTGCAAATGCCTCTGCTATTACTTTTGGTGACTGGCCAGTCGCTATGCTCAATTTAGCCGTAGGACTCTTGCAGATTTCAGGAGTGCGGAGAGCCTTTAGTATGCGCCATACATTTCCAAAAGCACTTCCAATATGCAACGAACTACACAAAGCTTCCCAGCTCTTGCGACGAAGCTTTTTTGTATGCCGCCGTATGGCTGCATCAATGCGATTGTATATAGTCCAGTCGGTGAGTCGTTTAGAGCGCTGTGCCCGTCTATAAGCGCGCCGTCGACATGCGCGGAGCCGCGAAAGCTTTAGATCGGGATTTGGTTTGCCGATATTCCGTCGTCGTTGCGTCGTCGTTGTTGTACGTTGTATGAGTGAGTGCTTTTTTGTAAGCACTCACTCATAAGTTTAAATAGGCTGTCTTGAGATGGTGCCTCTGAGATCAGCTGTCGGAACTTGTTCCAGTTAGTAACTGTATAAACGACATCCTGGCGACCCGCAGTATGTGTTGGTGTTGAACAAATGGGTAGGTGATCTGAGCCCCACGGGTCGGGTTCACATGGCCAGGCTAAGCACACATCTCTCGTTGTTATCGCAAGGTCTATAGTGGAATGCTCCTTTCCTCTACCTATAAATGTAGGTGAACCGTCATTCAGTATTTGGAGATCGTTCTTGATAATGAACTCGTTAATCTCTGCCCCACGATTGTCTTGGGGACGGCTACACCATCGTGGATGGTGGGCATTAAAATCTCCGCATAACACAAACGATGCACCACACCGTCTAAGCACTCTAGACACTAAGCACTCAAGTAGCGAGATATCGGAAGAGCGTGTAGGCCTGTTGTATATGCTTGTCACCGTCGTACACACACCTCTGAGGCTCACAGTAACAGCTACACACTCAAACTCATCGTCACAGATGCCGTCTGTGTCAATAACCGCGAAGTCCAAGTCAGCACGAACGTACACTGATGCTTTTGAAGCATTGCACGTATGCGCCGCCTCCACACACTGGCAAGAGCCACAAGCTGGTTAGGCACATCGAGTGTTACTGTGGACACCTACGAAGCCTGGCAATCGATATTCGTCTTTCCTTATGTTAGTTTCCTGAAGCGCTATAACGTCTGGTGGAGTCTTCATAGCGATTAGTCGAAGGACTGGATCAGCGTGCCGCGGTCGCATCGACCTGACATTCCATTGCAGCACAAAGGGGCGAGGCTGCCGACAACTGTTAGAATTGTTTCCGGTAAAACGTCTAGCGAAGGCCGTCGAGAACAGGAACGAGTGCCTCCAAAAGTTGCTCTGCTGCTGACGCTGCTGGTGTCTGGCGACCGGCGATTAGAGATCTCATGACGTTGACAAGCATCTTTAGAACATTAACAAGTTGCACATCGTCGTTGGCTGATACCGGCTTAGGTACTGTGTTTGCAGTGCTTTCCACTGTGGTCAAAGTCTTTCTAGATACTTGTTCCGGCGGTTTCGATGGAAGTGCTGGCCACGATGTGTCTGAGAGGCAGAAGGTCCGCCCCCCTACTTTTCGATGCGTTGTTTCTTTGTCACTCTTTGAACGCGCTGCTTTTCCAGTCGCTGGGGCAGCACTATACGGCGACGGGAGCTTTCATCTCCTGCTGCCTTCTTTTTGGCTTTCTCTTTTAGTGCCTTTAGTTCATTCTTCAATGAGGGACATCCTTTATCCGTTGCCAAATGTTCACCATTACAGTTATGGCACCGATATGCCTGACTTTCACAGGAATCTACATGGTGGTTCCCACCGCATTTGGCACAGACCAGATCTCTAGTGCAAAAGCCCTGAACATGAGCAATCTTAAATCATTTATGGCATTGCAAAGGCCGTGGTACGAAAGGTCAAACAGGATAGCGCACTAGTCCAGCCTTTATATGACTAGGCAGCTTTCCAGAGGCGAAAAGTATCTTCATGCACTTTGACGAGCCCAGCCTTCGAACGCTAATTATTTTGCATTGTGGCGTGCAAACGATCATGTTCTCAAAAACTTCGTCTTTGAGATCCAAGTTCACATCAGATACGACACCAGCTGCTATATTTGTACCCTGTGGTATGTAGGTACGCGTGTGGACCCCACAGATTTCAGACAAACCAAGTAGAGTTTGCTCCATCTTGTCATCAGTTGTGTCAACAGCAATGACATTTTTCCAGGGGTTCACGCGGACCTCTTGGATTAGTCTAGTGGCAAGTTTGAAGAAGAAATCATTAAATTTCTGTCGAGAGATAGCATTCAGGCTTACCATCGCGTCGACAGGAATAAAAGCTACTGTCGTAGTCTTGATGGTGCTGTATATGATAGTCCCTTCACTTAAGGACGACGCCGGAGACGTCCGTCGTGGGCGGCGGTGCTTGACAGGTATGAAAGCATCCGAATCTTCCGATCTTGAGTCAGAAAGCTCGGAATCAGTAGCGTCGGATCCTACTGCCGAACTGAGCCGCTTCCGAGGCGCGGGCGGTCTATGCTGACCGCCAGACGCGTCCAAGAGCATATCTTCCATGGCAAGCTCCGTGGGGAGGATCTCCCAGCAGAGTAGAAGACTTCAGGGTTCAGCACAAACGTCGTTGCCTGTTACTGATGCACGAAAATAATGTAAACAGAGAAAAAATGCAGCACTAGAAGAAAACCAGCAACCGAGCACAGTCGTGGTTAGCCGCAGCTGAACGAAACCAACGCACATAGCTTGCCGTCACGTGGCGCTCCATAGAGTATATTTCTTTTTTAAATTTCGCTTAATTACTTCATTAACTTAGATTAAATATGCAAAATTATTAATCTTCACTTTAGGGCCAAGTGCGTTTCGTTGTGTTGTAGAGGGGGTTACAAAGCGACCAGTGTACAAATTTTTTTTTCAGACGAACATGCGGCGTGGCATGGTTTTTTTTCTTTTTTTTTTTGAAGGGGGGAGGCGTTTACAGAAAGCCCGCGAAATATGAAGGAAAGCCACGTGACTCAGCTCGCGCGCTATCGCATTGCAGCGCCCTCAATCTCGGACCGTGGCTAAGTAAGCGGCCGCGGCTCTAGGCATCGGCTTCACGGTGCGTCAACATCTTTGGCGGTGGCACACGGAAAAGAACCTCCGTCGTCCCTGATAAGGGATAGGAGCTATCACGGTTTTCATGACGTCGCGTGACAGACAGGCGAAGTTGAGTTAGCGAAAAAAAAGCTTTTGACCAATCGCGGAGGGCTGATTGCAGAATTAGAATAAAAAAGTTTGAAATAGGTTCTTGACGCCAGCTGCCATCGTTAGTCTGGAGTCATGAGTGTCCAGTCAGTGCGTCCAGGACCGCGATGTTATAACGGTTCGGCAAGCGAACCGTTGGCTCACTCTCCCGTGATTGCTAAGAACCTCGTTTCGTCAACAAAATGCGCCATTTCGACCAATCAGGCGAGAGACGACCTTCGTGCGACCACAATGGGTTAAGGACACCACCGTTGCCACGCTTAGAGGAAAACAAAGCGTTCGCAGCCAGCGCACTAAGAAATACACGTAATTGGACAAAGCGGAACGCCAGCGCAATAGATGGGAAAAAAGCATCTCGCCCAGCCGTTACGTCAGCACGCGATACAGTGCAGCGTACGTACGATTCAGTGAAAGTGCAGAAGGAAATACCGTGCATTAGCAAGGGCTCCTATATGTCCAACGACGTGCGAGTAATATATATATATAGGTGCGACGTATGAAGGCAGTCGCTGGTATTCACGAGCGAATGTGTGTATGTGCTGGGAGTTGCTAACGGGAAAATCGTGGTGCGAACGAAACGCGTTGTCGTTCCACAGTTGAGCTACAACTTTGCCCCAAGCTCCACCCACTAATGAGCCCAGCAATGCGCCCTAACGTTCTATATACTTCGACAGATGTAACCTCTAGCTGCGACTGAAATTAACAAAAGCACAGATATCAACTTGCTTTAGTAACCTCGTAACCTTTATGTTGTAGGTTACTTGCAACTAAAGGTAAACTTAAACGTCATTGTGCTAAGAGTGTAGGACGAGCGCCATCAACTAGGTAGCGCTCGTCCGCTCTGATCTTCCTTTCTTCTGGCCCTGTTTTTCGAGCTTCAAGTCAAGTATGCGTTCTCACACACCCGCCCAAATTCCAGCCCTTATATGCACTACGTATTATATGTATGATGCTAACGCATTAAAATGTTTGCTTGCGGGCTGCTCGATGATGCATTCTTCGTAGTAGTTTATGGATTGCTCAAACACATAAAATAATATAATTACGTATTGGATGGTGGGATCGTATACCTTAGTCTTACGGCAAAACAATCTGATGCTCAAATCGTTAGGTCACGATGAGCCTTTCTTTTTCTCTCTATCTATGTGTTAGCGGCTTCAAGGATGGATGGATGGATGCAAAACTTTAATAAAGGTCCTGAGGTACGCGACTCAGCGCGCTGCGGGCCGCTCCCACGTTGGGACAGTCAGGCCATGCCCGACCGCCGCATCGTGGGCCCTCTGGAGAGCCCATAGTTGCGCCCCGGCATCGGGGCTCTTGATAGCGGAGAGCCACTTGTCTTCATTGATTTGTTCTGTGCCTCGTAACGAGGGGCAACGTCAGAGCATGTGGTCTAGGCTAGCGATGTCATTGCAGTGCCTACAAGAACTAGGGGCATAGGTGTGGTGATAAATCTTGTGGAATAAAGCCGGGCTGGGATACGAGCCTGTTTGCAATAATCTGAGGGTCAATGCCTGCGCTCTATTTAACTTCTTGTGTGGAAGGGGAAAGTCTCTCCTGCCGAGATAGAAGTGCTGCGCAATTTTATTGTATGTGGTCGGTTGATCTCTGTTCTCCACCACTGCGGGCCGGCGTTGTAGTTCTCCGTGGTCGCGGAAAGCGAGACCTCGCGCCTTGGAGTGGGCCAGCTCGTTGAGGTTTGTGCGGCCTCCCATGATGGATCCCATGTGAGCGGGGAACCACGTGAGAGTGTGGGTGGCGATGCTTTTGCCGTCGAGGATGCGACAGGCTTCCTTACACACAGCGCCAACGCTGAAGGAGCGGATGGCTGCCCTGGAGTCGCTGAAGATATTGGGATGTTTGTCGTCCAGGAGGGCCAAGGCAATGGCCACTTGCTCGGCCGCACGCAAGGACGTGCTTCGTACCGAAGCGGCGTTAACGGTCGAACCCCTGTGGTTGATCGACACTACCGTGAAATTGTTGCTGTTGCCATACTGGGCCGCGTCAACGAAGCAGCTGCCGCCAGGGAGTTCTGTCGCGCGGCTTAGGAGCGCCACCGCCCTGGCCTTCCTTCTTTCTACGTTGCGCTGGGGATGCATATTGCGCGGGGCGGGCGATATGATGATTCTATCTTTCTGCTCTTTCGGAAGGCCCTGATAGGCGTCTTGGACAGTGGCCGGGGGGACACCCATCTCTGTTAGGAGTCTCTGCCTGCCCTGGTGCCGGAGAGCCTGAGAATCTGTGCCCTTCTGCAATTTCTTCCAGAGTATCATGAATACCCAACTGCAGGAGTCGGTCGGTGCTGTGTGTAGTTTGGTAGTCCGAGCGCGCTCTTGATCCCCCTCCTTATCATGGCATTTAGCTTGTCTTGCTGCATGGGGCCGCTACGTACGTGAAATGGCATAACAAGAAAGCGTGGACTAGCCTTATCAGCTTCTCTTCGCTCAGGCCTCTCCTTCTGTTAACTACCCGCCTGATTAGACCGATGACGCCATCCGTCTTTTTTTGCCAGTTTGTCAATGGTGATGCTATTCGTGCCCGCCTTTTCGAGTGTCATTCCGAAGATTCGAATGGACGCGACTTTGGGAATGGGATCTCCGCACTTGGTGTATCAATTGATGTCAATTTCAGTGGGGGGTTTCCAGTTCTGTGGCTTGCGGCCCTTTCTAGTTGGGCTGTAGAGAAGGAGCTCTGATTTCTTTGGGGAGTACCGGAGTCCCGTGTCCGTTAGAAAGCGCTCTGTAGTGTCGACAGCTTCCTGGAGAGCGGCTTCGACTTGTCCGTCACTGCCACTCGCGCACCAGACAGTGATATCGTCTGCGTAGATCGTGTGACCGATGCCCTGGACCTTGCCTAGGTACCTTGAGAGGTCGACCATTGCGATGTTAAACGGGAGCGGTGAGATGACTGACCCCTGAGGGGTGCCTCTTCTGCTCAGCTCCATTTTCTCCGATTCCAAATCTCCAGCCTTGAGGATGGCGCATCGTTTGCTCAAGAAAGATCTGACGAAGGCATGGAAGGACGAGCCTAGCTAGGTCAAGTTTGGAGATGGCGTCGAGAACGAACTCGTGACGGATGTTATCAAAGGCCTTCTCCAAGTCCAAACCAAGGATGGCTCTCGTGTCCCGAGTGCAGCGTTCCAGGATTTGTATCTTGATAAGCTTCATGGTGTCCTGGGTGGAGAGGCCTGGCCTGAAGCCTATCATGTTGTGAGCGGCTTCAAGACATAGACTAAAAAAAACGCGAATCCTTTCATGTGAGCGCAGAGTAGCCCTTTGAAACGACTGGCACGTTCGTCATGTTCGGTGGCGTGTGCAACGCTTTTAGTTTTACAGCATTTTATTCATTGCTTCAAGAAAGTTTCGCTTCACATAGATTCGAACACATGCCCAGGAATTCTGGACATTGCCCCTTCGGCAATCTGTTGAACTTCCCGCAATACGCTGCCGTAGCTTAATGGGTAGCATGTTCAAAAATATATATATATTTCAATATATATGTCGAGTTTCAACAATGTTTCAGATAGTGGCGTCAAGAGGGCACTTCCTTCCAATAACATGCGACTGTGCGGCGCACAGTCGGCACTATAGTGCTGCAAGTGCTGCATTATAGCAGTGTTTTGGTCAGGACCAAAGTGCTGCAATAACGGAGTACTAAGTGTCCATTAAGTGCCGTAATTGCGTACGTTAATAGAAGGAAGGGTCCTGTCTATGTTGCTAACAAAAACTAGTTGGAACTCGGCCAGTTTCAAAACACAAGTTTCAAATATGCTGTCCACTGAACCACGCTGGTGCGCTACGGTGAAGCGGCATGTGTGCGTGGGATCTGCATAACTTTTTTTTTATTTAGAAAATCGGTCTTTTGATAAGAAATTGTTCAACAATGCCAAACTTAAAATATAACATTGAAGCATGAACTTTTCAGCTCTGTAACTTAGTAATAACAAACTATATCGGAATTCTGCAATGCATGCCTATTCTATCTAAAGCAGACAAAATTGATGCAATAAACAGCGCCCTGAAATATACCAATCATTAGTGAAAAGGGACATCTGCAAAAGTTGCGCTAAGTTTCACGTGAGCTATAAATTCACGCATGAAATTTGTACACTTCAAATGCTCAGACAGATTTAGTTTGCAGAACCGCGATATCTGGTTCCGGTGCAGAATTACAAATTTGTAAACTTCGCGTTTCAATTTTTCTTTCAGCTACTAATTTTCGGCAATGTTTGTAAAATATCTGAAGTCATAAATCAATATTCTTATTTCTACAGTCTCTAGAATGCAGCTTTCTCTATTAACTGCAAGCGCTTTCATTCAAATTGGTTAAGCAGGTGCCTTATAAGATCATTTCTGCGTTTCATGCGTATTTGAAAAGGAGAATCGGAGTTGGCCCCCAAGGCAAAGTTTCCTGGCGGAAGTTCTTGCGCAGGAGCTCCCATCCAAATACATGAGAACGCAGCAATCGTTTTTCTTGGCAACCACTGCATCTAACTCGATTAGATTTATTGCATTTAAAGGAAATGGTTAAAATGGAGTGACTATTGAAAGCGAAATTTTGATTTAGATTGTTTATTTTTTTATACGAACTGGCGAAAATCGCAACATTTCAAGAAAAAATACTATCACTTTTACAACTCTAACTCAGCAATGAGAAACGAGATCACAATCTTGAATTATGCACTTAATTATATAATTTAATGTGGGCAAAATTGGTGTAATAAACATCCATCTGAAATATGTCATTAATATGCAAGTAGAACTTTTGCAAAACCCTCGTGAACACTTACCAGATTTACATCAGCTGTAAATTAATAGATATAATTTGGCCGTTTTAGCTGCTCTAACTGATAGAGTTTACAGAACTTATAGTATCTGTTTTTCGGGCAGAGTTACGGGTTTGTGAACTTTGTGCTTGTCGTTTTCTTTTTTCTTAAACAACAATTTTCGAAAATATTTCTTTAAAAGTCCTAAATCAATATTTTGCTTGTTACAGTCACCAGAAATTAACTTTCTCTCTCAAATGCAAGGAATTCCATTCAGGTCCACCTAGCTGTTGCTTCATAAAAGCATTTCTGCGTTTTACACATATCCTAAATAGGCGGCATTGCAGTTGGCCCCGAGCTAAAGCTTCCTCTTAAGCCCTGGATACTTCGTTAAATATTTGTTTTTGTTCAACTAGCGCCTACGCCAGCAAAACAGCTAGTAACGTTACAACATCCGATATATGTGAAAACGTTAGCGAAGTAGATCGAAAACACGAACAAGGACGCGGCGGACGCATGCGCGGCTCTTTTCCCACGATAACCAACGGTTAGCCAACCGTGTCACTGGCTGGCCGAGACAGCGCCAAGCACCTCGGCCCAACGACATAACCACGACACGGAGCAAAGGAGTTTTACCATCGCACGACACTGCCGGCGACCGTCGAACGCTCTTGGGAGCTCAACCGTTGCGACACGGGATAAACTTGCTCGTAATTACGCGCGAGCGATCGCGTTTCCCTCGAACTCACCGACGCCGAGGATATACAGGGGCGGCGCCGGTGAGAAGCATCTCGAGCGGTGTCGCTGACCTTTGCCGAGAACAGCACACGTGCGCCCGCAAACACACGCACAGCAAGCATCACAGGGGGGAAAATGGCGTGCACCTGCACTATAGCAGGAAGCTACAAGGAGAAACAACCCACACGGGTTTCCGAGAAAGAAAACTCCGTAGCTGAAGCAAAAATCCTCCCAGTCCCGGGATCGAACCCGGGACCAAGGGCTATCCGCGGTGTGTTCGCCGTATACGTCTGAGCTCATCAGGGAGCTATCAATTTGCAGGGCGAGGTCGAACTGATCGACACGTCGAAGCCATTCTTCATTCTTTTTTTTTCCTTTCACGAAACTTCCTCCACCTTGCGAACTTCCGTAGAACTGATTCATCAGAACTGAAGCATCTGTCGCTTGAGTGGAATGTATACACACTCCTTACCGCGTTCCACATAAGTTGCTATTAAAAAGTGGAACTTGTCCGCAAATAATGTTCCACTTACATAGAAAATATGTAAAGAGAAATTAAGGTTGTCCCGTCGAGAGCAACATGAGAGAGAGCACCGCCGAAAACGTTTTTTTTTTTTCATTGCGATTATTCGCAAAGTGTGGATTCAGACCTGACGTAAAACATGTAACAAGTACCTTTCCTGTTGAACATCGTCTCATTGGGTGCTTTTAGGCCGGACATGTGGTATAACGGTTATAAACAGGGATAAGGTGCCTCAGAAAGGCTGGCCAACGTTTCGATAAAAGGACGTTCCCCTTCATATTGTTCGAGTGGGCACGTAGCGTGGCACATTAGGAAGCAAATTATCGTTGCAGCTCGCATAACAATCAGCGAAAAGCATTACGACGCACGTTCGGGAAGGACGTTCACAATAGAGCTTCGACTTGCAGGAAAACGAAGTGCCAACGCTTGGAGCAACGCTCCTTTCCTGCTTTCTTCCTCGCATCGGCCTCTTCATTTTTCCCAACGCGAACTCATCGTGTGTTTACTGCATGTGCCTCACGCGGGTCCGCCCATGAGCGTGTCTGTCGATCGCGTTCCTTTCACTCTCGCCAATTGTACTATATTAGCGCCTACCACCTCACTCGCGTGCATAGAAACCCTAACACAGGCGTCAGCTATGACAGACTGAGCACCCCAACAAGGCGAGTGAAAGAAAAAAAGCAATAATAAAGAGGACTGAGAAATGAAAACGAAGGTCGCTCGTCACTATAAAGATACGGACGCAGATCACGGCACATCATTCTCTGTTCGCGCCGTCTTCACTGGGTCCTCCATAGAAGATTCGCAGCATAAAAGCAGCCCCTGAGGAATAGCATACAATGCAGTGAGTTTCCCTGCTGGGAGAGCGGCTCATCGATAGGACACGTATAGGGCTCGCACGTGAAGGACCGCACGACGCCTTGCAGCTGGACACTGCGCAGAGGCGTTTCGTTACGAGAAAGCGACTCAACGAGACAAGGGCTCCGGCCTCGCCCACCTCCCAGCGACCGCAGTCACCACCGGACGTCCCGGAAGATCACACGGGCCGTCTCGACAAGCTGCACGTACACGCAAATCGATATGGTGGCATCCGCATTAACATCGCTACGCGACTTGTACAGGCACGCGTGGTCCTTCCGCGACCCCAGGGTAGACGGATGGGGTCTAGTGACCGAGGGGCGTCTCATCCTCCCGCTCCTGGTGGCCTACGTGTACCTGGCCAAGATCGGCGGACCCCGATGGATGAAGCACCGCGAACCGTACAAGCTTCGGCGCGCCATCCTGGTGTACAACGTGGCGACAGCACTGGCGAACGCCTATTTCTTTTACCGCTACGCCAGACTAACGTACCTGGGCGGAGGCTACAGTTTCTTCTGCCAGGGCCTCAGCAAGGACAATAGCGAGCAGTCTGTGGAATTAGCGGCGCTGAGCTGGTGGTACCTGTACGTGCGCATCGCCGACTTTCTCGACACGTTCTTCTTCGTGGCCCGCAAGAAGTTCTCGCAGATCTCGGTGCTGCACGTCCTCCATCACTTCCTCGTGGTGCTGAGCGGCTGGGTGTGGCTAAACTTCGGCTGCGACGGCCAAGGGATACTGGGACTGCTCATAAACCAGGTTGTGCACGTAATCATGTACACCTACTACTTCTTGGCGGCCCTAGGACCCGCGGTACGACCGTACCTGTGGTGGAAGAAGTACCTGACCGGCGTACAGATTGCGCAGTTCGTGGTTATTCTCGTGCACATTTCCATTCCGATATTCTACGACTGCGGCTATCCAAAGGTGCTGGCCGTATTTGGCGTCGGCCAGCTCTTGCTCGGACTCGTACTGTTCATCAATTTCTACGTCCAGACGTACATCTGGAAAAAGGGGGGCAAGAAGGAAGCCACCTCGAATGGTGTCAAAGCCAAGCAAGGCTGAGCGAATCAGAAGGCCCAGTTTACCTTATAAATTTCCGCTTTCGTCTTTGTTCTTGACAACTACAGCGCATTAGAACTGCGAAACCCTTCGGCCTTGCGGAAGAATTCATTCCGCAATGGACCCTGGTGTCTTGACTTCGATTCCAGCTGCAGTAAGGGTGAGTTCTTCAGCCCCGGCTGACGCGATCTGAACAGTGCTGGAATTCGCTTTGTGAGCTTCAAAGACTCCAAGTGTGAGTGGCACATGTGATATGTCGGTATTTCCTTCCATGCACGAACTTTTTAAACTAAAAGTGTGCCTTCATCTCTAATCGGCTCTCGTCATCTCGAAGAAGCGCCGACAGCTTCGTGGGGCGAGATCTTGCTCGGCGTTCTGCAGGTTGATGACCATGCACTCAACTACCGTACAAGAGCATCGCTACGCCAACATGTGTGATATTAGTCGAGTGAACATTGATGTGCTTGCTTTTTTTTTCATCTTTGGTTGATGTGCTAGGAATTGTGTGCCGTGGAAGCTGCCCCGCTGAAATTTTCTTTTCTCAAACTTTGTAAGAAATTAGTGTCAGGATGGGTGCTCGAAGATAAAACTGAGTCCTCAAGAAGTTTTGAAGAAAGCCTCCCGCTTGTTTTCTAGCAACATGTGGGACTATACCAGGAAGACGGCAGAAATATGGCATCGCTACATTCGTATAATGCCCCTTTCCCCCTATAGAGCTGGAACAAAAGCGCGATGAACAGGACGTTAGAAAGCAACAGACAACTGCGCTAACAACCTAATGTTAGTCATCGCCGTTGTTCATCCCTTTTTCCATCCAATTACACTGTTGTTGTTTTTTCTGCTCAAGACATGAAAAAAAAAACCAGCTCAAATACGTACGCTTCTGCCCTTCTTCGTATTTTCGTCCTCTGTGTTATAGTTTGGATATATTTACTGGCATTTCTACATCTGAGTGAAATTCTTTATTACAAACTGAGTTTCGAATATATGCAACAAGACATGTCCTCCTATCGTCTAGTGAGATCTAAAGAAGATAAAACAGATTGTACAAGCAGCTATCCGAGTAGCTCCAAGACGACGACGCGAGTGTCCGGTTCATAACCAGCGCGCGTAACTCAGATCATTCTTTTGAGGGAAGCATAATTGTCAGCATTTCTTCAGCATCATTCCATACGAACAGCTTCCTTAAAATTGTATAATTAATTATTTCTGAGGTTTCACGTGCCAAAACGACGATTTGATTATGAGGCACACCGTAGTGAGGGACTCCGGATTAATTCTGACCACCTGTGGTTATTTAACGTGCACCCAATGCACGGTAAACGGGCGTTCTTGCGTATCACCATCATCCAAATGCGGGCGCCGTGGCCGGGACTCGATCCCGCGCCCTCGGGCTTAGTAGCCCAACGCCACGGCCACTACGCCACCACAGCGGGCAAAACTTGATAGCTACGCATACTGCGCCAACTACAACGCAGGACTAGTATTTACAGACGCCTTTAACTTTCACTTTCGCGTACACGCAAGAAAACAATGCTAAAATACAAGGACATGCTAAATAAGAAACACTAAAACAGCTTTAGACGGTATTCTCATATAAAAAATTAACTTGTCTTCTTTCGAGTGAAAACGGTATTGATTTTTGTGGGTAAGTGAAAGCCAAACATACATTTCTCTTTGTTTCTTTCGCTCGCTCTCTCTCTCTCTCTTCTTTTTTCCGCCAGAGCGCATTATCAACCACGTCATTATGCCACGTATGCCACCGTTCTTTTGCCTATATAACGCTTCAATGAACAGGTGAAACCCGCGACTTTCCAGGTGTATTACATATTTACGAATGCAATGTCTTTTTTTTCCTAGTAGACTGTGCCAAATTTGATTATGCAAAACATGCTGAAGTTCTACACAGGCGTCGACACCCGCCTTTCGTTTTGCGTCTTGTGTGGCACACGAAACATCTGTTCACGTTGCAGTCTATACTCACCTATTTATTTAAAGTGTCGCTACGGTGGAGCAATTGCCGGCAGCAACTGCAAGGCTAATCCCACCAGTAGCCTACAACCACTCAACTCAACTCAACTCAACGATATCATTCGTTGCATGGCTGTGAGACTTCACTACTTGTTGACGCTAATGCGCAAAATCTTTCTGAACATATAAAATGCATTATCGAGAGCCAATAAATTCTCTAAAGATCAGTGTGATCACGACATGCTTTTGCAAACAAGTCTTGCCGCAATACAGAACGGAAGAGCTCGGATCACACACTGCGAAAGAACACGTCCTGTCACAGACGTTTGTTCATGCTTGTTTCATTAATTCATGCTGTACAACTCATTAAACCCTGTGCACACGTCATACAAGGCCCTGCGTGAAATCATGTGCCACGAATGTTCGTCGCCTGCATGCCTCAGATTCGTGTTATGGACAACCTGGCCCCAGTATTCACAAACGGCCCTATAATCCAACAAGTTACTATGATTAGGTTCATTATGAGTGAATTATCCTTTGAAACAGGGCGGTGGCATATGCCACATACTCAAGCATGCTATTTAAACACATATGAAGGTTTACACTTTAATATATACGTTTATATTTCCACATCTTGGTGTCATAATAAGCGCATGACTACACCCTCCTGCGGTCATGTACCATTTTTTTTTTTTCGATGTCACTCCATTTCTTCTCCACTTAACGGAGATGTTATTCTCGATATATGGGCGCCGCGATATTGGGTTGCTTACATGAACAATTTCTCAGTTTTGCATACAGTCACCTCCAATTGTCATGGCCATAAAACATCGAACGCATCCCTACAACCGTTTTTATGCATGCATACAAATCGACTGTAGCATTGGGCATTTCGTCATTATGGATAGAAAACGGCAGCATTAACAGTCCATGATGTAGGCACTAAAAAAAAAATGTAGTCAATACGCAACCAATCTTACAAACAGATCTTGCTCATGTTTACAGCTTCATTGTTTATCTTCTGATTACATTCTTTCAGTTCGAGGCTTTCATGAAGACTGACCACTGAAGTAGCACAGCGCTGCCCCTCGATAAGAGGAGACACCGCGAATAAATGGCGCTCCTTAAGTGATTTTTTGGACAACAAGCTGCTAGAAGGACCTTCATTTCACTCGCACTCGAGTAGGTTCCAAGGGTCCCTGATCATGCACGTCACTTCTCAGAAACTGACGTGGAGAGAGAGAGAAAAAAAAATAATGCAGAGAAAGCCAGGGAGGTTAACCAAAGGTAGTTCCGGTCGGCTACCCTACGCAGGGGGAAGGGTTAAGGGGGATAAAAACAGAAACAGAGTGCAAGGGGGACATAGAAAGAAAGGGAGACAAGCAGCATCAATGAAACACAGTGACACAGGGCTGCGCTGCCATACACTTTCTGTCATCAGGAATGGGGCTGTCATCAGATGGAATAGCACAGTGTGGTATAAAGGTTACAAACAGGGATAAGGTGCCTCAGAAAGGCTGGCCAGCGTTTCGATAGGAGGACCTATCTTCGTCAAAGGCGGCGTCGTCATCCTCGGCATGTTAGTTTTAACGGGTTAGTGCAGTGACGTCACGTGCGGTTGTTGTCGGTGGCGGCTGGTTGTAAATGGAGGGACTGCAAAGAAAATGAGCGCTGTCGCCTGACGTCTGTAAGCGTGGTTCCTAAGACGAGGGGACAAGAGTGGGAGAGTGGGAAGGCGGGGGAAACAGGAAAGAGAGACCAAGAGGGAAAAAAAAGAACAACGAAAGACTTCAAGAAATCACTTTGGGCTGGTGAATTGATAACACCTTCAGAATACAAATTTCGTAAACCGAGCAACAAAACGGCCGGGTGCTTCTATATCCTCTCAAAAATTCATAAAATTCCATCCACTGAACTATACCTCGCTAATATCCCAGGGCGCCCGATAGTATCAAGCAACAACGCCCCGACAGAGAGCATCTCCACGTTCCTTAATCACTTCCTTGGCGACTCTCCCAAAACACTTCCGTCATTTGTACAAGATACGCTCCACACACTGATAATTATGGAGGACATTAATACTAATGACATACTACCCCAAAACATAATTCTCGCAACACTGGACATCACGGCCCTGTACACCAACATTCCAATCCCCGATGGTTTATCTTCGATAAAACAAACGCTGCCTAACACAATGCACAACACTCTATTGAAGTCTGCTTGTCTCTCCTTGAGTTAGTTCTAACACATAAGTACTTCGAATTTGAGGAGAGTTACTACCTACAATTACATAGGATAAGTATGGGTACGCCTTTTGCACCAACCTATGCGAACATATTTATGGGGATTCTAGACACAGATTTCTTATCGCGATGCACTGACAAGCCCCACACATACCTACGATACATAAACGACATGTTCATAATATAGGGACGCGGTCAAGGCAGTCTAGATAAATATGTAGCATTTCTAAATTATTTTCACCCAACAATAAAATTGTCATCAGAATATTCAACGGAGCGCATGAACTTTCTGTACAAAGCGAAAATCATACATCCACCCGTTCGTAGTTCATTACTTTATTCATTACTTTTCTCCACCTTGCGGGTTTCAGCAGAACTACTATGTCAAACACTTCCCTTTGCTTCGTGTTGTCGACAGGTTCGACTTCGCCTTACCATCTGCTAGCCGCCTGGTTAGCTCAGATAGTAGAGCGGCTGCCCCGGAAAGGCGGTGGTCCCGGGTTCGAGTCCCGGACCAGGACGAATTTTTCTTCAACTGCGAGGCTTTTCTTTCGAAAAACCCGTATGGGTTTCCTTTGTAGCATTTGCTACGAACGGGTGGATGTCTGATTTCCCCTTAATTAATTACTTCTCTTCACCTTGCGGGTTTCCGCAGAACTATTACGTCAAACTTTCTGGACACAACAGTATACATTGACAATAAGACACTAAAGACAAAGTTGTATAGGATACCTTTCGACAAACAACAGTACCTACAATATACGAGCCACCATCCCTGACATTGCAAACAAGGCACCTTTGAAGGCCATGCCACACGACTACGTCGCATTTGCGTTGAAGACCGAAACTACATAGATTGACTCGATCACCTTAAATAAACCCTATTAAACAGGTACCACCTAAACAATGGCCTTCAAAAAGCCTACACCGGTGCAACCAAACTTGATGGAGCCGAGGTCCTCAAGCCCCGCCCTAGGATCACAAGAACAATACATTTCTTACTACTAATTTCTCAAACGCACTCCCAAACGTGAACAACATCTTCAGTAAATACTACCCAATTCTCACCAGCAACCAGAAACTTAAGATCCTTCCCGACCCGCCCAGAGTCCTATTGCTGAGTGTTTGTTCTCCGTCACCAGTATTTTGTGGTAATTCTCTCTTTGTTCCGGGGAACACTGTTCCCTGCCCGACGGGAATGGAAGTGGAGCCACCCGCACTCCCACCTGATGTAGCGGCGCCCGCGTCGGCAGCCTCAAGGAAGCGGAACAGCCTCTCGAGCGACAGCGAGGCTACCCTGATAGACTCGACCGAGAGCGACGACAGCTCCGACGACGACTACGTGACTGTCCTGAGCCAGAAAGCAAAGCGGCGGATGCTTTGGGCCTCTGTGGACACATCTACTATGAGGACTCCGCAGAGTTCGCCGAAGTACACCATCCTTTTCTTACCTGTGCTACCTTCCGACAACATGAGGTTCCTCAACAGGCAAGTTGCATCGGTTGAACTCGAGAAACTGTTGCCAAATGGCATTGAGGACTTATGAGTCAACCCTCGGAAGAATGTTGTCGCGGTAGACGTCGCCCAAGCGTCGGCGTTAGATTCTCTGCGAGCTGTCACTGTTCTCGGTGGCATGAACGTCCGTACCATCATCCCGATGGGAAAAGAGTCTACTACAGGCGCCATATGTGACATTGATTCGGCCATCTCAGGCGAGGATTTACCACTTTTGATAAAGCCTGCCAATCATGGGACCCACATACTAAAGGTGGCCCGTCTCGGAACTTCCAGATGCGTGAAAATTGTCTTTAAAGGTGACTGCCTTCCATCGCATGTGAAGGTAGGTCATTTCCGACATGCTGTCCGACCCTTTGTTCCCAAGCCGCTGCAGTGCAGAAACTGCCAGAAATTCGGCCACATGAGCGCCGTCTGTGGAAAGTCTGCTATATGTTCCCGCTGTGCAGCACAACACTCTGCAGGCAACTGCCAGGCAAAAACTTATAAGTGCCCGAACTGTCAAGGGCCCCACCATGCCTCATCAAAGGAATGTCCCAGAGTTAGGCGAGAACTCTCCATCTTGAAGAAAATGGTGAGGGACCGGTCCACTCATCGTGAAGCAGCTGCTGACGTCAGACGACGCCGTTCTCGTCGCAGACGCTCATCAAGGAATTCTGCCCTCCGCACAAAGAATACGCGTACCGCTCAGCCTCTTGCTGTTGCATATGCTCTAACCCCAGTGCATAATGTGTCAAAACCGCGTATAGATAACGGAGCATCTGAAAAGAATGCCGTGGATGAGGAATGGCCACCACTTCCAAGGATAAGCCCTGTGGAAAAACCCCAACAAGGAGAGGCCCCACAATGCTCCACCCCTCACCCAGATGAGCTGACAGAGCATGACCGCCGAATTGTAGCAATGTTCAAGTCTTTGATAAATGGAATTCGCACGCTTGTGGGCAACTCGAATACGCCAACATCTCGAAGCGCAGTGCAAGTGTTGGATGCCCTGAGCCCAGTGCTTGGAAATCTTGCATAAGCACAATGGCTCTTCCACTGCCTTCACTCCGTGATGAAGTGCCTAGCGCGACGATTTTCCAGTGGAATGCCAGAGGACTTAAATCACGGATTTCATGTTTCCGCCCACACGTTTTCACGAACCGATTTCCTATAGTCGTAATATGTGAACCGAACGTGTCAAAAGCGCTAAGACTCTCTGGATACGAAGCCTTTATGGCGTCTACGTGCGGGCAATCCAGCAAAGTAATTGTTTACATCCGTACAGAACTGACTTACATTCCCCACTCGGTGCAGCCTCATGATGGAAACCAATACGTGTGTCTCCGCATTACAAAGAATAAAGTGGCCTTCACCCTTATCGGCGCCTACACATCCCCATATAGTCGGTTCGACGGCGACCGATTGCGAGACATCCTGACGGCAACTACTGGACCCTGGATTATCACGGGAGACTTTAATGCTCATCACTTGGCTTGGGGAAGCTCCAGAATAGATTCAAGGGGCCGGAAACTTGTGGAATTTGCTTCCGACCACGAACTTAGCATTATGAACGATGGCAGTCCGACGTACTTGCGTGGCTCGAACTATAGCAGTTGCTTAGACTTGACCTTGGTGTCACGGCAACTTGGTCAAAATGTTCGATGGTTCTCTGACATCGAGACTCATGGCAGTGACCATATTCCCACCTACTTAAGTATCACTGGATTTGGAAGCTTCTCCTTTTGTACTTCCCGACAAGTATATATAATGTGGTCAACGTATAAGACAAAGGTGGAAGAGACATGCAAACAAGGATTTACCGGCACCACTGAGAACCTTATTTCAAGTGTACTGGAATCGTCTAAGTACACATTTACATCCGCTAAAAAACGTACAGATTTTGACATGGAACTTGAGCGACTTCGAACGATTCGCAGAAGAGCCGAGAGACGAAGTCAATTCATGACCTTAGAGTCGCTCGACGTATACAGAAGAAAATCCAACGTCGTATGGACAGGCTGGAGGAACAACGGTGGAAGACGTTCTGCGAATCACTTGACCCCCGCAAGCCACTGTCTATCATATGGAGGACGGTGCGCGGCCTTGGCTCATCTCCACAGCAACGACACCCATTCTCAGCCCTAGCCCTCCCTCAAGGCCGCTCACAGGTCGATATAGCCGAAGATTTCTGTGTGAAGATTGCGGGCAGTGTGGTCACCATCAATAGCGAAATTCTGGGTGAGGTTCCTGCGACACGCTTCCCAGAATTGAATGTGTCCTTCTCACTTGAGGAATTGGACGCTGCTCTGGCAACATGCAGGCGCTCATCGTCGCCAGGACCAGACGGTATCACCTACGCTGCTTTATGCCACCTAGGTGAAGATGGCCGAAGCAGACTTCTGGAATGTTATAACCAGTCAGGGAATGATGGCGTCGTTCCTGAGCGGTGGAAGTCCAGCCACTTGATACCACTCCTGAAGCCTGGAAAGCCGCCACTTGACCTAGCGCCCTACCGACCCATTGCGCTGTCCAGCTGTGTTGGGAAGGTCATGGAAAGAATGATTCTCACCCGCCTAGAATGGTATTTTGAGCGCCACAACGTATACCCCGAGGCCATGGCTGGTTTTAGAAGAGGCCGTTCCTCTATTTACAACGTCATCGACCTAGTCACGTCTGTACAGCAAGAAAAACACCACAAGCGTACATCGGTTGCACTATTACTCGACGTGAAAAGCGCCTATGATAATGTAACGCATGAAGCCATCCTTGATTCCCTGGGAAATAATGGAATTGGTGGACGCATGTTTCAGTGGATTCGGAGCTATCTATTCAAAAGATCCTTCTTTGTGCACAGTGCAGATGGCCGAACTGCTGACTGTTACACTTGCCGTGGCGTCCCTCGGGGTGAGGTTCTTAGCCCCACTTTGTTCAACCTTGCAATCCTTGGACTTGCCGACGTTCTACCACATACTACTACTTTTCCATATATACTGACGACATATGCATATGGGCCTCGGCAGTTACACTTCTCCAGGTGCGTGCACGGCTCCAAAAAGCAGTGACCCTAACATCATCGTACCTGCATGCGCAAGGGCTCAGCATTTCGACCGAGAAGTGCGCCTTAATTGCTTTTACCCACAAGCCCATGACCTGGTACCCCATTTCTATTGACCACCAACCAATTTCCTACGCAAGAACTCACCGATTCCTAGGCGTTATTATAGATAGAGACCTTTCATGGAGCCCCCACATCTCATACTTGAAGAAGAGGCTTACTTCTATCTCCCATATACTAAGGTTTCTTGCCGGTAAAACGTGGGGCACATCCGTGGCATCTATGCTTCCACTATACAGGACGCTCTTCCTAGGATACTTGCGATACAGCACACCAGTGCTGTCCAATGCTAACAAAACTAACATCCATGTCCTACAGATCATTCAAGGCCCAGCCCTTCGAACATGTCTGAGGCTACCTCGAAATGCTTCAACCATGGCAACAATTGCCACCGCGAGAGACCACCCAATAAGGACCTACATAGATATTGACGCACTCCGGGCGCATGTTCGCCATATATCCGGAGTCCCTGACCACCATCTCGCTCGCTTGCCTGAGAAAAGACCCAAGGCAGCGTTCTCCAGATCAATTGCGGCTAACCGGCACTCTTTGTCTTTGAGGCACTCACCCGCAACAAGAACGCCATCCCCTATGTGGTGCTTGAAGAAGCCTCCTGTGTACCTTGATGTTCCAGAAATAGTGAAGAAAGCTAGCCTGACCACCGCGGCTCTCAAGCAGATCACATTGGAACTTCTGCATTGTTCATACGCTAACCGAATTCATGTTTACACGGATGGTTCTGTCTCTGAAAATTCTACGGGCGCCGTTGTTCTACCATCTCAATCGGTCGTCATCAAGTTTAAGACTTCACACGTAACGACATCTGCAGGTTCCGAACTGGCCGCTCTTCGCGCTGCTGTCGAATACATTGAAAAAGAACCGCCCAATAAATGGGCAATATTTCGTGCCTCGAAAGCAGCCCGCCAGAGCTTGCGAAGTTTACGACGTGGCAATTATGAACAGCTGGTGTCACAAATCAACGAAACCTGTCATTGCGCTTCTGAACGAGGACATGATATCATATTTCAGTGGCTGCCGGGACATTGTGGCATCATTGGTAATCACCTCGCCGATGACGCTGCCCGACGTGCCCAGGCTGGCTCACCGACACTCCTTATACCTTTATCCAGAGTCGACGCTGCAAGAGAGCTTCGCAGTCTCGCTCGTAACATCACGTTAAGTTACTGGCACACACCACAGAACTCTAAGTGTCGTTTATACAGTCTCGACCCATCACTGAAACTTAAATTACCAGCGAACCTTCCACGACGTGACGCAACACTGCTGTGTCGGCTGTGGGTAGGAGTGGCATTCACCAACTCCTACAGCTATCGTATTGGAATGGCGGATTCACCAATGTGCGCTGAGTGCAAGTGTGAAGAGACCATCAGTCACCTTCTGTGCCACTGTTCTCGCTTCGATAATCAACGTGAGGCTCTCCAGTGTGCCTTAAATAGACTGAATGACAGGCCATTTACGGAAGCGAAGATCTTGGGAGCCTGGCCTCACAGTTCATAAGCCCAGAAAGCAGTTCGAGCGCTTTTTCGCTACCTGAGGGCAACAGACTTGAGTGCCCGACTACAGACATCCTACACCTAAGTTCTCTCTCTCTCTTTCACTCCCCATTCCCCTCCCCACGTGTAGGGTAGCAAACTGGACTGAGCCTGGTTAACCTCCCTGCCTTTCCGTCTTCCCTTCTCTCTCTCTCTCTCTCTCTTAAAGATATTCTTGTGCATGCCAAACTAAGGACAAAGACGATGTTAGGAACCGGTCCCTGTGGCCGCCTCAGGTGCTCTACATGCAAGCATATTCAATCTATTACTGCAGTAAAAAGTACAGCGTCGAATTAGTCACCCAAAGTAACTTCGAGTATCATTTCCACATCAATCAACGTAGTCTACTGTCTAGAATGCAGAGCAAACAAAAACAATACATACGTGAGACTGGAAAACAAATTCATGCAAGATTCAACGGACACCGCGCAGATACAAAACACAATTTACCTAAAGCAGTAGCCAGCCACTTCAATGAACATGGTCGTATATTCGACAAAGCAAGTCTCTATACACTACAAACAAATTTCCGTTCACCTCGCTAGAGGAAGTATACGGAATCATATCTCATAGACAAGTTTAAATGCCTACACCATACGGGAATTGATATGGCACGTGGCAACTTAGAATCTCTACATACCTCATACACAAGTTTCAATGCCTACACTCTACGGGAATTGATATGGCATGTGGCAACTTATAATCTCTAAAAGCTGTAATCTGAAATTCTCATGTCATTAACCTAGGCACAAAACACATTGTGCCCCCCACCAGCTAACATTAATTCCCCCCTTAACGTCACCTATTCCTCCATTTCCAATTTTCCCCTGCCTACTAGTCAATTTATTATCACGTTTTTACGCATATATCAACTGTACGACCCCTTTTCCCATATACACCTTCCCCCGCCCGCTTTTACTTATGTCAATCTCCTATTTATTATTCCGGTTTCGATTCCCCTCCCTCTTTTTCTTATTTTTTGTCTGTTCGTAATTTTATTTTTATGAAACACCTTGTTAGGAATGGCCGGATGGGGTGACAACGTGCCAGCTTTCAGCCCGCTGCAGGTGTTCCTATCCAACCGGACGGGGCGCACTTCAGAGAACTGCGAATAACCGGCAGCCACGTGGCGCGCGGTCAGCTCAGGAATGTGGTACTCGGCCACGCCACCCGGGACGAAGCAGAGTTCTATGAAGCCCCTCTGACGTCGGGTCCGGACCTTTACACCTGTGTGTGTGCGCGGCACTGAAACCTGTGCAACACGTGTTTGTGAGCCCTCCTCCAAAAGCGCGGGTCATCTACGGTGACGTCGAACGGTGACGTCGAACGATGACTAGACGAACGTTTCCGTCCACTGGGAATCAAGGGGGGATCAAGTGCTTATAAGCAGCGTTTGCCGGCTGCTAGTGTGTGCTCGTTGTCATGCTAGAAATGTACTCGTGAGCGGTGTGCTCGTAAGCTGTTTGCTGTATGTTAGTCTTGCGGGCTCCATATGGGAGTCACGCTAGACTGTCGATGTATGTCTTGTTCAAAATGTAAATACTGCAAATAAATCCTGCTCTCCTAAGTCCCGACGAAGAGTCAAGCTCCTTCCTACAGCTACGACTGCCAACTCTTACAACCTTCACCAACACATTCCAAAGTCCCAGACGCCAGGATACCTTTTCGGTGCTTCAGCCACACAAGGTGTCGCCACTTCGCTATACCGCCGTGACGACGCCTATACTTTGAGCTACTGGGGCTAACGTTCCTTGAAAGACCAAGCCGCTGCCTTCCAGCTACTTGCCGCGCGACTGGCCGCGCGAGGCACTTTGTGTGTATTCAGGGGCATCTTTCACGCTCCGAAAAACTTTTGTGTAGCACGTACTGGGCAACAGAAAGCTATAGCGGGAGTTTTTCATGTTGCTCTACTATTTTCCCATTGACACTTTTCATCTAATTACGATAATTGATACGTTGATTAATTACTTAATTAATATTGACTATTTAACTACGCGGAATGCAAAAAAAAATAATTTGAGTATCTCCAAGCGGCGGCAAACAACGTTACTTTAGTTCTGTCCAGCTACGTGGCATTTCCATATATTTATTGGCTCAAATTAGGTGAAACACCCTATATACTTCGCACCCACATGCGAAGCATATACAGACCATAACCCGCCTGAAGCGGCAGCCATGCAAGGTAAAGAAGGCTGCAGAAAGAAAGCCGTTTCCGAATGCAGCGACTTCATAAGCGGCTGGCGCCATAATACTTACGTGACCAGACGCCCGGCACGTCATCTATGCGTGTACGCTCCAGGAAAGAGTGTCACATAAAAAGATGACAAATGACCTCGCGGAGCGTGCGTATATTGCCAATTTATCACCAACGCCTCCGCGCCGCGCGATCAACGATAAACCGGAGGAAATAAAAGCCAATAGTCTCCGGGCCCATTTATGCTTTCTCCTCTTGACCGCAAGCACATACATGACAGGGCATTACGGCCTATACAGGAAACATTATTTACACCATTAAGGTACCTGGCGTGCAATTTAGACCGTCTTGACGCATAACTCCATAAGCCATCAGATTATATCACTCAACGTCTCCGCCCGAAGTGATAGGTTCGCAATGCCCACAACAATGAGTGGGCAGATGTCATGATCAATTACCAGACGACACAAAGCTACGAGACTCCATCCGGTAAACTTAAAGAACGGCCAAGTCTATACGGCCAGTCTTTAGCGACTTCCTCTATATGCTGTTGAGAGGACTTGCACACTCGCTTTCTTAAGTGCTCACAGAAGCGATTACTGCCTTATCTAAATCATATCGGAGAGTACAAATTTTTATCATCTTGATTTAGCATAGGAACTGTTAAGCAGCATACTGACACGACGACATTTTAAACCTTTCCTTTTTCCGCATTAAGCAACAGCACTGAAATTTGACCTCCTCCCCCCACAAAAGAAAAGGAAAAAGAAAAAAGAAAAAAATCTGGCACGCCTCTAATTGTCTAGTTTTGCTTCCCAAGAGGAGAGCGTAACAGACATCCGAACGAGCTGGAGCGACTACCAAAACATCACGATGTTCGGTTCCCACATGATCACCTTCTGCGTCATGACTACGCGAGAAATACGTGAATCTCAGAAATTAAACGTAAACTGATTCGTCAAAAATAGCTATTATCGTAAATTATTCAGGGTACTCTAAGTATTGCTCGTAATTTCTTTTTTATGGTTTCGAGATCGAGAACCTCCATTGAAAGCAAAAATTCGAAGTAAAGAATGATATGTAAATATTCCTTTAACTACATCATTTGCTCATATTTATGGGGAGATACGTGTTAAAAATAATGCGTTTGCACTTGAAAAATTATTTTCGAGACATAGATAGCAAAGTTACGCTTCAACATTCTATATATGCAAGCGTAAGACATCAAGGGATCTCTCCAACAAGAAAGCTGCGAGAAACGTTGCTCTAGTCGAGGTATGGTAGCGTGCGTGAACTTCATTTTATTTCCACTCATGCTCTATTGATGAGGCTCACAACCTCAAGCTTCGCCCAGATGGTGAGCTTTTCTGGTGTAACAGCAAGCACCATGTGGGCACCAGCTCATTCGCCTCTTATCAGCAGTGCTCGCGTCCTGCCAGAGGGTCCGATCCTAGTAAGATATATTTGTCTTGGCATGAAGAAGTACTCAGAGTCCTTTGTTTGCTTGAGCACTTTCCTAGTCATGAAAGAAGTAGCAATAGTCTGCGATTTATTTATTTATTTATTTATTTATTTATTTATTTATTTTGACATCTTCCTTTTAATTAATTAGCTTTGCGTCTTAACATTGTCGCGGACAGCAATGCGGGTGAATAGATCTACGTGAAATGTGCGTTTATGTTGGCCACATGAGCTACCGGTGACGTGTGGGCCGTGTTTATCCGGTTTATCGGGTCCGTGTAGGCGCGCAGAACCTAATAGTACAATGACGTTTGGCATTTGAGTTATATAGGAAATGTATGCCATCCGGTGTAGCCAACATGTATGACTTTCTCCTCCTATTTTTGTGAGTGTGCTTACTGCCACGTTCAAATAGATTACGTTTTTTTTACGCGTACGATATATAACACTCCACATTTTTAGTCCGGTACTGTCTGTTTATTCCCATTAAATGAGTTTACAGTTGCTGTGGAAGGGTACCTTTTGGCTATGCTATTTGGTTTGTCGGTGCTTTTTGCTTGTTTTCGCTTGCCTATGTTATCTGCTACTATAGTTTGATATTTGCCTTTTTGTGCTAATTTACTACTTTTACTACTTTTTCACTCCTGCTATGGCCTTAACAAGAGCTGCAGTATGTATGTATGTATGTATGTATGTATGTATGTATGTATGTATGTATGTATGTATGTATGTATGTATGTATGTATGTATGTGTGTGTGTATGTATGTATGTATGTATGTATGTATGTATGTATGTATGTATGTATGTATGTATGTATGTATGTATGTATGTATGTATGTATGTATGTATGTATGTATGTATGTATGTATGTATGTATGTATGTATGTATGTATGTATAAAGTCGCAGTTCTACCCGAGAGGCGAAGCTTTGATAGTGATATCAAAGTATTAGACAAGAACACGAAGTTGGTAGCTTTATTGACTGTGTAAATTGCGGCGAAGATTCGCTTACTAACAAATTAACAAACATGGTGTCACCCGCGCACGGACAAACATAAACACATCTCTCGATGGGCACGACACGAACATTAGCTGTCACAACGCCGGCGTGATGAAGAACGCAGGCAGCGCGAAGCAAACGCTTCGTGCAGCCTCTCGCTTCACCGAGACTTGGAAAGTCGTGATTACGCGACCTCGAACACTATACGCACTTGTGAACACAGCGCACATGAAGTCCCCAGCAATCTCGGCTCGTCCCTTAGCTTTGGAAAGCGAAACACGGCTCCAGGCGGGCCACAAGAGGATGCGTGCTCACCATCCCCTCCCCGTAGCACGTGATTCATCGCATAAGCTCCGACAATGAGTGCGAAGGAGAACCATATAAGCATTATTGGCTTCCAGAGGGGTTGAAAAGTTTCCTCATGGACGCCCAGTAGCTCTCTCTACCAACTCGATGTCCGGAGCCACCAACGCTCTCCGGCCAGCGATGTTGAAGCGAGCCGAAGGGACGCAGTCGCTTGAGGGCGGCAAACTAACTCCGCTTTATTTTACACTTTTACAGGCATTTCGCCAGAAAGAAGAAAATCATGAAAAGAAACACGAACGCTCTCGAAGGATCCGCGGCAGTAAATGAAGCGCTGCTCTCGAAGTCTCTGGAATCCTCGTCACATGTCCGCACTGCTGGTTTTAAGCACTTTTTTCCACTGCCAGTTCTTCTTCAGGTCCTCCCCGCATGTCGCCCGCTTCGTCACACGTGACGTCAGCACTGCTGTCATGGCGTCGGAACAAGAACGACGAATAAGGAGACGAAGCGATCTCGTGCTTGGGACCACGCGCAACAGCATCTACAGTCGATCTACGGTTTATGCGTAATAAACCCCGTTTTCTGTGCATCAGGAGGCTTGATTTCCTATACACGGTAGCAAGCAGTTTTTCTTGGTTCTCAAACGATGATTTCATAGTGAAATATTTAGCGCGCACAGTCCACAAGGACACAGTAGAGGGAGACACACGCTGTGTGTCCCCCTTCAATGTCCTTGTCGACTCGCCCAACTATCAGTTCTGCTCAGACGATGAATTTCCCAGAGTATGTTTCACCATCTCTGCAATGGCGTCGATGAACTCGCTGAGAATGGGAGTGGTGTTAACTTTCGGGCCACTAGTCAAGCGGCACGCGCACTTCGGAGCACGTGAACCCGATAAACCACACGCCCTCACTTTTTGTGCACACGTGCACAGGTTGCTTGAAGGTCAATGGCGCGCAGTGCGACATCTTTACTTCAACAATCCATCCAAGGTTGATCCATCTACGACACCATCTAGCACAAAAGGTTTGGAATGCGTGCGCGACAGCGAGTGATTTTTTGTACAAAGCCGCGGCAGCAGGCGCTCGCCTGGGATTATGTAAGAGCCACCATCCTCCTCATTCTCGCACACTTTCCTTCGCCCTCACAGTTTGCAGCGAGTGGTGCGCGATATGATCTTATCGCAGTTGTACATTAAACGTAGCATCACGGCGACGAAGTTTGTCTGGTGTGTCCATATAGCGAGTTAAAAATTACCGCAAATATTGGCGTGAATATAACGAGCACATTTTATCGGTGCCTCTGCGCACTAGCTCGTGAAGCGGCTAATCAATTTCAGCACGCACAAGCGAGCGAAAATTGAGGGTCTGTAAAAGCCTCAAAGCATTGCCATGAAAGAGCGAGCTACTTAAATACAGAGCCACCGTGCTCGCAGACTCCATTCAAATATCAAGTCAAAGCATAGCATGGCATGAAAATATAGGGCGTGATGACGAGTACCCTAGCGCATTCGTAGCGTAGAAGCGCTACGTATTAGCGTAAAAGAATGGACGAACTAGTACCCTAGCGCATTCTCACGACAAATGTTTGATTAAAAGCGAGGAAGAATATAAATAATCGTCATAGTCGATGACGATTGGCGACGCGCCCATGCACCCGTGTACTTAGATTTAGGTGCTCGTTTTTCCGGAGCCCCCACTACGGCGTGCTTCATAATCAGATCGTGGTTTTTGCACGTAAAACCCCATAATTTAATTTAAGAACCCATCTCACGATGACTGCCAAAGGTAAAGCATTTAGGATTGAATCAATACAGCGACATAACGTATTGCCAAGTCGAAACGAATTATGAGGTGTGTACTGCAGCAGGACTCCTGTTTCGCGCTTCCCTAAGAACACTCGGCGCCATCTAGTGGCGTCACCCCGAAGCCTGCGCGTCGGGGCTACTTGTATAGCTCGATGTAAAAGGCGGGGCTGCTTTTATACACTGGAAACATAGCGCAGGAAGGACGACCGACAAAGACGAGACGGGACAAGCGCTAAGAACACGGATCAGAAGAAAACGAAGAGAGTGAAGAAAGGCCCAATATACAAAAAAAAAAAGGTCTTCAAAAGAGTATAGGCTTTGGCTGGTTGGTAACACATAGTTACACTGGAAGCATAGCGCGGGAAGAACGATCGACCAAGACGAGACTTCTCCCCGATTGGCGAGGGATCGAGTCACTGCCGAGACACGTGACAAAGCCATTCCTTTTCCTTCCGGGTAAGTAAGCTTCCTGTCTCGACGGTGAGGGGTTTCCTTTTCTCCGCAGTTTGCAAATTCTTTTTTCGGACGACCAGAAGTACTTTGAAAGCCCCGACAAAGGTGCAGCAAGAGACGACATCAGTCCATCACGCGACTTCGCAGCAAGTCCACTTAGGGTTTGTCTCTTCGTCGGTGTCCCGACATTTTTCACAGTTATAGCAAAAAGCCTACAAATGAGTGCATGGTTGACGTCAGCGGGCCCCACGTTCCGCACAAACACACACTATACGTGTCCTGCAGGGCACTGCACACCTTTGTTAAAGTGACGATTCGTAAGAGCACGAAATGCTTCATGCTTGAGTTATGAAATGATTTAGGTACTAAAACGAACAGTTTCCTAACTCACTTAAGTTCACAACCTTTCACAAGAGGAAACTTCCACTTTCAGCGGCCGTCAGCTACGTCACTTCAATGACTGTCGGGGTTCATATGTTATGTACCCTGCGCTGCTTCTGCTTACTTTGTTATTATGCTTACGCACCCAGTTCCATTATGTGCGGGTCTCCGCAACACCTCCTGCAGCCGCGGTGTCTGTGATCGCACCACGCACCTACGGCGTCGAACCACGGCTTGACGTAAACCATAACTGGACACTGCCCCCTTTCCGAACATGTCGTCACGACTGAGAGTCCCCACTTCCTTTCTCTTACCCTTAACTGCAGTGAGGTGACTACGAGGGGGGGGGGGAGGTCGCTGGAGGGTTCGAGCCCCCTTCCCCCCGCCCCCGAAAATTTTCCGTGGGGCTGTACCAACGACTGTACCAACGACTGACCTGTGCGCGCGTGCGTGCGTGTGTATTTACACACACACACACACACACACACACACAATTTACACGAATTTACAGCGAATTTACACAAGTTGCCATCAGTGAAGTCAAGGTTTTGCGCCGACGCCGCCAGAGCATCGGTTGCCTCATGCCCTGAAATACCAGTGTGTGTGTGAAACATCACTTTTCTTCCCTCTGATGTGATTTGATGGGCTCTCTCAAGTGCTTCACGTAAAACAGGTGCGTCAGCGCTGACGCGCTAGACAAGCGGCGGAGAGCTTCGTGAAAGTGGCTTAAAATAACAACCTTTGATATTTTGTGATTTTGCATAATGCACTTGAGCGCCATATTAATGCCTAATGAAAGGGGAAATTTGACTCCCACAGGTTAGTGAATGTCAACTTTTCCCTTTCATTAACTTTCCTCCACCTTGCTGGCTTCAGCAGAACTGATTTGCCATTAATGCTTGTTAGTTCTGCAGACGTTAAAGGTGTATGATCTATTCGGGTAGAACGCGGTGCTGCGGGCTCTGTGCAATAAAACGCAGCAGTTGTACTGCCTTCGTGAACAGAGACGTCTGCGTAAACTTCGGTCAAATTTGTACATACGTCTTTTACATAGAAGAGACGCTGCCTATTGGCGTAGACCTGCAGGGCATACTGCTGTTTTCTTTCGAACCCCTAGAGACTGGAACACTTAAGTGGACGAACAGTCGAGGACCATTGTGTATATATCTCTCAAGGGTCGCGTCTTCCCCGACATTCGCCCTCTCAAGGAAGGCAGACGTCATTTTTCCCATGCAAGACTCCGGTCTGTTGAGTGGTCGCTCAAAAGGCCTCTTGCCGTCGTGGGCCCGCCAAAGGCAATCTGTGTGGTGCAAGACCATTTGATCAGATTAAGCAGTCTCAGTGGTAGTTGTCTGGCTTCGCCAAGTAAAGCATTCGATAGTGCAGATCGTGGAAGGCTCGAAGAGCTACTTGACGATCTTTCTCGAGCTCAGTAATCAGTGGAGGTGGACTATTGACCAAAGGCAAAACAAAAAGAACTCGTGACGACGCGCATGCTAGATAAACTGGCAGAGCAGTTGACTGACCACAGCCACTGCGTCGAGCTGTCAGTGCTATCGCATATTTTAGGAGGGAACAGGATGCGGTCATCAACAATTATACCAGAGTCTTTGAAGTATCAAAGGACTCTAATTATAACAAGGTATCGATGTTGTCTTAGCTTTTCCATCCAGCAAGCCTTTGATTCTCTCCCACACATGGTCATTCTCGAAGCCCTCAAATATGCTAGAGCTAAAGATCGCACATATTAATAAAGGGAAAATGAGACGTCCACCCAATCGCAGCAATCGCTACAAAGGAAACCCATGGTTCCTCGAAAGAAAAGCCTCGCAGTTGAAGAAAAAATTCGTCCTGGTCCGGGACTCGAACCCGGGGCCACCACACTTCCGGGGCAGCCGCTCTACCGTCTGAGCTAACCCAGCGGCTAGCAGATTGCAGGGCATATGTTTACATTTATTACTTTGTTTACGTATGTTTATGTATGTTTACGTTTCGGATTACTTATCGCACAGAACAGTGAACGTACGCGTTAGTCGTGTGACAAGCAAACCTCCACCTGCTACTTGTGGAGTTCCTCAGGGCAGTGTACTGACGTCGCTGTTCAGCTGTGCGCTGGCAGGACTATCTCGTTGATGAAGGATGGACCTCTCCTTTTCGTAAACAGCGTGACTTCAATGGCCATGCGCAAAGCAAAGCGCGAGACGTATACGAAGAGCTGTGGTGGGCGAAATATTTATCTCGAGCCATCGATACTGTGGCTAGAAACCATACCATGGTTACCACGGCATCTACCGCGTTGGCTTTGTCCGAGTACGTGAGTTCGCTAGCAGAAGCTGCCCGGCAATGGTACAGCAAGAAGCCCCTTCGCCTGCTACGAGCGATACCTGATCCATTCCTCATAGACGGCTGGAAGAACGACCCGGAGTGTTGGCCGAAAGTGCAATTCGGCGACATATATGGCCATGTAGTGATAGGTACAGAAGAGTGTTTGTGAAATTCGATCGCGCCAGAAGCGCAGTACACTTACACGCGAGTCGTCTCTAATAAAACGCCGCGCATCCACGGGTCTAATGCAACTGCGGCGCGGTTAAGCTGCGTACCTGACCATCGTTTTCGTCTCAAACTGTGATGGAAACGATCGCATTCCTTCCTGTCAGTGTATACTTGCAATGACAGCCACCAGAGAACCGTACTAGACCGCACTTACCAATGATGAAGTGAACGCCGCAGATTCTGTCGGCGTTTGACGGCTGCCATTTGTCGCGATGCATTGCCGGTGCACACGTTTGTCGCCTCCTCTCGCCTCTTGGGGAATGGAAAGGTCGACGCCACTGCCTTTTTTTGTGCGATTTACGCATCGAAAACACCGCTACAACTCGCCGGCATGGCAAAGCAGCTTGGCGGACGCGCACAAGACACGAAAAGAAAGAACACTCGCGATACACGAAGCTGTCAGCACGTGCCAATGCGCTGACAGCTCCTCTTTGCCCGCCAAACACTCCCGCATGTGCCCGAAGATCACGTGACCAACTCGCGACGCATAGGCGGGATATGTCTATTATTCGGTAGGTGTCGCAATCTGCGCGGACGTTATCACCTTTTGGATTACTGGCCCTTCAAGCCCTGGCAACTATACGAGCAATGCTGTAAGCTGCACTCGATGCGACGGCAAAACACCTCGATGAACTCGACCAGTCTCGATGTCTCAGTCTAAAGCGCGGTTCACATGCAAGCGATTTTGGCCCAGAAACGGCGCGGCGGCCGTCGCGATAGCCAACGTACTCGCCCAGAATCTGTTTTTCGAGCGGTGCGCGGCACTGCGACCGAGGTCGAAATGTTTGGAAAAAATTGGCAATTCGTGAAAAGCAATACGAAGCAAGGATGGCAGTTTTATCGACCGTATAAACATGTAAACATAGGCGTACTAAATTAACAAGCATGATATCACACGCGCACGCCAACGTGAACACATCCCACTCAATAACCGCGAAAACTCGTTGTCAAAACGCTGCAGTGAGGAAACGCGGCAACAGTAGCGAGCGAAGTGACCTTCGTGCAGCCGCTCGCATCAACGCGAAGTACGCCGCGAAAAGACAGCGCAGCGCGGTCTCTGTACCTGTCGCAGATAGCTTTCAATATGCAGCGGCCCGGCCAGACGCGCGCAGCCGCCCGAGCCAGCACATCTTAGACAGTGTCTAGGAAGTGTTGCACGAGCCACCCGAAGTAAAACGGCATCCCTCCTTACACTCCCCCTGAAGCCATGCGCGCGACGGAAAGCGGCGCGCTTCCTCCCCGCTTTCCGCCGAGAGGCGTCAGAATAGTTTACAATAAAAGCGGGTGTTCTGGACAACTACAAGCTTGGTGCTAAGAAAAAGCGCCCGCTCGGTATAAGGTCAGTGTATTAGCATAGAATAAAGAACCAACTTGTACTAGAATAATATGGTTGTCGCGGATTGCAACACCGCTCACTCAACGTAGCCAGACGGCGCAAAGCCAGCCCGCTAAAATTCTTGCAGCTCAAAGAAATGTGTATAAATCTTTCGTAAGCGCCTCTATGAAACTTTTTTCGAAGTTGTTTAGTCATTAACAACAAATAATACAATAAAAACCCTACTTAACCTTTCCTAATATTTTTTGTGTGTTATCCAGAAACACATCTGTAAAGTATGGCAACACAGAGATATGCGGCAAGCAAGCAAGCGGTTGCGTCTACGAGACGTTGCGTCTGCCCGTTTGTCGCTGCCAGCCACGGACACGGAGTAACACATTTAGGAGGTGAAACTCCCGTCAGCGCGAGCGAGCGCGGGCGACCAGATAAGGTCACAATTGTTGTATGCACCGACGGGACCGTATACAGTGGCGGCGCCATGCGGCGCGTCGTAGAAGCCGCAGCGAAAAAAAAAATGCAGCGCCCGGGCAGGCAGCTTCGGCGCGCTCTCAACGGCGGTAATTTCTTTCCAGGCCGCCAGGCGCCGCCAGCACGATAACGGCTCCGCGGCCATGTGACTTTTTCTGGTCGCCGCAAACAGCGGAGTTTCCACTCCTAAATGTTTCTTGCTCCGTGGCCACGGAGGAAGGAAACTCAGGAGAGGCCCTGACGTCACTCTTTGTGAAGCTAAAGTGAAGCCGGAAGTTGGAGTTGCTCACGCCGTTGCTCCGCATATCGGGCCAGCTCTCCTCTCTTGTTTACATTCCTCGCGAAACCACGCCGCTCTGCGCGCAACCGGGCTGCTCGGACGCGCGCGCTCCGCAGCAATACTAAACAATCGTTAGCACGTTAGCATGATTCCGCCAAAGAGGGCAAAATATCCCGCGGATATTCCTTCGTCCGTTGCCATTGCCGTGGCGCGGTACATTGGGTGCAGCGTTGCATGCGCGTTCATTTCACGAACTTTATTTCCTCCTGTCCCACCTGGCCACAGCAACATCCGGTAGAGCACGGTCCAGATAACGCAGCGCAACAAAACACGAAGACCAACGCGAACATGCCCGCACGGCGCCTTTGCCACGGTACGAAAAAAAAAAATTATGGGGTTTTACGTGCCAAAACCACTTTCTGATTATGAGGCACGCCGTAGTGGAGGACTCCGGAAATTTCGACCACCTGGGGCTCTTTAACGTGCACCTAAATCTAAGTACACGGGTGTTTTCGCATTTCGGCTCCATCGAAATGCGGCCGCCGTGGCCGGAATTCGATCCTGCGACCTCGTGCTCAGCAGCCTAACACCATAGCCACTGAGCAACCACGGCGGGTAACGGTACGAAAAGGACCAGGCAGGATTCCGTAAAGGATACTCCACAATAGACCATATTCACACTATCAATCAGGTGATAGAAAAATGTGCGGAATATAACCAACCTTTATATATAGCTTTCATTGATTACGAGAAAGCGTTTGATTCAGTCGAAACCTCAGCAGTCATGGAGGCATTGCGGAATCAGGGTGTAGACGAGCCGTATGTAAAAATATTGAAAGATATCTATAGCGGCTCCACAGCCACCGTAGTCCTCCATAAAGAAAGCAACAGAATCCCAATAAAGAAAGGCGTCAGGCAGGCAGATACGATCTCTCCAATGCTATTCACAGCGTGTTTACAGGAGGTATTTAGAGACCTGGATTGGGAAGAATTGGGGATAAGAGTTAATGGAGAGTACCTTAGTAACTTGCGATTCGCTGATGATATTGCCTTGCTTAGTAACTCAGGGGACCAACTGCAATGCATGCTCACTGACCTGGAGAGGCAAAGTCGGAGGGTGGGTCTAAAAATTAATGTACAGAAAACTAATGTTTAACAGTATCGGAAGAGAACAGCAGTTTACGATAGGTAGTGAGGCACTGGAAGTGGTAAGGGAATACAACTACTTAGGACAAGTAGTGACTGCGGATCCGGATCATGAGACTGAAATAATCAGAAGAATAAGAATGGGCTGGGGTGCGTTTGGCAGGCATTCTCAGATCATGAACAGCAGGTTACCATTATCCCTCAAGAGAAAAATTGATAACAGCTGTGCCTTACCAGTACTGACGTACGGGGCAGAAACCTGGAGGCTTACGTAAAGGGTTCTACTTAAATTGAGGACGACGCAACGAGCTACCCGCCATGGTTGCTCAGTGGCTATGGTGTTGGGCTGCTGAGCACGAGGTCGCGGGATCGAATCCCGGCCACGGCGGCCGCATTTCGATGGGGGCGAAATGCGAAAACACCCGTGTGCTTAGATTTAGGTGCACGTTAAAGAACCCCAGGTGGTCAAAATTTCCGGAGTCCTCCACTACGACGTGCCTCATAATCAGAAAGTGGTTTTGGCACGTAAAACCCCAAATATTATATTATACGCAACGAGCTATGGAAAGAAGAATGATAGGTGTAACGTTAAGGGATAAAAAAGAGCAGATTGGGTGAGGGAACAAACGCGAGTTAATAATATCTTAGTTGGAACAAACGCGAGTTAATAATATCTTAGTTGAAATCAAGAAAAAGAAATGGGGGGGGGGGGCATGGGCAGGACACGTAATGAGGAGGGAAGATAACCGATGGTCATTAAGAGTTACGGAATGAATTACAAGGGAAGAGAAGCGTAGCAGAGGGCGGCAGAAAGTTAGGTGGGCGGATGAGATTAAGAAGTTTGCAGGGACAACATGGCCACAATTAGTACATGACCGGGGTAGTTGGAGAAGTATGGGAGAGGCCTTTGCCCTGCAGTGGGCGTAACCAGGCTGCTGCTGCTGCTGCGATGATGATGATGATGAAGCCTACGGAGCAACAGGTGTGGGCGCACAGAACAATAACCATGGAGGAACGAAACTGAGAAGAGGCCCTACTCCCTCCGCACGCTAGGAGAAAAGTGTGGAGGAAATGACGTAGTAGCTTCTCCTTTGTTTTGCTGTTTTTTTTTTATGTCTTTGCTGTTGTGGCCACGCCTTTCGGGCCACAATGGCGACTTTGTTAATGTTCTGTGCGCTCACACGTGTTGCTCCGTAGGTTTCGTACCGTGGCAAAGGCGCCGTGCGGGCAGGTTCGCGTTGGTCTCCGTGTTTTGTTGCGCTGCGTTATCTGTACCGTGCTCTACCGGATGTTGCTGTGGCCAGGTGGGACAGGAGGAACTAAAGTTCGTGAAATGAATGCGCATGCAACGCTGTCCGCAATGTACCGCGCCACGGCAATGGCAACGGACGAAGGAGTATCCGCGGGAAATTTTGCCCTCTTTGGCGGAATCATGCTAACGATTGTTTAGTATTGCTGCAGGGCGCGCGCGTCCGAGCAGCCCGGTTGCGCGCAGCGCGGCGTGGTTTCGCGAGAAATGTAAATAAGAGAGGAGAGCTGGCCCGATAGGCGGAGCAACGCCATGAGCAACTCCAACTTCCGGCTTCACTTTAGCTTCACAAAGAGTGACGTCAGGGCCTCTCCTGAGTTTCCTTCCTCCGTGACAATAACAAAGCCGCCATTGTGGCCCGAAAGGCGTGGTCACAGCAGCAAAGAAATAAAAAACAGCAAAAAAAGAACCTACTACGTCATTTCCTCCACACATTTATCCTAGCGCGCGGAGGGGGTAGGGTAGGGTAGGACCTCTCCTCAATTTCCTTCCTCCATGCTGCCAAGCCAGCGAACCACCGGCGTCGTCCCGCCGCGTCTATTTGTGCGGCGCGTTGCTCGCCGTGAAAGAACGCTCTATGTATCGCGGAAGCTCGGGCCCAACTGCGGCCTATTCAAATACGTGTAAAACGCAAGAACGTTTTTTTTTTTTTTTTAGATTGCCCCTGGACCGATTTTTATGAAATTTGTTGCACTTGAAAGAGAAAGTGAAATTCTAGTGACTGTTGGGAGCGGAATTTCGATTTAGAGTCGATTTTAGATCATTGAAAGCGGGCAAATTCGGAATGTATTATATCTTACGTGAATTTGTTACGTTGCATACAAGGGTTCTGCAAAAGCTGTATTTCCATATTATTAATTTTTTTTAGATTCATGTGTAACATATCAATTTTGTCCGCTTTAGATTTGCTATTAGATGCAATTCACATAATCATGCTATCTTTCATTACCGAGTAACAGAGTTGTAAACTTGGTCTCGCTTTCTGAAAATTTTCGATTTTTGCCACTTCTTTATAAAAAATTCGAAACCACAGTCTCTAGATTTAAAATGTTCATTTAAATGCAACAAACCTAGCCAAATTTAGCGCAATGGATGCTGAGAAAAACGAATTCTCCTTGTAAATGTATTTAGATAGGAGCAACCGAGCTAAAGCTTCCTCTTACGTCGGCAGCTTTTTTTCTTTTTTTTTGAGGCAGCAGATTTGTGAAGCGTCCTTTTTTAGTGAGGCCATTTTTATGTAGACTTTTAGGTTTTGCGCACCCAAAGTGAGCGGACACGAACCGTCAGGCCCACATGGGTTGGAGCCAGTGCTACAACGCAATTACGGTATCTTTTTTTAGTAAAGTAACGAACGGGGCTAGTTGGTGAACGTTCATGGTTATATTGCACTCAGTTTTACACACGATATTAAGGAAGGACAGGACATGGACGGACGTAGCGCAACGTCCAACGTTATATTGCGCTACGTCCGTCCACGTCCTGTCCTTCCTTGATATCGTCTGTGTAAAACTGAGCGCAATATAACCATGAGGTATCTTTTTTGTGTGGGGGGTGGGGGGGCGGTGTTGACAGTTAACTGGGTGAGGCGTTGGCAGGTGTTGCTTCATGTCGTGTTATGCCAGCTATCTCTGGTAAACAGAAATTTCGAGTGGGGGTAGGGGGAGGGGCAAACATGCCCCGTGCACTCCCCATCCCACCTGGCTACAGCCCTGGACGGGGTTGCACGTATGCACAAAACTATATACAAAAGAACACAAAAGGAGTACCAAAGAATGCAAAAAGGTTGTAGGGCTTCGAGTAGGCAAAGATGCTTCAGTGCAGCATTTCTTTAACTCTATTTGGAATTTGAGCCAACATGGGACAGCACAGCTGGCTGACTGCTACAATCTGGTTTGATTCGGGTTCACGTAAACGCCCGAAACAAGGCAAGTAAGTTGAACTCGCTGTACTCGACTGTTCACTTCACCCGCAACAGCTTGGTTAATGTTTATGCAGCCACAAGTAGTGTTGGTAGTGACACCACCTATTGGAAGCAAAGCATAATGCAAACAGCCCATGATCTCTAAGTGCAACCAACATGCTTCTAAATTTGAGATGGGTACTTTGGTGCCAGTGTGGTGTCGTTTCTACATGCGAGCCTACATTTTTAACGCATGCTTCATGGGAGAAGAACAAAATTAAGATGCACAGTGTATGTTGTGTCATGCTCGATGTCACGATCCCCAAGTTCAACAGCACACAATCACCTTCTTCCATGATCTGCTGGTCAATTACGCGCCTCCTTCGATTAATAATAAATGCAGTGACATTCTTGAGGAGAGGTCAAGTAAAGTGTGCTAAGATGCCCACTATCTGCAGCTCGGTGCTGACAGAACAGAAACAGAACACCAACTGGAACCATCGGTGTGGAGGAAATGATAAAAGCGTTTTTAACAACTTCGCATGACATTGAGCAACAGACGGCTCGATAACTGAGCAGGTGAGATAAAATGATGAAACATTTATTCAATGAAGATGGCACATCACAACACTACTCACAAGCTAAAATGTACATATAAGAAATATTTGTTTGTTGCAACAGAGATGTGTGTGCAGTGTAGGTATGTACAAGCAGCATACTCGCTAAGTCGCCAGGGCTGCTGGTGGCACTAGGATGCCTTTGACACATTCAAAGAAGTTGATGAACAAAAAGCAAGGTGCACAACAATTGCTGCAAACATAGAAAGATGTGTGCATTGCAGTGCATGCAAAACACCCACCCAACAGAAGCATTACTTTGTTTACCCTTCTGTCATTTTATTCACATGGAGTTGACCAAACAGTTCTATGTGTGGTATAGTCACTCTTAAATAAAACACTTAGTAATATGCACTCAAATCAGCATGTTTTGAACATTCTGTTGGGGAAGGATAAAAGAAAAGAATGGAAGAAGATCGCAAGACGCTGGCTGCTGTGTGTTGTTGCTGGTCAGCCATCTTAACCACGTTGACTCTGCTTGTATATATATTGTAAATACAGTCCGTCTATACTCCCAGCATCCCCGTAACAATACAACTGCATTGAAAAGAAAAGTGATTGATTTGATGCATTAGGTAGACCTATATTTGTAAAAAGGTATTGCCAAGGCCTTCATGTAAAAATTGAGCTGTAATGAGTAGCGATTTAACGAGTAACGAGTTTTGTGTTCATTTTAACAGTGAACTCTACTGCCCATGGCAAATATGGCCACGCCAGCTGCACACACACTCAGAAGGAACCAGGATCACACAACTTGAAAGGTGTTCATCGAGAACAGGTAATAGAGCAGAATGAAGACAATAAATTTTGTGAAGCTGGGTGGTCACATGCGTTAAAAAAACAAAAACAAAGAGAGTCAGGTTCAAACAAAAAGCATGGCCATAGAAAAAGTACATGGTGTTGATGCCACTTTGGTTGCTAATATGCATAGTGTCTTTTGGGGCAAAAGAAACTCCATAAGATTTTGCACCATAACATTGGAACAGTACAAAATAATCTTTTGAAACTGTTTTAATCACCAGGAAGGTATTGTTTTTCAATGTGCATTGTCATTATATGTGCGCAAAATATTTACGTACATAATATCAGGTTTCCGTTATTTTACTTGTCTGAGCACTTACATGAAATTCAATACATTGAACATTTTAACATGATCTCATCAAAACTCATGTCATGTTTGAATAAAATATTGTCAGCATTAGGCTTAGGCTTCAACTGATTCCTCCTCTCAGCTATTCTCATGTCCAGGTAAAGTGAAATAAAAGTAGTACCATTCAAGCCATGCTGCGTACGTCGCTGTATGGGCAGTTAGGTGTCATAACAGCAAGACCATAATGTTTAAATTACATGTTGAGCATGTGTAAGATTTAAGTCGAATCAGGTCCAGTAATATGCACAAGCTGTAGAATTATATTACCACCTCATATACAAGAAATGAAGTAATTGATTACACTTTCCCATTAGAACAATGTATAAATTGCCTTATACATTACTAAAACAGTCATGCCGTGCAAATTTAGAAAGCATAAGCACATTGCAAAATAATCAAGACGTCCTCCACTATTGGCCACAGAAATTCTGCAACTGAGCTTGCAAGCTGGCTCCTAGTAATCATTATGAAGCGAGTTTGATCTTATTTTAAGCTTCTGTACATGCTAGAACAATGGAATACATAAATGTGATCTATGAAGCAGCTTACCCAAACTATTCTTTCACTACGGTCAACAAAAGTAGCAACAAAGGTTACAAAACCATGCAAGATGTCCTTAGTGGCTTTAATGAGGCATTTGGTGTCTTGTACAGTGTCGGCGCACAATTTTTTTTTTTATGTAGCTAGTATCACAGTCTATGTTGTCCATCTATACTTTATACAGGTGCTCTTTGGTGGAATGTCGAACATGTGACAATCATTTCTTCGTGTGGACGTCACTCATCAGCTTCTCGTAATGCTGTAGAAGAGACAAATATAAATTAACCATGTAAAGTCACGTTCAAATTTAGGTCATGCTCCAGAGAGTTGACAGCAAGCCAGACACAATAAGTAGCTGCTGTGTGACTACAAACTATAAGCTTGAACGAGTTCCTTGCATTAAACATGGCTGCCACCATTTAAGGGAGAAAATGTACATGAATAATCCCCAATTCATAATCGACATACGCAATTCGTGATCCACAATCAAATACATCTGTCATAATCTAATCTGCAAGACAAAATACACAGGAGTGCACAGTGCAGAATCTGTAAAGAAGCAACAAAATACAGTATTGGCCTGATTTACAACTCAATGAGCATTTTGTTCTAAATGCAACTTAACAGCAGTGGCATCAGGAAACGAAGGATATTTGCAGCAACCCAGACAAGAGTGCTGTGTTCGTGTCTGTTTCTGGCTCAGTGTACACACTTATATCGTGCTTTTCTCAACCGAAATAATGGGCAAGAAAATTTCTGATTAGGCATGTCACTACCACTTTCAACCCTCCCAAATCCAGCATACGAGGCAGAAATATTACATCACGGACCATTCTTTCTTTCACCGCAAAAGTGGTCTTTCTCGAAGACTCCTGCAGACTTCAGTTTCACGGAAACTATGTCATCGCCCAACTTGTGTCTATGCAGGACACGACACATATGTTGAGTCAGCATATACATAAGCCATCTCTACTACTCATACAGACAAGCTGGTAACTGGCTCTGTTCTCTATGGACAAAACAACAAGCATTACCTAAATACCCTCACTGCACCAAATATATACCATCAAGCGCACATCATTCCTTCAATAAACTATTGATTTCCTCTAATTGTTTTCTCATATTAAAGCACGTTGTCTTCTGTGGTCTTCTTACCCGCTTTCATACTGAAACTTTATCCGCCAAGGGCATTTGCTCTCATATAACTGAGCTGTGGGGTGCAGTCACTGCCTAATGCCAAGTAGCTCCATGATATGAGCATGCTTTCGTGCAAGAGCCTTGCGGCATCTGAAGGGTTTAGATGTTGTGAGTGGTGGTAGCACTGTGTCTCCTATCTCCACCACCTGAGCCGACTGTTGCGGGGCACGTTTACTGCTGAAGTCCACAGCCCATCTTTTGTTGAGAGGTGCTGAAATGTATTCTTTTTCCATAGGTAATATACATTTCAATGTATATATACTTGCAAGCCCATCTAAAAATTCAAAATTCAATTCTGGGGTTTTATGTGCCAAAACCAATATTTCATTGCGAGGCACGCCGTAGTGAGGGGCTCTGGGTTAACTTTGAATACCTGGGGTTCTTCAACATGCACCTGATCTATGGTACACGGATGTTCTTGCATGTCGCCCCCATCAAGATGTGGCCACCACGGCTGCGGTTTGATCCCACGAGCTCGAGCTTAGCATCCCAATGCCAAAGCCACTAAGCAACCACGGCAGGTCCAAACTTATTTGTGACTACTTTCTTTGTTCCTATGGCACTCAGCTGCCACAGCCTCTGCAGTAACCTAGTTTTGTTCAGAGATCAAATGCCATATTTACTCTCGTAATGAACGCACACCCAGATTAGTCACGAAAAATCTGAATTCTTTTCTTTCCCCGTGTACCGAACACACCCCCAACTTTGCTACTGTGCAATCCCACGATTGAATGGCCGTGATGTAGTTTTTCAGAGACTACAACCTTTGATTCTCGCACATGTATTTAAAGCAAGCGCACTTAATGCTTAACGCATCCTTTCTGCCAGTGCCAGCGCAAAGGTATCTCGCAGATTCGAGAGAGAAAAAAATGCAACTGGCTCTCGGCAACATATTCAGTTTACATACTTTATGCTGATGTAAAAGAGCGCGTGGCCAGGCGTGGCACATGGGAGCGTCTAAGTGAAGAAGGTGTGGCCAGTACTTGATCAGCATAGTGGTCATAGTCGGGCGTAGTGTCGAATTCACTTGTCTGTGGCTCGCTTTTCTGCCTGCCTTGGGTTTCGATGTGTGTGATAGGCCTTAAGCCAAGTTATCTGCCTGCTGTGGGAAATAGAGTTTATCTGCTCACAAAACGGAAATGCTGATCAGACACCGATAAACTTTGACATGCCGATGAGCGGGACAGTCGAGGAAAGAGACACACACAGCGTGCTTGTCAGACCAGGTGCACGCTTCAATGTCATGCTTGCGATAACGACAGACAGCAGCAGTGGCTGTGAGGAAGAGCTGGGGCACGATCGGAGATCGCTGCTTGGAGCGCACATTTAGTTTCGCCATGCACAATTGGCCTAGGGCATACTGACTTCGAGTGGCTGATGCTTTGGTTCTTTATTCTATGATGGAACCATGATATGGATGAAGCTGCAAGCGACCTGAACGGCTGGTCTGGTGGTTCCGACGCAGAGTGAAGTTATGGTTTGCAAACAGTATACATACATTTTTACTGCAAAGATAAGTTAGCTTGTGCTTGTTCCAAATCATTACCGTCCTAATTTAAAATTTTTGCTGTTTCAAAAATGTCCCGATGAAATTTACCCCACATAATGAACACACACCCCAACTTTGCTTCGGTATATAGGGGAAAAGAAATTATGGGGTTTTACGTGCCGAAACCACTTTCTGATTATGAGGCACGCCGTAGTGGGGGGCTCCGGAAATTTGGACTACCTGAGGTTCTTTAATGTGCACCTAAATCTAAGTACACGAGTGTTTTCACATTTCGCCCCCATCGAAATGCGGTCGCTGTGGCTGGGATTCGATCCCCCAACCTCGTGCTCAGCAGCATGACACCATAGCCACTAAGCAACCACGGCTGGTATTGAGGAAAAAAAAAAGAAAACTGCGTTCATTAGGCGGGTACATACGGTATTCAAATATTTTTATTTTTAGGATCTGAGATCATCATCAGCTTTCTAGCCATCCTGAAGAACCTTCGTCCTTGCCACTCTGCCTATGCATGCAATAAACCAAAGGTCTCAATCACATAACCTGAATTTCACAAATGCAGGAAAGCTGATCAACAAACACACCAATTGCATTTCGCTGTTACATCAAATCAAGAAAAAGTTTTATGGTTAAGTTTCTAGTATATTATACCAGCAGAGTTCATATGCTAAAGAGCTCAAAGCCCAGGAAGATGCCCAATTAATATTCTTGCTGTGCCTGACACAAATTCTCAGAGAGACCCTCACAGTGATGGCTGATTAAAATGAAAAGGAATCACACACACACACACACACACCTCCAACTTTCATCCGAATTCTGCTGCAGAGATTCAAAACTCACAACTAAGTGAAACTGAAAGATACCGCTGTACACTGCTCATCCATTTACTAGCGGTAAACTTGGGCTCTGCTAATTTAACGCTGCTGGGCAATTATCAAAGTTCAATGACACAGTGACTTGGGCTGCATGTGTATTAACTCCTGCTGTACGACGCTATTATCTCGAATTCTGGCCTATTGCAAACTTTTTGCACAGTGGAAGCTTATACGAAAAACAATCTAGACAATATGTTAAGCACTTATTTATAAGAAGTCACCATCGTTTATTGGAAAAGTGGAGCTTAACAGCACTATGCCATACACCATGCAACTGGTATGAAAAGCTGGTCACCTGGCTCCTCCAAATCAAACGTCTTATGCGGAAAAACCAAAAATGTGAAGACAGGTGGGCATGTCCCTGCGGAGCACTATTCACATCGTGTTTGCAACACTACCTCACTATGTAAAACACATCAGAAGTCCAATTTTCATTTGCACTGTTCGTATCTGAGCTGTGTGCGTCAAGAAACTAAAGGTTGCCTTTACTTGAGCTGCTGAACACTTCATTTTCAGAATCTTTCGAATCATTACTGAAGTCAGCTTTTCTTTTCTGTGCTGAAGCAAACAGAGCTAGCTGCAGTTGCTTTACTCTTACAGTTTACTCTTTACACTTTACTCTCTCTGCCATGATAAACTCACTCCTGCTTATGCTGCACCATCTGCCAGAAGTATAGCAAAACTCGGATGAAATCAGCTCCCCCATAGAATTGAAAGAAAATTAAGGTATTGTTGATGTGCTAAGCTCATCCATGGTTATTTTTATCATAATCGTAAAGACGAACCGAGCTTTACAATTATGGTATCAAGAGGTTTAACCAGGAATTCCTCAATGTTAAGGATATGTCTATTAATTATCACGTTGTTTCTAATTATGAAACTCCAAATGCGTTAGGCACTCCACCTTCAAAGCACAGAAAGCTAATAATGCAGTGACTTATCACATTCTACTTAAGTGCTGATGCAAAGTGTTCACAGCAACAACAATATTCTGCTCTATGATTTTCATTCGACGAGAACCAAACAACACAAAAAGTTTAAAACACATTGTAGATAGACAAATCGTTACAAGATGTCGCTACCAGCTTTGCTACTACCGTCCATGGCCCCAGTAGCCCAGTAATCCATTAACAGTAAGGAGTTTACGGGCAGGCTAGAATATTCCATTGCTATCCTCCTCTGACCTCACTGTGCTTACGTAATGAATGTAGAGAAGAGGATGTGCAGAACCCTTGACTAGCTTTAGGTAGTTATAAACTGCCTCACTCTCATGGCTGGTACACTGTCCATTGCTACACACCATTCATTCACTTTACAACATACAAAACAAACTTTGATTGCTTGATGATTTGGCATGGTCAAAATGCTTGTACTCTCCCTGCCGCCAATTCTTTCTTGTATCAACCAAATCACTCAACTGGCATTCTGTAATAACTTTCCGGACATACTAATTGACCATTTTGAATTTGCAACCTTTTACAAACCTTCAGTATGGCCATGTCACAGTTGGTGAGCTGCTTCTGCTTTGCAAACGCCTTGGATTCTGTTTTCCGGGCACTGGCAGTCAACAGGACCCACGTGTGAGCCACATACTCAACATCTGCAAGCACGCTGGTGAAAATAACAATAAACAAAATTAAAAATATAAAAGACTTATTTTCATTTTGTATTTTCAGCAGTAAACAAAATTATGTGGTTTTACTCCCCAAAACTTCCACCGTGGGCTGTGAAGCACAACATAGCAAATAGATCCAGGTTAACTTTGGCCCCCTGGCATTTCTCAACATGCATCTTTCCACACTGCCTTCATCTTATCTCTTATTAGATGGGACACTAAAAAAAAAAAAAGAACAAGTTAAGTTCTACTACAGCAAAATGTGCTATAGGTGGTGTCCAAATCCATGCCGCACAGGGCGGTGGCCTGCAAAGTAGAAATGTGGATCTCAAAGGCTGCATTTGCTGTTTGAATGTGGCAGAAGGTGATTTTGGGAGCCGGAAACACGTCATGCGGGCCTTTGGACACCACCTATACCAAAGGCCATTTTTTACCAAGGGAAGCGGCTTGGTAAAATCAAAAGATGCAGGAATGAAAGGTACGTGGCGACGTTCCCTTGAAGTGTCCGCATGAACTTACCTTGACACCATCAATTTTGACAGCATCCGGTTGTGCTTAATAAACATTTTAATTGGCAATAATGGACTACATTGTGTTCTACATAAGCCAAGGAGTGAACTTAGCAAGCTTGAAAAACCAGTTGAGCCACAGTGGCACAAGAAAGGACACTGAAATCCATGATGTCACATTGAAATGCTGGCTGTGGGGTTTAAATACAAAATGTTAAAAAAAAAATTGGACCTTCAGTTTCTTTTCTATTAGTCAACCTCTTCCAGCCAAATTAACGAAAGTACTGTTTCAAAGAAATCTTTATCTGTCTAAATTGTTTTCACATTTTGCTTTAGTGTCCCTTTAAATATTCTAATGCAAAGTATGACTGCATCAGTGCAAGAAAACTGAGTTCACAAAGTAAACGATGCATTACACAGACTTTCTTGCCAAAAAATATGTCAACCTCTGCTTTAAGTGCAACACAACCTTGCTTCGGGATGTTTGGAAATTCACTGATGTTTTGAGCAATGTGGCAGTACCTTGAGATCACAGCTAGCAGGGCTTCATTTTCTTCAAGCAGTCGTATCCTCTGGCTTGTCTGCTTAAGGAGGGCACCCTACAATGCCAGAACAAAGATGATTTTTATGTTACATACACTAATTAATAAATCTCTTGAATGGGCACTTTTGACCACACTTGACTCTATGCACATCAAACTCAATTTGAATTGCAAACTTCCACAGAACTGCTAGACAGTTCCCTGTAAGAACTGCAATAAAACATGGAGAAAAACAAGGTACAGATACAATAGATGTGAACGTAGTGGACTAACAGTTTTATTAAATTATGATAATTTGCCTGACCAAACGTATAACGGCTACGACCTGCTACATGCATGTTTCGGAGAGTACTGATCGAATTATCCGGCGGGTCGAATTAAACAAGATGCAGAAACGACAGCGAAGTACAGTGCTCATTCATTTGGCAGTATTTGCTCGATTCTAACAAGCCTCCGAATAAAATGTGCCTCTGCTTTCTATATGTCCAAAGTGGTAGAATAATGTAGAAATGACATTAGAGCTCCTAAACAAAGTAGAAATCTAACGCGCACCCCAATTTTTAGCAAGAAAAATAGGCAAGGGTGTATGGGCTGCACGCTGGCGGCCAGATTCCTGAAGTCAGCTTCGCCGCATAGCTTTTAATAATAATAATAATAATAATAATAATAATAATAATAATAATAATAATAATAATAATAATAATTATTTCCATCGGGATGATGGAGGAGGTTGTGGGTAAAAGCTGCTCGTAAACGGCAGCTTGACAAAGGCCCACAGCCCCCTTCTACAGGGCAACAACAGCAAAGCAGGGAAAGACACACACAAGTAGGCATATAATGTCTTCGCAATTTAGCAGAGCCAAAAATAACAGAATCATTTCATAAATGAAATAGAAACAAAGAAACTAGAACAACAATCAATACAATAAGTGCAGGGGGTATAAAGCTGTACAATAAACACAGGATTAAGTATACACATTATAGGAATACAGGTGGAGTTACTAGGAATGTGTGCAGTGAATTTGTCGTAATTCACGTTTAGATATATTAAGTAGGTCAGTCCCGGATTTTTTGCAGTTGTTTAATAGAGTTGGAAGTGTGAAGGATAATTTTTCCATTGTGTATGTGGTTCTAGGAGTTGGTACAATCCACTCCTCTTTATGACGGATAGAGTAAAACACAGTGCTCTTTTTCAGTAATGACAACTCATGCAGATATTTAAGATGATTTTTTAGGTCGCGCTGGAATGCAAGTGCTAGCTTATAATTGTAAAGATTGAATACAGATATTATGCATGCTTTGGAGAAAAGACCTTACGAGTGATTGTTGTATGGCAGATTAATTCGTACTCTGATAAGGTTTTTTTGAAGTATAAAGATCCTTTGCAAATTTGTATACGTGGTTGTGCCCCAGACCAAGAAACAGTAATTAAGATGGGAGTAAAATAGGGAATTATAAAGCAGGATCTTTATTTGATACGGGAGATATGATCTGTAATGGGAAATAATGCTGACTGCTCGAGCTAACTTAGTTAGAACAGTATCAATGTGACTATCCCATAGCATGTTCTGAGAAAATGTAACACCCAGAATTTTAATATTATTTGTGATTTCTATTCGTGCGCCACCATAACTTAAGCTTACATGAGAATTTAGCTGCCTCGATTTAGGTCTAAATATTACAGCTTTCGTCTTATTAACGTTTATGTTTAGATGGTTTACTACTGACCACGTTTTAAGCTTAGTAAGAAGAGAATTCGCGTCATTGTGTAAGATATGACAGTCTGGAGCAGATAGAAATATACTAGCGTCGTCGGCATACAAAACATATTTAGGTTTAGTAGAGAGGTTAGTGAGATCATTGATGTAAATGTTAAAGAGAAGCGGACCAAGAATGCTGCCCTGAGGAACACCTTTAACTATGGGTTTTAAATCAGATGATGATGATGTATGGGGTTTTTTGGCGCAAGGGCCAGGAATGGCCAAAGAGCGCCATGTCTGTGGTAGTGGGTGTGCAGTGTAACTATGATTACTATGAAATTGGTGTGACGTGGCTGTAAAGGGGCCTTAAAATATACGCTCTACAGTGCGTAAAATCTGTGTAATAAAATTATGGCGATGACATATGACCTGTACTATGAACATTTCGATGCACTTAAAAAGTATGATACAATAGGTAAAATATATCAGATTATAATAAATGCTAGAGCACTACTGCCTCCTTAGAGCCCTTGAAACACAAGGGTCTGGAGGCATGTGCTATACCGTACAACTATCCCAGCGGCATCCTCTAAAGAGAGGAAGCGCTAGGAATGCATGGGGCTAATAACATGTAGGACCACATCTCTCAGAAAACCTAGGACTGTGTCTGTGTTAAAAAGCGGTTCTGGGCCGAGGAACATTACTGGATGAAGAGGGATGTGCTGTCTGTAAGCTAAGGAAAAATGTTTCATTCTTTCAGATTCGGCTTCCTGACACTCCAGAAGGACGTGGAGCACGGTCAGCCTCTCCCCGCATCTACCACAGGTTGGAGGTTCACTTCCAGTAAGCAGATAATTATGGGTGCCAAACGTGTGTCCTATTCTGAGACGACAGAATAGGACATCTGTTCGGCGCGATTTTGTAGTAGAGGGCCAGAATCCTAACTGTGGTTTTATCAGGTGGAGCTTATTATTCGTTTCCGCGTCCCACATGCGTTGCCAGTGGTCCCGCAATCTCCTTCGCAAGAAAGGCCTCAGATCTATGACAGGCACCGCAGCGGTAGGCTGAACAGTTTGCGATGCGATTGACGTGGCCATCTCGTCCGCCAGAACGTTACCCTCAATGCTCCTGTGGCCAGGCACCCAGCATACAATGATACGCTGATTAGATATGTACGCTTTACACAAGACGGTGTAGAGTTCACTAAGTACAGGATTTTTGTGTGTGTAGACTGACATCAAGGCATTCACGACGCTTAGGGAGTCTGTATAGATCGCTGCTTTTGGAAGTTTTGATTTTCTTATATGCCAGCAGAGAGTAATGCGTAGGCCTCAGCCGTAAATATGCTTGTTTCCGGATGCAGTACGTCGGATTCCGAGAAGGATGGGCCGACGGCTGCATAGGATACCCCGGCATTTGACTTCGAAGCGTCTGTGTAGAACTCTGCACAGGAATGCTTGTGCTGGAGTTCTAGGAAATGCATTCTGATTTCGGCCTCAGGAGCGTGCTTTGTAACTTTTATAAAGGATATGTCACATTGTATCACCTTCCACTCCCAAGGAGGTAAGAGCTTGGTTGTGTGCATTAAGCGATGCTCGAGGAGTGGGACATGCATTTCATTGCTAAGCTCCTTCACACGCAGCGAAAAAGGCTGTCTTATGGAGGGACGGTTGCTGAAAAGTGTAGCGCACGTCATATCGGTAACTGTATCAAAACATGGATGTTCAGGATTGGAGCGTACTTTAAGGAAATATGTAAAGCTGTTGTATGATCTCTGTAGGTGGAGAGACCATTCATTCGATTCGGCATATAAGCTTTCAATTGGGCTTGTTCTGAAAGCGCCCGTGGCTAAACGGATGCCTAGATGGTGAACCGGGTCTAGCATCTTTAGCGCGCTTGGGGGTTTTAAATCAGAACGATATGTTTCGATTTGAACGAACTGCTGTCGAAAACTGAGATATGATTTAATAAGTTCAAGAAAATGACCTCGGATTCCATAAATTTCCAGTTTCTTCAGCAAAGTTAAGTGATGAATACAATCAAGTGCTTTAGAAAAGTCGACATAAATACCTAGTACAAAGTTCTTTTTTCCAAATTCGGACAAAATAAATTCCTTCTGTTCCAGCAAAGCTAATTCGGTCTATTTGTTTTTCCTAAATCCGTATTGAGCATCTGAAATAAGTTTATGTAAATCAAAGAACGAGCAAAGCTGATAATGGATAAGCTTCTCCAAGCCTTTGGAAAATATGGGTAAGACAGAGATGGGTCGGTAATTATTCATATCATTAGGATCACCCTTTTTGAAGAGCATAGTTACTTTAGCGATTTGCATTCGCTTTGGAAAGCATGCACTTGTTAGGCAAAGGTTAAAAATATGGGTTAAATATGGACATAAAACATCCAACACATATTTCACCGGACGTGTCTGAATTCCTTCAGCGTCGCAACTTGAACTATTATTTAAAGAAGAAAAAACTGATGTAACTTGATCCTCTGTTACAGGGCTTAGAAAAGCAGATGAATTATTTCTAACGGGCATAAAATTGTGAAAATCTACAAGTATATCTTGATCAGATTAACGAAGTAAATACTCATTAAAGGAATCTGCAAGGGCGCAGCCAGACACTTCACAGTCATTTATTGACAACTTCTCGATTCTAGGTGAAAGTTTCGTGCGTTTAAAAACAGTGTTCGACTTTTTCCGTACGAGCTCACTTTTCTTTAGGCAACTGTGGAATTCAGAGTGAATGTAAATAGATCTGCTTTTTTTAACCTCTTTGTTTAATTTATTTCAGCACGCCTTAAATTGCTTTAAGGTATCAGGATCTTTTGTTTTAATAAACTGATGGTAAAGCATATTTTTCTCGTTGATTTTTCGGCGCAGTTCTGGAGTTATCCAAGGTTGGCGGATTTTTTTACCTAACTTAAAAGTTTTTATTGGAAAATGTCGCTTGTAAACCTGCAGGAACTGGTTGATAAATTTTTCATACCCTTCGTCGGCATTTTTTATCTTCATTACCCATGTAAAATCTGACTTAAGTAGTTCAGTCCTGAAGCTGTCTAAATTTGACAGAGTAATAGATTGAAAAAAAATGGGTGGTCGGCTTTTGCATCCTTTTAAATTCTGCTCCTTTACCATAACAAATATCGGAAGATGGTCGCTAAGACCACATGATATAGCTCCTGCTGTGATGTCTGTATTATCAAAATTTGTCACAAAAAGGTCTAGCAGTGTTTTATTGTCTTTCGTAACTCGGGTCGGTACTGTGATTGCATTATCGCAACCATTTGATGTAATAAGCATTTTCATGTTTCTTTGTTCGTTAGTGTTTGCTAACATATCTATATTAAAGTCGCCGGCTGACGTGACAAAGTAACCATTTGCAGAAACAAAATCGAGAAACTGCCCGTAAAATAAGAAAAAGCTTGACACATTTCCATGTGGGGGTCGGTAACAAACAGAAAACACATGCTTATTTACACGAACTGACAATATTTCAAGGTCATCACATAGCACAGAAAAAGAAGGAAGCAGTTCACACTTTACATTCGGCTTCATCAATAGCATGACTCCCCCACCACGACGATTTTTCCGATTTAAGCAGAAGGATTGATAACATGAAAACTGAAAGTTATCCTGGTCGTCTTTACACCAAGTTTTGGTTAACATGACAGCGTCGAACAGAAAAGAAAAACTAGAGATAAAACAATCCAGTTCTGCTTCCTTGTTGTAAAGTGAGCGAACGTTTAAATGAAGGCATTTTAGTGAATTTTTGTGCTGGTTCGTTGCAACTGCGTTTACATCTTTTGGAAGAAGGTAATTGTCATTAGCCATTTCAAACTCCGACAGGACATTTTACACCCATTTGTTGGACACACTGAAATGTGCTATGACGGAAGGTCACGCACACTGTGCACTACGATTGCCGCCTGACCATCTGTTTTGCGCATGAAGATCTTCCCGTTCCTGTGCCAGACATACTGATATGCATTTTGTTTTGCCCAGTCCTTCGTCAGTCGCAACAAATGTCGGTTATGACTAGTCATATTTTGGATAATGGCAATGTTGCTTTTTCGTTCCTCAGCTTATTCCTTTTCTCGAGCCACTTATCTCTGACAGCTTGCCTGGTGTATCTAACTATTATTCCTGGGATCCTATCGTGCTTTGCAGGTAGCCGATGAATTGCATCGACGTCTGCGCTCGAAAGCCTTGAAACTCCTATCGTGTCAGCCACAGCGTTTACTTTATCTAGCAGATTTTCAGGTTCGGTGGACTGAATGCCATGGAATTCAAGGTTCAGCTTTCTGCTCCTCCATTCAAGATCATTGACGTCACTTCGCAACGTTTCATTTTCTTCTTCTTTCTTTCCGACCTTTATCTCCAAAATTTCCAATCTCTTTTGAATATCTTTTGTCTCTTTTTCCTGGGCAGTTAGCCTTTCTAGCACTTCATCATACTTTTCCGACATTAGCTCTACAGCTGTTTCAATGCTAGCTACAGTGTTTTTAAGCGGCATCAGCTCGTCTAATTTTCCATTTATAGTAACGAGTAGGGTTTTAATGTCGGCTATCTTGTCATCAGACAGCTTTTCCCCTTGGTTGTCTCCTTTGCTGTTTCCATTTTTGCATGTGGGGCATGCCCATTTCTGCTTGGCTGACTCCGATTTACTTTTGTACTGCTTTACGGTAAGCCAGCTTTGCCTCAATGCACCGGTGTTATGCCGTAAAGTTTAGAAATGCCGCGAAGGTGGTTTTGGTTTCGTATCCGATTTCACCGCGCAGGCAATTTTCAGCCTAACCTTTTTCTGAAAAAAAAAGAGGCCCATTAGAATTGGGTAAACCTGTGATCGGATATTGTGAGCTACCGCTAATGCTTGAAAATCTTCCTAGGGCAGGCTGAAAATAGGCATTTTCAATTGGATATGACGTGTTCAATGATTTCACTCTCCCCTAAGCTCTGCCGAGATATGCTGCCATTAACAGGGGTCATTAGTGGTGACACGACTAATGACCACGCACATGCATTTTGGCTGGTCAAGTTCTAATTATTTGGTGAAGGCAATTTTAGGATTGAAATAGCAAAATCTTGGGCTCATGGAAATGCTGAGCGCTAGTGGAGACATTGTTGGGATCAATTTAAGCAACAAAATCGAATTAACAGGAGTCAGAATAATTGTGTTATATTTAGTGAGTTTTGTCAAGTACACAGAATGCTTACAGCATGTGTAAACACTACACAGGAATGCCAGATATGAGAACATCAACTATTTCATGTCTAGCATACTTGGAAAGCACCTGTCCAGCCATGTGGAAAATGCGCTGATGTTAACAATGTGAAAAACAATGAAAGCAGTGAACCCGCTACATGTAGACATGGTCACACCAAGAGCAAACACCGAGCTATATACCTTCCAACTGGTTTTACTATAATACATTACACATATTATTCAAAATTGCAGCACAGGTCCAATCAGAAATGTTTAAAGATGTACGCCACACATTTTATTTAGTGTATTTTCATCAATGATTTTGCTTTTGATACACTCTCTTGGCATGCACAATTGTGCACAGAGCACCTGAAGGGCTCATATTAATGCTGCCAACTTTCTACCACACAAAACTTTGAAAATAAACAGCTCACTGAGTATTGAAACTGCCATTATGACAAGTTTGTGTTAGCATTTGAAACAACACATCAAGACATTGCCACAATACAGTATGCAGTGTTGAAAAAAGAAAAAGAGCATAATGAGTAACCACCACAAACCTGGGGTATCAACATTATGAATGCATGATGACATGTTACAATTACCAAAACCCTGTTTTGAGACGGCCTAACATCAATACAACCTAGCAAGGAGCTCAGTTTAGGCAGCTGATTTCCCACTTCCACGCATTTGTTACAAGAAGCGAGCGCAACAGTGAGCATTTATGTTTTTATGAAGCAATATTCAGAGCCATGCCAAACAAGCCTGAATTCTCATCAACACAGAAAATTGTTGCTTAGACCTTTCTTGCACCAGATTACATATCCTAAGCTCTGGAACAGAAGAATGGTATCAAAATCACATGCTCAGAAGATCAGAAGCCCACTCACACCATAACAAGGACCAGTGAAGTCACTAGTTTCAACATTGAGCACGGAAGCCTTTTTCTGAAAAGAATAAGAAAAGCGTGTTAACATAACCGTGAGCCAAGTGACAGTGGAATTACCTTTGTACTAGTCTCTACTACAGTCGAACCCGGCTATATCAGTTCGATATAGAGCATAATTTGATATAAGCCTGCTATAGAATTGGATGTCATAAAAGCACATACCATTTATAAAATAATTTTATGGATGAACCAGCTTAGTTTTGCATGAAATAGTCCTGTATTTTCTTCTGCTTGAGTTGCGACACACACACTTTTCCACATTGTCTAAGCAGTCGGAGTAGCTGAGGCTGCAAGCTTCCACATTCGTGCAGAAGCACCGGACTAGTGCGAGTGCACCAATCGCCTTGAAGGACGTGGGCAAAGGACCGTCGTTGCTTTTCTCATTGTGCCCACTTTCACTTGTGCTTGGTACAATGTCAGCAATGTGGTCTTTGTTTTCAGGCTCTCCCGTGGTCGCGACCCTATCATCTGCACTTACAAACTCGTCGACCGTCGATTCGTCAACGGCTTCCGGAAATTCTGACAGCTCGGTCCAAACTTCGGCAGCACCAGCAGCGGCTTCATCGCACTCACCAGAATTTACAGTCATCACCAGGCACTCGGGAGCCGGCACGTCTGAAGCGATCTTGAATGAACCACTTGTACACGGCCGTGCGTATGCATTGGACGCCACAGGCACCGGGTCGCGAGTTTGTCCGCTTTAGCCCTTATCTCCCTCTTATTCTTCAAGATCGTGCTGAGAGTGCTCCTCGGAATATTGCACGCTGCGTGGCATCCGACTTCTTACCGCGTTCCACCCTATTTATGATTTTGAGCTTCACAGCGAAAGGCGAATTCTGCCGCTTCATCAAGGCAACACTGGGAGAAGGCCCACAAGGTGCAAGCACAATGAACCCGAAAAGCAGCGAGACAACTCGCACTTGTGCCATCTTGCATAACAAGGGCACAAAAGCCACTGTTCGGCTGTCTGAGCAAGCGCTGCGGCGGGGCCAGGATCATTTTTTGCAGAGAGGTGACGGCTTGCTCGACACAGTGGGGTCACAGTAGGGGGAGCGGTTTGATGAATCCGTGCCGCCGGGTTTCCCGGCCCCCGCAAGAGAAAGCAAACTTCTGGGGGCACTTTTCCACTACTTAACGTTCGATATACCGAGAGTCGCTGCTATTTTTGTTCGATGCAAGCGTAACTTTTGCTGTATATATTTATTGTAACTAGATTATGTTCAGAAATTGTTCGATATAAAGAATAATTTGATGTAAACTGGTTCGATATAGTCGGGTTCGACTGCACATTTAAAGCTTTATATAAAAAAGAAAGGTAGAGGCCTTGTCACACAGTACAGACAGGTTTCAGAATGCAAGCAACATTTAGCCCTCACAGCCACTACAGCTTTGACTGTCAAGACATGAATGTCAAGACATGAATGTCAAGACATGAATGTCAAGACATGAATGCCCAGACATGAATGCCATGACATGGATGCTCTCGCACAGAAGAAAGTCACCACTGTCCGAAGAACTAAACAGTTCATTGATATAAGATGATGAAGATTCATCAGCTAGGGGCTTGTAGTAATGACAGGGTTATTTCAGAAATGCTTCTGATAGAAATAATCAAAACACCACCTAATTTTATAGTTTAAATAGTACCTTTCGCCTAAGACTTTCTAGCATTGTCAATAATTGTCTATTCTATCATAGCAAAGGCTTCAGTGCAACAAGCCAAGTTCACTCACCCTGACTGAAGATGGTAGCCCGAAGTCTTTGGTCCGATGCTCGTCAACATAACCAATTACTGCTGCATTATTTAAGCACGAGTTGTCCAGTGAATCAAACCTCTGGTCCTCAAACCACAGGAAATCACTGCATATAAAGACCATGTAAAGGAGCATCAAATGAAAGGAGAAATTGGTATCAACTGGAAAGTATCACCAAATCTACAATCTTTTCTCCGTTCATAAGCTACTTCTACCTTGCATATTCTGAAGAACTGATTCATTTATTAAGCATGAAACGCCCGCAAGTTATTTTTGCAGCACTCCCTAACAATGCTCACCTAATGCCACCATGCTGTTAACTTTGCAGCATTGACAGATATATTGATGTGCCCAGTTCAATGTCAAAAGGACAAACAGGTAATGACTAAACAAGTGAAAAACACAAACCACTTCGCTTCGTGCCCACAAAGAAGTTTCGCCTTGTTTCTTTGCACTGTATAAAAACAGCTGGCTCCCTAGACCTGCTGCACAGCTTGTACCTTTTAGTGCCGAACGTCTGGGAGTGCATACAACACAAAAAGTCAGCCTATAAAATCGCAACCTGTCGGCCAAGATGCGTGAAACTAAGCTTTGAGTCCGTGAGACAAAGGTATGTCACAGAATTTTCGGCAGCTGATTACTGTCTCACAACATATCCATCAGTTCATAGAAAGAGCATAAAGCATCTGAAATCTATAATTGTTGGAGTGACAAGAGAAGAAAATAATGTGCTAACTTAGATTTACAATATGTGCAGTTGACATGAGATATGGCGGTATTGAAAATTAGCATTCGTTCAGATGCAACAAAAGATGATTTAGCCCTTAAGAAAACTGCAAGTGAAAAATGGCCATCTTGCGGGAGACAACAGATCAACAGACAAAATCTCTGGAGCAGATATGGCCTAATGGGACAGGGCTGAACAGAGGGAGTGCCACACTTCAGCAAATATAGCACCAACAAAATAAAGACATCAAAATTGCATCTTCCTTTGCATTTAAATGCAATGTAAATACTATTATAAATAAATAAATTCTTATCAATTCTGTACCACCTATTGCACCAACAAAGTGATATCATGCAGTAGGATCAATGCATTTGTCTATATGAATATTGGCGAGATTGCATTTTCTTTCCTGTTCAAATGTAATTTAGTAATTATTACAAGCTGTTCTTACTATCAATGGCTTACTACTGTTTACCAGCTATACATTGGGCACAGGTCATCGCTAAGAGATAGTTTCCCACTATAAACGGCAGTGGTCTGTCTCTCTGAAGGTAATGTTATATGTTGCCTTCAATCAGAGTAAGAAGTGACCTGTCAACTAACCCGAACCGCCGGGGTGCGAAGAGAGCCAAAACCTTGGCACTGGCAGCAACCTCATGTGCACTGAGAGGCCTGCCCACCACAACTATTGGCCGGCCTATCAGCAACGAGTAGAGGATGTCCTCCACTTTGACCCGTCTGTTCAGCACTTGAAGGAATATTGCTTCTGCAAAAGCACAACAAAAACAGCCCACGTAAAGCTCAGAGAACAAAACAGAGTGCTAGGGAGAAGTAAGAATGATATGCTATTGAAATTATACCTAGGTGCCACAATAAACAGTGATGGCTGTTCTCCATTTGTCTTTTGGAACAACTTTTTCTTAGGCCTCGTTGCTATGAGTTAGTATGATTACCTAGCTTCTACAATAAACTCATGTGTCGCTCAAGTTCATACAAAGAAATAACTTCTGCTGTTAAGTGTGGCACAAATGTTCTGCCCTGGTGCTCATTACATTATAAACTGGCTTCAAACAGTGCGTTTATGAGGGATGGCTAGCATGTTTACAAGGTACAGTTGAGTGCAGCATAGTCAAATTGTTTACAAGATGGGTGTGCACATTGTGTCTTTCAGATCGCTCTTACTATTATGACGATACTGCTTTCAATAACAAACCGAAAACACAGCTTTGTGGTAACAGTGATATATTAGGTTAAAAGAAATAAGTTTGCACTACACAATCAGGCAACTTCCACACAGGTACCCGGAGCGACTAGGAAGTTGTTTTCTTTTCCAGCCTATGGCTGCATGGAGATGATGTAAAACTAAAAGAACCTATGTAAAATCGCAAAAATGCAGGCATAATGCAACTTTTTTGCAATAAGAAACATCTAGTGTGACAATAACTTTGGAGTTGCAAGGATGAAAAAGAAGTATTAGAAACTGAATATTTTTCTTTCCCTATTCTTTCTGCACGTGTGCCTGAATATCTCCTTCTGAAGCAGAACAGTAAACCAACTGGCCTATGCAATTAATAGCTACAGTGGTGTGGCTAAGAGGCTCTTTGTAGCGGCAATTATAAACGAAAGCGTGGTTAAGGTATGGTGACTTAGTTTCGAGGCCACTACAATTTTGGTTGGCATATATGAGATAAAAATAAAGTGATATTCGCGCTGGAAGTTCGAGCTCACATCAATTAGACCAAATACATAATTTGGAAAGAAAAGTCGAAGTGGGAATGCCTCAGACTTTTCTTACAGTACAGGTTCCTATTAAGATGTGAAAAGTGCATACTAACCAGAACCATCATGCACGCAAGTCTGCATAGCATCCCACTGTTTTTCCAGCGTTAGCCCATGCCTGCAGGTCAGGAAAGAAAATAAGTAACAAACGACACAACACTATATTTTTACTTTATATAACCTGCAAATGGGGGGAAAAAGTAAACAAGTCTGCAGAATGCAGAACAGGATATATATATACAGTAACTTTCTTATGCACTAATTCCTTCCCCAATAGTAAAACATTTGGCAAACAGCTCTTTATGCAATGATCATCATCCTTGTTTGTATCCTTAGGGTCCCTACAGGGCTAGGGGGGAGGGAGCAATACACAAGTGGCAACAAATGCCCCAGATGTGTTACAAACACTTTTGAACAGGTGCTTTTGTACAGTTAAATACCCTGTACATTACCTTTACCTATAATACTAGGACTCATACCCATGCTTTCCTACGGCTAGCACAAGTCACCTCCATAAGCGGAAGCTTTAACTCAGCGGATACCATCTAAATATATGGGAATGGAGAAACTGTTTTTCTCGGTAACCATTGCAGTGAACATCATGAGGTTTGTTGCATACAAATGAAAAAGTTGGAATCTAATGACTGTAGGAAGCAGATTTTTATTTAGTTCGTCAATTCTTCTACAAAGATAGTTGAAAATTGAAAAAAAAAAACTCAAGTATCAAGTTTACAACTCTGTAACTCAGCAATAAAAAAAAGATGCCATAATCTTGCAAGTTGCACCTAATAATACACTTAAGCCGAACAAAATTACTGTACTATACTCCGATCTGAAATGTGATGCTAATTTGTGAATAGGACATTTGCAAAACCAAACAATCTCACATTATCTATAATCCTACATATCAAATTTGTCTGCTTGAGATGCTATAACAGATCCAAATTACAGAAATGTGATAGTATCTGTCCTTGGTGTACAGTTTCAGATTTGTCAACTTCATGCTTCTATATTTTTTAAACTTGCCAATTTTTTACAATTCTAAATAACAATGGAAGGTTCTAATTTAAATGATGCTTCCTAAAGTCATTAGGATTTATTTTCTAGCTCAGGCACAGAACACAGATGCAATCCGGTATTGTGAGAGGAGCTTGTACTGAATACTTTGAGTGTCACTGAATATAGCTATCCCTAATTGTGTTCCCATTACACTTTTCCATAATATAGACCGTTTTTCCGTAGGCGCCGCCATATTGTGAAAGCAGTGGCGCCGCCTATGAGCAGCGCCATACTGGCTTGGGCGAAAGCGGTCTTTTGCATAGCAGGTATACGCTTGGCAGTAGGTTCTGGCGTTTGTTTTCACGGTCATGCGGTCTGTTTAGTATGACGTGCGTCTTCTACGTGGTAAACGGTTCTGTGAGACACGCTGAAGTAGTTTAAGGCGTCATGGCCGGAATTTCTGCTGGCGTTGAGGTGGACGGAACACGCATCGCGATGTGTGCGCGCATATTTGAGCCTACAATCAGCCTTGGAGATGAATTGTGTATTTCTGAATGTTCCAATCACTAATGTGACCTTATTGCAGTATTATCCTCTATTTCTAAGCTGCGGTTTAGGAGCCATGAAAAATATGCGACGAAATATCGTAACAGCGTGGGCACCGTTCGCTACAATAGGAGCTGTGCTGTTATACTTTGACAAGCATTCAAACTGTTCGATGCAGGTTACATTGCGTGACTACTTGGTTGGATGGATGAGGTTTCCACCCATGAATAAAATAGTTTTGGCTAGTAATAGCAGCACACCTTAGAGTCTGAATTAAGCTTGTCCAGCAAAGCGACCGTTGACGAACTGCGTGAGCGTCCTAAGCAGTAGTAGGTGCTGGGTTAGATATATATTTGTTCTATATAGCGCATGGTCCAAGCATGCGGCATCAGCGGTTATATATTTATAAACGTTGTGCGGCGTTAGCCTGTTTAACTTGCTTTTTAGAGAAAGAAGATGATAACCGAATTTTTTTTTTTTCGGTTGTGTTCGTTCAGTTCTCTACGACGTACTGACACGTATTACGGAAATTTTGCACTCAAAAATAGCCATCGCATTCTTTTTATGCGAACCCTCTCATTTACTATGCCTGTATACAGGCCAAAAAGGCAATGCCGAAGCACACAGCTTATGTATGTATCGTGCTGGCTCCCCAACCGCAGTGATCGCTGTGTTGAGCAGCGCCATTGGCCTCATGCAGCAAGGCTAGCGTAGACATATGGTAATTTCAAACACACTAGACTTGAAATGCGTGAAACGATGCCAGTGTATCACAAATATTTGATAGCGCCTGCCGCTCAGATGTTTCGTGGTTGCTTTAGGTTGGCCGTGCACGAGCATGCGCTCGTATGTTTTATGTTTTACTCCCTATGCTAATCGATCAGACAGTGAGCTCATTTATCATTTAATGCTGGTAATACAGAGACGCCGGTTTTCTTTGTTGAATTAAAATCAATATAAGCAAAATAGTAAACAACTCATACACGCACTGCGACTGATAATGCGCGTACACCGTGGCTGATTATGCGCATCACATTTTTGCGCCCCCAAGACATATTTCCGCCTACAGTAGTTGCCGATGCACCGAAAGGCTTCCCTGACGACCTTATATGAACGAACATGGCGTAAATTTCCCAAAGTAAGATATAAAACATCTCGAAATCGTTCCGCAGCATGCGACAGCAATACTTTCAAGCAGCGCCGCGCCGGATCGCCCAAGCCAGAGAGGAGGAAAGGCTCTCCACACGTGCTATCCTCCTCGCCCGATGAAACGGTCTATACATAGTAGGTGGCGAAATGAAAGGGTGAGGAAGACATATTGTAAGACATTAAAAAAAAACAGAATGATAAACGAGAAACAGGCATAATCAACTAACTTGGAGCAATCTGCAGGGTCGGTGCCTTCTTCATCCTTGATCCAGTAGCTCCTTTCCCCTGTCAAAACAAAGGTAAAATATATTTAAGGCAAGTCCAAGTAGTACCTGAACACTACTCAATAACAAATGAATTTGAAGGCATGGAACAAATGCTTATGATACACTCCTTAATACTGTTTAGTGAATTCTAGTGGATTTCTTACGCTGCTTTAGTGAGACTGTTGCAAGCAAACTAGGAGCACCAACTGACTGGCCCATATTTGAAAGCTTTTGTTACAGACATTGCTACTGATGTAAAAAAAAAAATGCCATACAATAAACATATATCTTGGATGCTTTGTTCCAATAAATCTGACATCACTGTCGTACTACCTGCCGTGGTTGCTCAGTGGCTATGGTGTTGGGCTGCTGAGCACGAGGTCGCGGGATCGAATCCTGGCCACGGCGGCCGCATTTCGATGGGGGCGAAATGCGAAAACACCCGTGTGCTTAGATTTAGGTGCACGTTAAAGAACCGCAGGTGGTCAAAATTTCCGGAGTCCTCCACTACGGCGTGCCTCATAATCAGAAAGTGGTTTTGGCTCGTAAAACCCCAAATATTATTATTATTATTATTATCACTGTCGTACTTTACACACAGTGCACTCAAGATAAACGAAACTCACTTAAACAAAAATGGTGGATTAAAAGAAACAGGGTACCAACTTTGGCTGGCCATCCACATATACACAATGTCAACAAACTTCACTTTAGCAGAACACCTTTTTTCTGAACTCCTGTTAAACAAAACTAGGCCAAATTTGTGCAATTAAACCACATACAAAGCATAAATAGTCTGACAACCATGTAAAGTGGTGATTCTAAACAGTCAAGAAATTTCAATTCATAAGGCAGTTGTCTGCTGTAGCTTAGTCCACTCTAGCAGCGGCGTCAATGGGCTGCTATGTGGCTACCCACATAGGCACAATATTAACAAACTTCTCTTAAACGGAACATCTTTTTGGGAACTCCTGGTAGCTGGAACTAGAAACAAATCTGGGCTGTTAAACCGCATACAAAGCACCAAGAGTCTGACAACCATGTAAAGTGGCAGTTCAAAACAGTCAAGAAAACCCAATTTATAAGGCAGCTGCTCTGCTGTGGCTTGAGTGCACTCTGGCCGTGGTGTCAACGGATGCTATGGGGTGTTCACGTTGCTTAGTTTTCATGTTTCGTGCCTCGTGATAGCACCAGTCAAAAAGCGAGAGTACAAAGCACTAGCTACCAAACAGACGTCATGAAAGATGTTAAGTTTTGCATTCTGAAATTCACATTGTCATCGATAAGGAAGGACGAAGAGAAGATATACACTCTTCCTAACAGCAGCATTTCGAAGGAGCAGATGCAGACCTATGCATCTCAACTTGAACAAATAGAAAAAGTACTGTTCGTGTGGTTTAAGCATCTACCGCCAGTACCCATTGTTCAATCAGTTGCCCCATTTGGAAAAGAAAGCAGTAGAGATTGCCTCTAAAGCAGAAATTCATGGCTTAAGGGCAAGCAATGATACTCAAAGCAGAGCACAATAAGTTCAAGGCAGTAAAATTAAAACACCTTGATGGTTTTCCATAAAACAATTGTTCTTGGTTTTTGTGTCATTTGCTTAAAGTTTCAATAAACAGAAGTACTCCATCTGTCCTTTCGAGTTCCATTTAAGTGAATTTCACTGTATGTGCTATATAAAAGTGTTTCCTTACTATATTTCCTCGGGCAATGGACCCCTGGCAGCCTAGCCCCGGGCACCAACAGCAATAACCGCTGGGCAAATAAAGTTTATTCCTATCCTATCCTATCCTTACTATATATTTGATTATATTTCTTGTGAGAATTATCCTTAGGAGATTCGTGGTGAATTTCCTATGAGGATTCTTCTGGAATACTAGAATATCTTAAATGCCATTTTAGTGGAATATTTCCCAGAGTAAAACTATGGCAACCCTGATTCTCCGTAGTTTGCTCATAAAGGTGTGGGAGCTACACAAACCAATTTATTTACAAGTCAGCAAATATACAGTGTTAGCAAGCAGTATGCTGGTCTTATAGACTGATTTAGTCGTGATTGCTTCTGGCGGCCAGTGTAAAAAGCTATGCCGTCTTCGAGAAGCAACAATGCATTGCCAATGGTAGAGCATCACGTTAAACCAAAGCAAGAAAAATGGTGACAAAGGTGATAGGACAAGCCCAAATGAAAGTTGCTGCTTGGCTGGGACGAACAAGGCATCCTGACAAAGCGGGCAATACAGAGAGCCGAAGCTGAAAATGCACATCCGTTTATAATGGCTAATGACTAAAGCAATAGGCTTAAGCTGTATTGCTATATTCAAGACGCATTGGTATGCTATGATCTCAAGTACTATCATGACCAATATGGCATATCATGCAGATGAGTGTCCCCTGTTACCATCAGCCAGTTTAATCCATTCCTTGCCTAGCGTCAAGAAAAACCCTTTCACACCTATTAATTTCTTAATGTTATTGCTCAATCAAATCCTCTACCAGTCCCAACTGCATTTTTTTCCCCAGGACACCAATTGTGACCCTCACAGACCACTACTTTGTCTACCTGTAGTAACAGCAGTTCTATTTCTAGGTTTTCTGAATATCACTGCAAGTGGATGGCAGTTTGATAAGTGCCACCTCAGTAGGCCTCTTCAGGACTGCAGAGGATATAGGCTGCCTGAAATAACAAGGTTGCTATAACAGACTGTCTGAAGTTATGTGACATTTCTCTGATGACTTGCAGTGTTCTAGTGAGTGAAACAAACTTTTTCAGCCCTACTCCACTATAATATGAGATAAAAAGAAATGCAATGTCTATACTGAGCTGAAAGACGTTTTCCTTTAACAATGCCACAACACTGCACCCATGGTGAAATGAAGCATTAATCTGAGCTGAAAGAGCAAATTCTGCAAACATGTAACCTAGAAGTTCACTCAGTGTTCTCTGTTTTACAGTACCCTCGTTGAAAAATGCGTCATGTAACTTTCTTTTTTATTTAGCCCACGAACAAATAATATCACTGGCACTAAATACAAACCTGGTGTTCCCTTGAACCATGCACACATTAAGGCCATAACATGGCACATGCAATGTCCCGCCATAAGAGAGACCGATGCTGCTACCATTCCTTTACCAAGTAATCAACATTTCTTGTCTGGCATCACAACAGATGACTCAAACCTACCATTTACCCTGAACAATATGGGCAAGAATAGCATTCAAACAATGCATTAAACAAAATGCACCATGAAATGCAACCTCAGTGCAAAATTTGAGCAGAAAAAAAGTAAGCAGCGCAGTCAGAACAGCCATACATAGATAATTCTTTCACTTATGCAACAATCATCAGCCTTTGCAATGGCAGAATGTATCCAATGCAGCCTTGTTACACGTTGCAGCTTAAAAGAGAGGTGGAGTTAGTAGGACAGAGCAGTGCACACTATGAAGTTATGTTACACAATGTTATAGGGCTTGTGAGTTGTAAAAAGCTTATGCCAACTTACACATGCACATTTCTGGCCCTTGCACCTTCTCTAAGGGCAACAGTTGGCAAGAAAGAAAAAGAGACTGAATGAAACAAAGGAGAACCCATTAGTCACACTTGTGCATGCATTTGCGTAATGCAGTGACTTGGAAATTCAAAATAAAAGAAAAAGCAAATTACTGACTTTCTGCAACAGCTAGAACAGTGTAGCAATCAGAAACCCAAGCTGTTACAGCTATGCATATGAGGCCAACTGGATGCCTAGTCAATGATATAATAAGTACCATGTTCCTCGCTGTTGTTGCTGCTTCCGCTGTTTCTCCTCTGCCGCAGTAGCTGCTCTGAAAGAAAAAACAAAGGAAAACAAGGCACAGCAGACTTTGCACCTTGTCGAACGATTGGATAGACAGTTGTTATTGCTTCATTGCGTACTTTGGCCATCAGAGAAATACCGCATAAAACTGCGGTCACCTGTTGAATTTACAGTTGACTAGTGACAGCTCTCCAATTACCAATTTGAGCTGATCTCAAAACCATGGCTATCTTACAATGCTTTCTCTACATGTTGAAGCTGCCAAGTTGGTACGAAGCCTTCAGTCAATCTGAACATCTTAGTATCCTCAACAAGCTGGCTTTAAACCAATGAATTTCATGCATAGAAAAATGAGCCGATTCACTGCTTCAGGCCTCTCACAGTGGCCCGTATGACTGGCAGAAGCCACACAGGGTTTTCAACGACAGAAGGGGGTTAACATGCTCAAAGCAAGCAAGCCAAGCGTGCAACCATGCTAAGCACTTAACGCAGCCTCACCTTTCCACATAGTCCGTACTTTGGGTGATCTCTGCCCTGCAGCATCTACATGCAAAGCAGCAGCAGCACAACAATCAGGACAGCATGCAATGAATCAACACAGGCAGACAACATGCAACATTTTCCATAATGTCGTTTACCTGGCACCCAATCACAAGTCCAAAATTTCAATTTTTTTCCATTTACTTGCTTCCTATCTCACCATTTATGTTTGACATCAATTGTCTCTGAAAACTTCTCGGGACAATATTATGTATGGAGTGCTGATGTACCTCAAGGCAAAATTTGGCGTTGCACACCCCCATATTGAAGCTGATACTAATTTCAACATTTCTGCTAGCTCAACTCCTCCAGCATTCCTACTACAACTCGTACGCTGACTAGCTTCTGCTCAGCAATTTAAATGTCTGGCCTAAATGAACATCTGAAATTTGATTTAAAAATTTAGATAATTAACCAAACACTCACTATAATTTGACATGTAAATACTGCTCCACTTCTTGAAGTAATCAAGCTGGGATGTCAGGTGTTCACTGCCATCATCAATTTAATTATATGCATACAGCCTAATCGAAATCCCCTTGTGTAGTTGTCCCCATCCTACAACAGTTATAAAGAGCATACTAGAGATTGAGCACATTTTAGACTATGTCTGACCATAGAGGGCTAACACCCATAGCTAAAGTACTCCAACACACTGTCCACTTTCTATTGGCAAGAATTCAGTGCAGGTCACTTATAGGGATACCATTTATAACATTTATCAATTTAACGATGGGCATTGCCGACTAGTCATATATTGAAGATGCATAAAATCAACAAATTTACAATTATACAAAGTTATACAAAGCTGGTTTACCCTACTTTTTTTTCAATACCATTATAGGACTGTGCATATCACTCTGCAAAACACATAATATGTGGACTCTTCCAGCTTCTGCCTTGTACTATTTTACCAAAACAGCAGGACTATGCAAAAGATTTGCACTTGAAGTAATGCAAAGGTACAACTCAGAAACATTTGGGAACTTTTCTGGTACAGAAATGGCTGAAGCATGCAAAAATGCAAAGATAACTTGTGACATCTCATTTTTATCGTGAGCACTACAAGTTGAACACAAAATTCTATAGGCAAGCTTTGCCTTTCAATTCTTTTTCCTACTAACCAATACTACTTGGCCGAACAAATGGAGATAAAGTTTTGAAAGAATGCCTTACCAGTCTAAACCAATGTAGTATCTTTTACAGTATTGTATCAATAAAGAAATTGTTTTTCTTTATTATATCAGCAATAATGTTTTGAGGTACAATTAAAAGCAAGATGCAAAGATTATTAAAAAAAAGCCTTTCATTTCTGGTTTTGGCATGTGAATGTTTAAGTTTCAGCATGCAATGCTCACTTTATTATGCGGTAAGAAGCAATCATAGCGACATCACAGCTTTCTATCTACCTTTGAGGCTCGTTTGTCTGATATGCCAAAACCTCCATGAGGTTGCTAGAAGGAAAAACAGCAACAGCAACCACATTAGCCCACGTTTTCCTTACAACAGCTTTGTCTTAATTTCTAAGCCATTTATAGACTACCCTATGCATGCAGGCATACACATGGGTTTCCAATGGTGTTGGAGTAAACCTGACCTTGAAACAATGCCCCTTCCCTTTCTTCTGGGGCTTCATTATTTCATGTTAGCCCATACAGCGATACTTCTAGCAAGCAGCAATATTTCCAAGCATATTAATTAAAACCAACCAAGAACATTTCATCGTAATGAAGAAATAGAAAGCTTATGCTCATTATTCAACGCCATCAAATTCATTAATGCGAACAGCTCTGTTCTGAACCAGTGTTTCATAGTTATCTGCAAGTTCGACGCAACATATGCTTCAAAGCACACCTGCTCCCTTCCACACTCTATCACTCCTACTGTCATTCATGCACATCCCTCTATGCCAAAACTAGCTTCTATTATAAAGCAATCACAAAACTTCAGCTTAGTTGAATACCTCTCCACAATGATTTTGTGATATACTGGTCGCAATTACTCGATGGGTGCTTATGGAATCTTGAAAAAAGCCTACAAGCATCAAGGAGGCGATGATAAGTATTGCAAGATGCTACTTCAGGAACGCACAGTGTCTGCCAGGGACTGGAAAAAAGAACTGAGCCTTATAGAAAGTAAACATGCACATAACAAGCCTGGAGCATCACATTGCACAGCCCTCCGGCAGACTAGCACCCCATGCCCAGCACTGACGCAGGTCATGCATTTCGTAGACAGTTTCATGCTATATACGTTACTGTCTCCAATGGGGCAGTGTTCCCAATGCCTTATGAGGATATGACAAAAATAAGAGACCTTTTGCCTAAGAGGTCTTGCTGAATGTAGATGTGGTATGTACTAGTATATCAACATAAATTCTAATGTGAAAAATTACAATACCACTGCAATGCAGTGATCCGCTTCCAAGTTGACCTGCAGTTATAACAATGGTTCAATTCACACTTCAGAATATACAATTGGGACAACTCCATGCTTAGAAACTGGTGACTGAGTATTACATGTCGCACTTCCATGGGAATTACGTGTAACAAGCATTCTGATCAGTTAGTTTCTGTTCGCATTTCAGTTTATGCCATCAATACATACTAAAAAGGGCACTAATAAAATTCTAGCACTTTTGTCTGTGATGTGAACAGTATGAACAGCAGCTGGTACTCTGAAATGAAATTAAACAATTCCATAAAAAGAAGAAAGAGAGAAAGAGCAATGCAAGATATATTATTTTGCTTTTTTATAGATTAGTAGTACATATACTACCGAAGCAATGTTGGCAAAGATGCAGGGTAAGTAATTGTCTATATTTCTTATTAACATCCTTTAAATAGCATCTAAGCAGATGACATATGTACCTTGTGGCTAGCAGATACTATGATGCATATCCCAGGCCATGGCATCAATATTTCTAGCATGCCGCAAGCGCTGCTCAATATTAGAGGTTATGCCAAGGAGCTGTGCTGGCTTACAATGATTTGCATTCAGCATCAGTTGCTGCAACTGGTAGTGTTGTTTTTTTTTTTTAGTTCCAGCGATGTTGGAATTAAAAAATTAATCTATTTTTGTTAGGTTTTGTACAAAGGCTGTTCTACATCTTGTATCTGAAATTATGCTCATTGCACACTTCATAATTCTATTGCTTTGAACTTCAGACCAATAACGGCGCCAACATTGTCAATTTCAGGCCTCTAAGTTGTAAACAATGTCTCAGACAGCTTCCTCTGTAGGCAACCTCGTGTTTGACAGTTAGAGGTGCCTGCCAGAACCCATAGTACCATTCACTGCACCCAATGATAACTACATAACTTTTTTATGGGCTCAGTTCATCAAAACTCAAAAGGCAGTTTTGCCCAGAAACAAACTGACCTCGTCTAATCTTTTAAGTTAATAATGAGCACACAGATCAATAACATACCTGCTGCCTTTGTCTTGCAATAAGTCTCCATCAGAGAGCTGCCTTTCTCTGCGTGTTAAATTATTAACGGAAATATTTTAGTCCCTTGTACGAAGATGGTAAAACTTCTGAGGAAGCAACAATGGAATCAAACAACTCACCAGACTCACTCATTCTCCTGTTTTCAGCTTCAAACCTGTCTGGAAACAAAAGGGTACCACAGCAAATTTCAGACTTCAGGCGAGTAAACAGAGGTCTCGACATATAACTTGTCAGGAAATATGACACACATGCACAAGATAAAAAAAACAGGCAAAGCATAATGAAAATGTTTTCGAATGCAGGATTTCAGATGTTGTACGGTAAGTACAAACAATAGACGAAGGACAAAAAGAACACGAGACATACATAATTCCATCAAACAAGCTAGCCTGCTGGCCTATCCTTTTGTTGAAGGCAGAAATAACAAAATCAACAACGCCAAGTTCATAGGAATTTGTGAACTAGGCAGGCGTGTTTTACAAAATGCCATCGAGTAGTATTTTCACAGCACCGAATTATTTTGAAGTCATACCTGCGCTGCCTTGAGGCACTCCTCAGATGATGTTTGTCACCATGTGCACCATGTATTGCTCAGCTTTTCAAAACTTCCCAGCAATAGGGGTGTGCAAATATTCAAAACTTTATAATAACGAATCAAATATAGTGCCCTATTCGATTCTGTCTTCAAATCGCATAGTTAGTATTCATAAACGCAAATATTTTTCTCATAATTTTAAAATATTTCACAATGTCAACTGTACCCAATTAAATATAAAATTGGAGCAATAGTACGGCAAATTTTCACTCCCGCAGGCATAGTATGAACATAAAACATGAGAAGTTGTGTAGTGGAGCAGGCTACATTGCTTAGGTAGCCATACTTTACAGGCTATATACACAGCGATCATTTGAACTCTCTGAAGAGTCCTGTGCATGCAAAGAAAGTAGTTGTTTGCTCCTAATGCCCCATTTGTGCTTTAATAAACAATGCTTCATAAGGTACTATGTAATGACAGAAGCGTGTTAACCTTAAAACTACTAGGATGTGAAGACCGTTTTATAATAATTGCGATAACGATTGTTCATTATTCGAAAACTATTAAAAAATTGTTCGATATTCGCTTTGATTCAATTTGATTTTGGCATTATTCAATTCATATTCGATTTGGACTCACAAATCACTACTTGCTCACCCCTACTCAGTAATGTTACATGACAAACACTTTTACTAAGTACTTAACAGAGCCCAAGGAGCACCATGCAGAGTTGTTTAACACAGCCATGAGTATCGAGGCTGCACGTAAGTATGCCACACTTTGAGTGCATGAAGTACACTCACAGACCTGCCAACCTTTTGCCTAGCTTTTCTATACTCGGCAGTACTCACACATGACAAGACACTTTCACTCATTGCCTAGCAAAGCAATTTAGGTAACATGCCAAGCGGCTTAAACCAGTCATGAGCATCAATGATGAGCACTAAGTATCGCCCAATGCTCTGGACTTTGCAGCCCAAGCTCCAGTTATGTGTGCTATGCTTCAGATGCTACCACATTCAGACCTTTCAATGGTAAAAATAATAAGGATCTAAGCCAGAAAGCACCAAAATTTGGTTAAACATAAAACTAAATTCTGTGCTTTATTGCCTATGTTCATTCTTTAAAAAGTACTGACATTAAAATTTTGTGTCCCACTTAACTTTCTTTTTTAGGATGGACTGATAGGCTGGATGGACTGGAAGGATGGACTGATAGGCTAGTTAGTATGACATCATGTACAGAGTAGCGCAAACAGAACACACAAGCGTCATGTCTCTGTCCTTATGTCACGTTGTGTGCTCCACTTGGGCTAGAATGTACATTAGGTAGCTGTCGACATTGTAGTTATGGTATGAAGCCTCACTTCCTCAAGAGCACCACAAGAAATTAATTACAGCCCTTTTGATGACACCTGTTCAAGATGCACGCCAATTGCAGCATGGCTTTGAATGTAAAAAAAAAAAAAAAAAAAGAAGACTATTCACTTCGCCGAAAAAAAAAGGTAGCGGGCTGTATCACAAAAAGCTTAAGAGCGCGCCAGTGAATTCAGTGTGGTGTTTAAAGGCCGTGCAATGAAGGCACCACCAAAAGTTGTCAAATTGGTCCTTACAATTGCGCATCTCTCCTAGAAATGCAGGGGAACCTGCTCTCCCCCCTTGTACCGTACAGTGCTGAAGGGACTCTTGCTTTCAGCAGCACAGTTATAACGTAGGTGTACACTATGACAACATCTGGTACCACGAGACACCAGTACAGTATATCACTGATTTGATTTGTGTAAAACTCAGCTCGCAATTATGCAAGGATTTCTCTTGCTTGATACTAGTACTCCTTTCTTATCATTCCAAGTGACATAATATGAGCCACAGGAAGCATACAGGAATTGTTATATTTAATTTAAATGCAAAAAAAATCAGGTAAAGGAAAATGAAAGTGGATGCAAAAATAACTTGCCAGAGAGATGGCGCAGGGGCAACTGAATTGGTAAAGCACTGCACGTATTATGCGAGGGTTGTGGGTACAGTGCCCACTCGTCGCAACTTATCTTTTCATCTCCTTTCATTTCCTTTTGCCTCATTTATACATTTCAATCAAACATAACAATTAACTTTCTCGCTGCTTTCTGCGGATTCATATTACGTCACTTGATATGGTCCCGACTAAAAAAGAAAGTATAGCCCCTCAGATCCCCAAATTTTTCTCGCTCATTTGTTATTATCAGCTGCTTACTGCCGGCCAATCCCAACGATAATGTAGGCAAAGCACCACTCGGACCACAGACAAATTGCAAGAAGGAAATGAATTGGAATAGAACTGATATGTTATCCCAGCCCTGCTAACTGTGTCACGTGGCATATGAAGTTTACATTGGAAATCAGCTTCTGCACTCTCTCTTCTGCCAGCGCCTTTGTAATTTGATGTCCTGCATTAATTTATGAGCACATGTGAACTTTGACACAGTAAGCGCTAACGTGTGATGCCGTGCTAGTTCCACATTATATCCGGAAATAGCACAGGCTAGGCGGCTTGTGCAACTGCATGAATGAGACAGAAAGTGTACAAAGGATCATTCACAAGCGGGTCCTCAAGACACCTTAAAAATGATTGATACGTAAACTGGAACTTACTGTATAGTTCCTCAGGCAGTGGCATGCTTGCCATGGAGTGGTTAACGCTACCATTCTCCTTTTCTCTTTCGACTGCACTGCAAATCAAGTTCACATGAAAAGCAAGAAGGGTGATCCTATCGTACAACAACATTTTAACAAGACGTAAAAATAAATACTGCTTGCAATAGTATGCCGTCACACCAACAAGCCGGCTAAACATTACTTTGCAATTCTCGAAGTTTTTGAGGTTTTCTAGAAAACAACTTGGCACAGGAAGGAATAATAGGACTAAACTGATTTGACTTTTTAAGTGAACCAAGTTTGTGGCCGGTTGTCCAGACGAATTCTGATAAGCTTAGCAGAAAACAATATTCCTGGCATTTTTTAAGCACGGCAAGTGATTTAAGGGTTTTCTCTTGGAAATGACACGTTAATACTCAACAGTCTACAAGAGCAATGACTGCTACAAACTGTGTTTGATGCCCACATACAGCTAGTCCCAAGAATGCGAAAGACGTTAGAGGTACATTCAAACAAGCTCCTGTTACCCTTTGTCGAGATGAAGATGAGAGAAGCAATCGAGAAATCCACTGTCCACGTCCCACAAGCCATCGGCTGTTTTTTCGAATGGGAGGCACTCAGGATGAGCAAGGCGGTAGTAGATCTGGAAAAAGTGCAGCATACATACGACAAATAAAGTGATACTGCTGCCTTTGCACAAACCAAACAATTTTTTTTTTTAGGTTGCGGGTTTTAAAACACGCTGACACATATTCGAGTTTGTTATGTGAATATTAGACAACCTTTATCCCTCGATTCAACCTGCAGCAAGCTCAACCACTAGACTTTAGCAGTATGTGAGAAAGCCAACTTCGTGGCAACACTGCTGCCAAGATGGGTTCCTTAATGTACTCCTAAATATTAGCAAACGAAATATTTAGCAATCAGATCCCATTAGAATGTGGTTGCTGTGGTAAGAAATTAAAACCAAAACTTTCTCCCCACCAGCAGAATGTCGAAGCCACTGGAGCCACATGGCTGGCAAATACACAAGCAACCTTTTGCTAATTCAGTGCCAAATATGTCCGTGCAGAAGGTCTCTTATTTCAGCCCTTCAGAGTTCTCAAATTTCAGCAAATAAAAGTTAAGCATCATATATTGAGTCGATAAGCATAGGAAAGAAACTGGATTTTTCTGGAGGTAACATAATATTTAAGGTTTCTCGCATTAATTGTTGACAATAAAAGCATTTGACCACAGAGAACAGTCATCAATTGCTGAACGTAAACTACTTGGTCAAACCCAATTTAAGTGAAGACTCTCTAAGGTAATGTATATTTAAAAGGTGCTTCATTTTTCAATAGTCACTAAATCTTGGTGCCCAGTATTGCAGGATGCTGATACAGAAGTTGCAAACGATTGCATGTTTTAATGTTAATTATGTTTGAAATGAATCACTTGTCATATAAAACTTGGCACTATATTCTTCCTGAATGTAATCTTTTCTTGTCCTCGTCTGCTTTGATGCTGAAGCTCCCCTGATACTAAAATTACTAAACTATGATTAGGCATCATTAGAACAGCTAACCACCACCTTGTAACTTCTTTCTTTTCTCCCCTTAGCAGTTTTTCTCCTTTGTCACTAAGTAACCTTATTTTTCAACCTTACTATTTTTAATTAACCACAGTAGCAGTACTGCAGCTCTTCTCTTCCCCCCCCCCCTCCCGCCACAGGTGTCAAAAATACCTTTTGCAAGCTAAACAATGGTTATGGAGCCCCTCATGTGCCTGAATATCAATGTGATGTAGAGCTCATAGAATGAAAAAAAAAGTGACATTTCAGAATGGTAGTTACACGCTCAGATTAACTCCAGCCTCTTAATTTCTTTTCAATTTTATCTTCTTTATTCATCAGCGTTTTCTCTGTTTCTCTTACCGCTTCGTTTTATAATAGTATTCAATTTCATACTATGAACAAACTTCTGTTCATGAAATACTGATTTAACTTATCCGGGTACAAATATGTTGCCTCAACAATAACTTACCTCAACCATGCATGTGAATAATGTGCTCTCACCACTGCTTGTGTGCTATGTCCCTGTTTCTCATTTCAGTCAGGCTGAAGAGGCAAGAAGCTCTTCTTGCGGGAACGAGTTCCACTGTAGTCATTACTACACGAAGGAGCACTTCTTCACTCAACTTGTTACTAGCACTCTTTACATTTCTTTCAAACACCGCACTGTTCTTCCAGACTACTTTTAGTCAAAAAGATAAGAAAAGGGGACCCCACCTGCTGCTTTAGAGAAACACAACTTCAGCTGTCAAAACATTTTCTACAAACTGAGACATCTGCTACCGAGTTTCTCCCACTTTTCATTAGTGTGTAAGTGAGAATTTTGCTTAAACAGCCTCTGGAAGTTAAAAAAGAGACCCAAACCCTTGTCCAAAAGCTGAACCATCACTTACACACATTGGCTGAATAGACCTTGAGCACCTGTCATGGGATGACATGTTGCCGTTTGAAACAAGACTAGAGGCTGATGCCCTGAAAGCGAGATACCAAGGAAGCAGAGAGGTAACTCATTATAACAGCAAAACTCCGGCCAGTTTCTCTTGCGAAAACATGCGACATAATGAGACGATGCACTGTTTGTGCAGTCGACTAAGCAAGCACACAAACTTCAGCCGTTCTTATGCCCAGCTCAAAGAAAGCATACCACTGCCACTGTTCATGTTAAAACAGGCCTTACATTTCTTGGAATTCTTCACCAGCTCATAACTCTCAAGAAAAAAGAAAAGAAAGGCAACTATTTGCCCTCTCCACACCCAGACCCCTTTGGTAAGAGCTGTAGGTGCATTGGAACACACAAGCATCTACTGATGCATGCTGGTAATTGGAGCTTGAGACTGCCAGGTGCATGAAAAGACTGTTCCATCAAGATAAAGCCTGTTAACAGTGGTTTATATATGATATCACAAATACCACAATGACGAGCGACTTAGGTTTGCTATACTGCTGTAAATAGGCTGAAAATATGCCGAAGATGAGCCGATGGGATCAACATGCTGTTTTCTGCCTTGAGAATGTAGCTCGCTAGCATGGCAGCCGCAACCAAATCAGTCAGTAAGCGAAATTAATTTCACCCTTTTTAAGGTAGTTTTGATAATCTCCTGCGACTCTCCCGATTGCCTCACATCTACGCAACTTCTACATAATGTTCTGCAGAATAAAATCCTGTATTTCTTCAAACTTTCATTACAATCCAAGTTTCATTTCTCTTACAGTGATGCCTGCAAACATCCAAACAAGTTCTTTTGCAAGTCTTTGATAATTCCCCCCCCCCCCCCCACTGCGAGTTGCATAATAAACCTCTTTTTTATTTCACATACAGGTGACACATGATGTGTTCTGTATTCTGGCAATGTTTTATCATTAACAAAGTTTATTTTCCTTGCAACTGCTTTAGATGCCTTTTCTGTGCAAACATTCTCGACATATGAAAAATAGTTCTTCTAGTGTAACAGCTTTGGTGTGAAAGAAGTCAACATTCATATTCAGGTAATATGAATTGCTATTTAAGCATTGCAATAGAATCTAAATGAGGTTGCCTTGTATGCTATATACCAGCTTATCTCTTTTATTAGATACAGACTTAGGTATTCAAGGTCACCTGTGGTAGGTATCACTATACTGCAACAGTATCCAGATGGACTTCTGGATACTCAATAAGTAATCCAGCTGTACACTTGCAAGACAAATTGCAGGGTGATTTGAGGTGAATAATAAAATGCCATCAATTAACTTTGTAATTGATCACTTTACAATACATGTGCCAACTGAAGAACTGAAGCTAAGCACCAATGATGTCCTAATTTATATCCCTTTAGCAGAAATTATGTGCTTAGCAGTACTTTAGAGAAACATTACTCTTCAATATATGTGGTGATATGCATTGACATTCAAGTTAATGCTTTTCGGCACCGTGGAAAATACAACACAGAAAAAAATAATAAAGTCTGGCACAAATCATGAAGAGGCTCCTATAAGCCCAACGCTAAAAGACTGAAAAGAGTGAAGTCTGAACTCAGAAAAATTATTGTGCTTTATGTGAAAAAGCAGAAAAGGAAAAGGATGGTAGGACTTGTGGTCCTTACCTTGTAGAGTCTGTTGACCTCAGGCAGGCACCATATCGTAACGAAGACACTGCAAGTGAAATTTTACGAGAGAAATACTTTCCTGTGAAGCCTCTAGCAAAATAAACATGCCAAAATGTAGTGAACTTACAAGGTTTTTCCTGCTGTAGACAGACTGCCACACTCTCTGCTCTCCTTCTGAAAAACTAGAAGACAGCAATGTCCACCATAAAATCAGTGCAGCTAGTCCAAGTTTAGATGCCCATGACAAAGTAGGCAAACTGAACAATGCACGAATTGACAAATTAAATTCCATTGCCAAATCTTTATTAACTTTTGTTGAAAGGGTCCCTGAATCACCCTACAGGCTTGGTGAAAAAACACTGCTCGCGGATGGCATATGCTGCTGTAAACATCTCAACCAAATTTTACAGTTTAGAGCTTGCAGGTGGAGTGCAAAGTCACCTTTTTTTTTTCAGACGCTCTCTTTTCGACGGAGGCCTGCTCCTCACTCTTTTCTCAATGCTTTATTTCGTAACATAGGTTCCCATACATGGCTGCTATTGGCCAATAGCTGACATCAATAAAGAAGGGTGTTTGGACCAGTACGCTCCTTCCTACAGCTGCTGTGCATGTTTATTGACGCAGTTTAATAAGCAGGATGAAGTAAGCAAAAATCTGCTTTCAAATTTCTATAATAATTACGTACTTCCAGAATAACTCCGCTTTTCAACACATTGAAGTACTTTTTGCAGCAAAGTATTGCTGGAATTGCCTATCTTAACCTCGAATTCAATAAAAAGTAGTTCAGGGCCCCTTTGAAGAGCCCTTTGCTCTAGACTGACATGTTGTTACATGAACTGGGCAACTGTCAGTTTATAAAATTCAATGCAAGTTGAGTTTCATAAAAGATGGAGTTTGCTCTCATAAGTGGTACCATTGTAACAAGTAGACAGCACAGTATACATGGTTTAAACTGGTGCTTTTTATCTTCATTGTGTCAACCCCTCCCCTTGTCAATGTGCCCATTGCATAAATCCCAAGTGAAAATAAACAGAGAGGCACCAGATAAATGGCCTAACAGAGTAGCAGTACAACAACAGATGCTAACCATAAGGTCAAGCTTACCACCATTTTAAGCAAAAAGTTATTGAAACCGAGATGAACTGGCAAGTATACTTGTCCTGGTTAAGCATACGAAAACTGCTAGTGAAGAGTATGGATTATTTTCTCTGCCAATTTTATTTGCTGCATTAGTAACTAATGCCCTAAACAATGTCTGTGAAACGAAATCCCCATGCCTTTGGACTAGACTGCACGTCTCCTTGCTACTAGTACTACTGTTCCTAGATTTTATTTAGCTTTGACAATGCCACCAAAGGAAATAATGTAGTAGTGTAGGCAGAAATATTTTCAGGGTAGGCTCTGCAATTGATCAGGGACGAGGAGTATGAGGGAGGGAAGCTAGGCGGGTGGCATACAAACACATAAATCTGGGAGAGGGGGGGACGTGCTTGGTGTACCTCCTTAGCTACGCCACTGACATAACGTGAGGACTGCAGCCTCTGTTAGTTCCTTGGCACATTAAAGTAATGTGCAATAATTAGTTCTGCAGAAACCCTCAAGGTGGAGAGAAGTAATTAATTAATTCCATCTTAATTAATTACTCAATTACTTCCCTCCACCTTGCGGGTTTCCGCAGAACTACTATGTCAAACACTTGCCTTTGCTTCGTGTTGTCGACAGGTTCAACTTCACCCTGCCATCTGCTAGCCGCCTGGTTAGCTTAGATAGTAGAGTGGCTGCCCCGGAAAGGCGGTGGTCCCGGGTTCGAGTCCCGGACCACGACAAATTCTTCTTCAACTCTGAGGCTTCTTTTCGAGGAACCCGTATGGGTTTCCTTTGTAGCAATTGCTACGAACGGGTGGATGTCTGATTTTCCCTTAATAACCAGGTCTCGTGATCCACAAGCACTGTCTGATTTTTACCATTTGTTAGAGCAGCGACACATTACACATATCCTCTCTCATAAAGCAAGATCATTTTGGGAATGCTTTGATTAGACTTTCCAACTAATTTCCAAAATTTCCCAAATGCAAAATCCTGTCGCCCCACTTATGCTCCTGCCACCAAGCTGTGCTTGGGGGCAGGAACAACAAACACGAGGGGCAGCCGCAAAGTTCTCAGATGTTCCCCAGGTATGGTTCCGAAACCGACCACCAGATGGCCAACAGTGGCTTCGCTACAAGCTTCTCTAATTGGGGGTAAATGAGACACCAGGTGCCAGGATAAGAAGTCAGCACTTGTACGCGTAATCACCTTGTATGTGACGTATAGCCAGTAGATGCAGAGGATGAAGCCTTTCTTCCAGATGTCCCGCAATGGCACCAGGCCATGTTCGTAGTCCCTCTGAAATGGGATCTTCAGCTCCCTGGGCTGAAAGTGTTAGAGCAAAGTTGCTTGCTATTGCAGCCACACTTATATCATTTCTATAGCATTTCTATATCAAATAGTAAAGTATTTCCGAAGCCATTTTGGTACGAAAGAATCCCAACACCATTTATGAAAACACCAGTGCTCCTTGGCTGCCATCTAATAATTCAATACAAGTGGCTGAAAAGCAGTGCTGCATGGCTTCACTAAAAACAAGAAGTTTGCAGGTATTTACAAAAAAAGTACAGCAACTCTAACAACTGACATTCATTAGCCTCTGGCAAGCTCAGTAATGCTTTCTATTGATTGCTATATTTGATTACTTGTGAATGTCTGTTCCATAAGCACTTTTGTGAAGGCATGCAGCCCTGCTTTTCAGCAATTCAGCAATGTGTTTTAATCTAGCTCCAACACGACTTATTTGACAAGGAACACAAACTGCTAAATTAACATCCGCACTCAATGAGTCTGAAGGTTACACAAGGTTTATCAGTAGCAGAAAAATAAAGCAGAAAGCAGCAATGAAGTGAATGTGCGATTTGTAGCCACAAAGTGGTGGAGTAAAAGCAGAGGAAGCATGGAACTGTGCGCATATAAACTTCGGTGCTGGAAAATCAAGAACTGACTTAGAAACACATAATCTGTAAAGCGTTAAAAGACACATATGTGCAGTTGAAAATGCAAAAAATGGAATTTGTAAGCTTCACTATTCATACTTTAAGTTCCATACATGCTTCTCCATGCACACATCAACTACAACTATTTGAGGGGTTAGAAATCTTACTGAATGGCACCAAAGAGAACATGCCCACAAGCACCACTATCAGCTGATAAATATGAGGCAATGGATCAGTTTATACTGCTTACTCATGTGAATGATGCCTACAATCAATGTAAAAAAAAATTTCACACTGTTTTGTTTACTGTAGATTCATTGTGCATGCAAGAATGTGAATTAATTAATTTTTCTCTGTAGAGTTTCATGCCAAAATTAATAGAGGAAAATCTGGCTAGTGCCTATGCATAGCCAGCATAGCATTTCATCAGGCATGGGATTATTGAACCAATTCATGAATATATAAAAATCACTAAAATAAAATAAATAGATCTGTCAAAACTTTGTCCTCCTGGCTCCCATCCTCTTCTTTAACCTACCTTTAACCTAATAGTATTATCATCTCAAATCATCTGCATGGCAATGATTGGCTTCATTTACTCTCTAATTATAACTACTGTGTTGTTTTGAGAACACTACAAATAAAAGAACCCCTTAAAGGGCCCCTCACTAGCTGACAAGCACATAGCATAGAATGTGCACTAGCGATCGTGTCTACAAAGAATCACATCACTATGCGCTGTGGAAAGGTCTGAAATTGCAATCCGAATGCCGTTTTCCCTTCTCCTCGTGGCCACTGAGCTCCAAGTCGGATGATGACGTACTCGCACCCCTGCGCCTACGTAGTCGGGTCCGCAGTGTGACGTTGCTCGTGGTGACATGCGACTTTGAGAATTATTCAAGGCACCACTCTTATTTGTGCGATCTGTTGCTTGAATCGATGAATTGAAGTTTAGAAAAATAATAAAACACACAAACAGAAGGTCTGCATGTTTTTTGTTTTACTTCCAACAAAGCAAGGGAGATGTACTTCCGCTTCGCCTGCTTGTTCGCACGATCTTGCAGTCACGTGCACAGGTACCGAAATTATGCCACTTTCTATCGTGTTCCAGCGCGTGATCATGCTCTGTGATCCGCTTGTTCTGCTTCAGTATCCGTTTAGCACTGAATTATACCGCTAGTCATATGCCCTTGTGCCTAGCGTGCAAAACCGTGCACTGCGCAAAACCAGACAATCACAACAGCTCATGCGCACCACCGTAAAAAAGAAAAAGAAAGCTAAGAGAAAAAAATGAAGGCGGAGCACGTGACGCATGCGTCACGTGATCCTCGCCGTCCGGTATAAGAAAACGCAGGGAAGGAACTACGCTTGCGGAGCCTACACGGGGTGAGTGGAGAGAGTGTCTCGCTATGCAGTGGTGCTCCCCTCCTGAAATCATGGGTTCGTTGCAATTAATTATTTCTATCTCGCCTATTAATGAGCCGATTTGAAAAATGTTTGTAGCAGAACGCTCCCTAGTGGACACGTGACAACTTTCAGCGTATAACCAAAATTTGCTATGGGGCCCGGTGAGGGGTCCTTTAAGATAGCTAAGATAGCCACCCATGGAGAGTATCATTTACTAACATGCATTCTAAGTGTTGAGACATAGTTATAGTCAAAATGGCACAACAGAACAAAATGGTCACAAACACAAAACACTCCACTGCTTGCCAAGAATTGGCATTCGGCTTTGTTGGTATAGCGTAGTAACAGGTATGAAACATTTTCAATAAACCTTTGTTGAAAGTTAGCGCTCATGTTGCGTCCTCCTCCTTCGTCCTTGTCTATTCAATTGCTTTATACATATGGTTTTACACTCTAAATTTAGTTTTGAAGAAATGTTGTGCAACTAGTACACAAACCAGCTGAATTACAAGAAGAATACAAGAAACTGTAGTGTGCTTTCTCAATCAAGCCATGTAAAATTGTAGGAAAAGCCATGTGCTACCCATCCCTCAAGCAGTATCTTAACAGCCTGCAATACCACTTTAGAAGGGGATAGCTTTATGCGTGCTATTCATCGTAATACTGAAAACATAGCACAGTAAGGACAAAGGACAAGTGAAGACAGTGCTTGGCCTGTCTCCACTTGTCCTTTGTCCTTACTGTGCTATGTTTTTAGTACTGCAATACCAGATATTCCTCTAGTAGTTTCAAAAGAGCTCTGTTGCTGTCTCCTCCACATTAAGCAGTTGATAGCAAAACTTGTGGGTTTGCATTCTTCTACTGTGTATGTCTCCTTCACACAGCTCTAAAGAATGTACAGGATATTCTACCAACTAGTCCAAGAAGTTGTTTTGGAAAGTTAGAAACAAAATAAGAGCACCCCTTGTTCAAAGGAGCACTACAGTAAAATTGTAACAGGCACTTCCCCTGCATTGAAAGCCCAAGACATATTTGTGCCTTTGGAAAACAGTCCGTCGTAGGGTTACTATCTCAAGGCTAGCTTAGCAAACATACCCCAAAGAGCAGTTTCTAAACAAACAGCTTCTACTTCATCATTGCACACATGCATGTACTAGTACATGAGCATCCCTGGATAACAGAGCAGGTGGCATTATCAGGCCACAAAACAAAAGGACTTGCTATCATGCCTCCTGCTCTGCTGATAAGCTGCCCATCGGGAGAGCAGACAATACATGTGAACCTGCCCACTCTCTGAGCACTCAAAAAACAATAAGACTTCTTACACAGCTTTGCTGGCCTTCTACAGTGTCATACCCCATGAGGTTATTCGAAGCAATGCATATAGCCAGCTTCTTCCAACATGAATTACAAAACGGCACTTCCTGCACAAGACTCTCAATGCACCCTTTTTCCATCTCTGTAGATTCTATTAGACCAACTGGCTTAAGGGGAGAAGTTGGCATCGAGGAATTCTTTAAAGCCTTCTTTACCAAATTTAATGAAACTGCAAGATATTGTCCAGCACTTTGGGCTGATTTTAAATGTGCAATCATTTTTTTAATAGATGAGTTAGTTCTACAGCTAAATAGAAATATATTACTATTGTTTTCAGAAAGAGTGGAGCAAGAAAGCCTCCCAAAGTATGCTTGGGGCACATAGCTAGATACTTAGAAGCATAAAGCTCGCAATAGTAAGAAAACCTTTTTGGTATGAGAAGTACCAATAATTATACAGCTCTACAAATTGTTGCTATCTAAATGTGGCTAATTAATTACTTAAAAGGGCCTTGAACCACTTTTTATCGAAGTGGAGAAAGGCATTTGAAGTGAAAATAGACTATTTTATAGATGCTTTGCTGCAAGAAGTACTTCAATGTGTTCAGCAGAAGCAGAGTTATTGGAAATCAAACGTGGCCTCCGCTGTGCTCCCGTTCCTTCTTCAATGCCTTGCACTGCGAAGCCTACGGTGCAGTGGGGCGTGCCGCCAACAGTCCGCCTTCTAGATGTCACCATGGCGTGATGTTCAAATTTTATTTTGGATGTTAACGTAGAAGCCACGACTTCCACCTCCGGTGCCTACGACACGCTAAACATAAGCCAAACGCGGTTGTCCTCAGTGAGCTGCAGTGCGCTTAGTCAGTGGACTCATGGTTGCAACCCGCAGTGGCTGCGGTATCTGCTCCATGTAGCCGATCGCAGCTTTAGGTCAGCTATCGGCCAATACCAGCTGTCTAAGGAAATTATGAAATAAAGCGTCCGATGACAAACTAAAGCATGCAGAAGAGAGTGAGGACAGGGCCTTCTGCTTGAAGAAAGAGTGTCTGTGAGAAAAATGACTTCGCGATCTGCTTGCGAGTTCCACGCACCGCGTACGACAGCAAAACTTGGTTGCAATGAGCACATCAGCATATGCTACCCACAGACTATGTTGTTTCACCAAGCCCGAGGGGTGGTTCAGGGCCACTTTTGTAAAGCCACAGACACACACACATAAGCACACACACAAAGAAAGCAGCTACTTCTGCCATTGTGTTAATTATGCATTTAGCTACCAACTATAACAAATATGATTATTCTAGGTGCCCTGACAGGTAAGACATCGCTCCCAAAGGATTGCAAGAAGCCTAAAGTTCGTGCTCTGAGAAAATGCAAAATAAAAACACTAAACAAGCACATCTCGTGTTTAATTGAATACAACAAAAAGTACTGAAATATTTACATTGCTAGATGGTTAGTAGCCACCAGGTGTATATCGGTCTGCTTACAGACACCCAAATATTATTATCCAACCTTTCATTTGGTTTTTTTGGTTTCTAAGACCTATGTGCCCTCTTAAATCACTTCATTGACTTATCGCCCAGTGATAATTGCTGCAGGACCACTGCAAATTTTTCATTTAAAAACAAATTGAGGAGCCATTCCACTCTGTGAAGGTGAATGACCAGAGAAGCTGCAGCACATCACACAGGGTTAGACAAGGGTAAATGTATTTAATTTCATCATTTGGTGATGGCAGTGACGATAGCTTTGCAATTACTCTGTTTGATTACTTTGTGATTACATTGATTGCTTCAGTTACAACATTAGACAGGAACTTGGTCAAAGTTAAATCTATACTTGACCATTGTTGAGAGAGTTGGATTGGTGTGGCCCCTGAAACAAAACTTTTCTAGCACAAATTGAGAGAACAATTTTTTGCCTGGTTTTGAAATGCCCCCCATTGATGTCGCCAATGATGATCACCAGGGTAGTGCCACCATGGCTAACCCATGCAAAGTGTGTGGTCATTAACTTCTCTATATCACACTTAAGTGTACCTGGAGATATATGCAAACACATTCTTTGACAAAGGCGAATCGATGCACATACGCCGCTGGGTTAGTTGGTTGGGCCGGATCAGTGTGACATTGCAAGCAATATGTCTGTAACACGAAATGAGTGAACCACTCACTTTTCAGTCCCAACACATCCACACTGAAATCACTGACGACGACCACAGGGGTAGTGTCATCAAAACTAACCCACGCAAAGTGAGTAGCCATGAACCTTACAGGGCTATGAGCCATTGCATTTTTGCTTGCTTACAGGGGTATGAGCCAATGCTTCAGGGGGTATGAGCCATTGATGATGATAGTGTTTTTTGATGCACACGAAAAATACATGGAACCCTAGCTATATGCAGCTTCGGTGTTAAAGTTCACACAAGTCACGAGTATTTTCAATTTACTTATTCTAGGGGCTAAAGTCACATACATTACATGACTAATATCATTTTTCTAAATATGCCCAGAAGTGAACATCTCACACTGAAATGTGGATGCTTCGAACATTTTCTAGCTGCAATTGAGGCCAAGAACTAACATTTCCGGCGTTATCTTTATTTTTGTTAAACATTAGGGTGCCACATGGCTTGTTGATTACTACAGTTATAGCTGACTCTCTACTTCTGATCTATAGACCACGTGTTCAAAATTGCAACTGTTTGATTACAGCAATTACGTTTTGGATTAACACAGTCAGTTCCTATTGCTTCAAATGCAAGTGGTTACATCTGCACAGACCATGCAGGACAAACAACATCAGAACCTAAGCTGTCTGCAATTTCATGAACGTTGGTCGTGAAAGACAAGAATGTAAAAAATTAATTACTGGGGTTATATGTTCCAAAACCCCGACTTGATTATGAGGCGCTCTGCAGTAAAAGACTTCAGATTCAGATGACCACCTGGGGTTCCTTAACGTGTACCTAAATCTAAGTACAGGGGTATTTTTGCATTGTGCCCCCCCCCCCCCCCCCCAAAATGCAGCTGCCGAAGCCGGGATCAAACCTGCTACTTCGGGCTCAGCACTAAGCTACCACGGCGGGTAATAGAAAAATGTTAAAAGAAGAATGAAGCACAGACCTCATGAAGCTGTGCTTTTTCAGTGGCAAACTGGAGGAATCGCTCCAGCTCGGGGCTCAGCCTTGGCAGGTTTAGCAGGTGACGCACCAAGTCCTTGGCCTGGTACTTGATGCGGCGAGCATGGTCAGCCTATGCATTGGCAGAGTGTTAGTGCAAATAAGGCCACTAGGGGAACAGGATACATATTGCAATAAAATAGTGACTGCTTGATTCGAAGTTCTAGTGGAATAAGACACATTTCAATTCATTATCCGAAACTTTATAATATTCCCACACCCCTAACTGGGGCTGACAGCCAGATATATAGATGAACAAGTTGTCTTAGAGGGACCCTGAAATGATTATGACAATTTTCTACAAACGTACTGAGTCTTTAGAGTAGGTCCTTCTGATCATTAATTGACACATCTAAATGCTCCGCGTAAAGCGTGTAATTTATTATAAGGTTCTAAAAATGCACATCACTGCCGATCGCAGCACACTGCTCGGGAGAATTTTAAGCCACCCCTACCCATATGACGGAAATCACCCATATGATGTCAGTGGGGCGAGCTATCCGATTGGCTGACCAGGGCGCATGATCGATAATTTTTCCAACTTTATGGCAAACAAATGATGTTCGTAATAGTTGGAATGTTAGTTAACTTGTTTTTATAAAAAGAAAGTAACATAAAGAGAATGCACAAGAACAATTTTTCAGTACACTTAAGCACTTCCGGCACACAACAAGTGTCGTCTGCTTATGTTACAACGTGCTCCGTCTTTGACGAGAGCTCCGCCATCAGTGTCGGTCTGTCTTTTCGCGAGCTCTATGATTTGACTTTGTTGCGTTGTGGACTGCAAACGTAGCGACTGGCAATATGTCAAGCTGCGACATCGTGTCCCTCTGCAAGCCAGCAGACGAGCGGACTGGTTGCAGCGCATCGGACTGCCGCTATCCGATCGGCGCCAGGATTTGCACGATTGCGGCCGTCACTTTACACCAGAAGATTACTAACGCAATAGCGTTTCGTGAGCCCGGTATTAGGGTAAACGCAAGCGCAAGGGGACAGGGCCTGGCCGTGTCCTCTTGCGTGTCGTTTCAGGGGACGAACAGAAGTGCAAATGTGAATGGTCTGCACGGTGCAGCCACCTGGTGGCATAGAGGTCAACCACACACAGTAGTAGTAACAAAATATATTCTTCTTTGCTTGTGGTGTAAATTTTTCGCAGGAGTGTAATCGTTAACACATTGTTTTTGTAAATGTTTAAAATGTTTTACACTTGCTTAGAGCAATATTAGCTCTTTCTTTGGCTGGTTAAGCTACGAGCCAACGGGTGGCTGGACCGTGGAGACCGATCAGGCAGCTCACGTACGTCTACGCTAAAGTTCCTTCATCAGCTTGAGTTTATGCCTCCACCGTTCGGTCGAAAAGTTCGGCTAGTGGGGGATTACAGGAATACCAGACACGTTCGGCGCTACGACAGAATGATCGCAACGCCCGCTGCTTCGATAGCTCTCGCGTCGACGGCCAGAGGAGAGGTTTCGCGTGGGTGGGGGTGGGCTGCAAAACAACCGGAAGTGGACGATGTGACGTTGCATCGTGACGCAGAACCAGTGAAGGCAGAGCTTAGCCACGATCGCTCGGCGAACGAGTTGAGGGTGAAAAGCATGGCTAGGGAGGAGGGTAACTTGTAATAGCTTGTAGCTCCATTAATACGTAACGCTTCACTGAAATTGTGGTGCAAATGTTCTACATAAGCTGTACCCTACGTGTCTACAAAATTTGTCCGAACGGTTTCAGGGGCCCTTTAATGTTTAAAAAACAGTGCTAAAAATGTACACTGGACAACAGAATAGAGAATAAGACACACGCGGCGCGGCTTTTTTTTTTTTTTTTTGAACAAGCTCGATTGCTTTTTAGAGCCTTACATCAAGCGTACACGCGTGCTCGATGAGAATAAAAGCACTTGTCATTTCCAACACATTGCCCCGTTGTCGTGGGTGAGATTAACATCGTTGTTCACCCCGGTTCAGCAAGCCCATTTCCTTCAAAGATAAGGTTACAAAAGGCTGACTGGCACACCGACTACCTTTTCGCATTGTGTGAAATGCTTCCTTCACTTCCCTTTAATACTATCATTGTGCACAAACAGGATTTTTGTGTAATCAAAGAACGGTTAACACTTGCATTCGAAGCAATGCTTTGCCATGTTTGTAGATTTTTTGTCTAAAGAATCCTGGTGCTCCGATAGCCTTACATTGATGCATCGGCCTGTCTGCCCTATGTACGAAAGGCCGCATGACAAAGGGATTTGGTAAACAACAGCAATCTTACAGAGCACGGGCTTTTTCCCATGGTTTATTTTACAGTCCGTGTTCTTTCCTATTCCTTCTCTCTCTCTTTGGACAGCTGCTCCCACCTTACCAACTTTATTAGGAGCTGGAAACAAAACTTTGACGCCATATCTGGCCCCTACTTTTTTAAATCTGTGTGAGAGAGAATGAACGTATGGTATTACCATTACTTTTTTACTGCTTTCAACCGGGCTACCACGCTACTCCAAGTCGTGTTTGGAGGGCTTTAACTTTCTGAGGATTTTGCTTGCACATGAGACAACGACCGAGTCCTTGAAACTGGCCTCCCTACATCGATGTACCTGTGCCTCAATATTACTGCTCATCTTATGATGACAAGACTTCTTGACTGCCATACCCATGAAGCCGGCTACTACCCCATTTTTGATAAGTTTTGAGTGGCATGACCTGTAGTTCAACAGGGGCTTCTCGCTCCTAAGGGAGTACTGCCAACAGAAGTGGTCTTGCTTGAAGGTTAGCTTTAAATCGCAGTATTGCAGTATGCTTTTTTCTGGGTCTTCATGCGTGAATTTGAGTCCAAAATCGTTTTGTTTAAAAACATCGAGAGTATGTGGCACACTTTCAGGTCTGAGGGATTTGACAAGCACAAGAAAATCACCTACGTACCTAAAAATGCATATAAGATCACCGGCCAAGTGTTTCTCCACTTTTATGTCAACACAGCTAAGAAAAACATTACTTAGGACTGGGGCTACTTTGGCATCTATACAAATACCAGACTTCTGCATGTATGTTTTGCCTTCCCAAACAACGTACATATTTATGAGGAAGAAAGACAGGAGTTCTAGAAAGGATCCAGTGTTAATTTCTGATTCACTTTGAAATACACGCTCACCATTTTTCTCTTCAATGCATTTCTGAACGTACTGCAGGAGCATGTTATGTGGAAGGGAAAAGAAGAAATCTTCCACATCCACGCTGAAACTGGAACATGCTCCCGGGTTATCTTTCATTAGGAACTTTACGACCTCCTCTGAATTAGGAACCTGGAACGGGTCTGCCGCACTAAGTGTCGACAGATGTTTGTTTAAGTATGTAGAAACAACTATCTGTCAAGTGTGGCACTCAGACATGATTGCCCTGAAGGGAAATTCAGGTTTGTGCATCTTGGCTGCAAAGAAAATTTCAAGAACGGGTAGCTCAGCGTGTCTCACTTTCTTTGCTAGCGCTTCTAGATTGAACTTTAACAGCAGAGCTACTGCCTTCTGCTTGCAACGAGTTAGGTTGTTTTTAACAGTCCGAGAATCCTTGGTGACTGTATTGTGGGCCTTTTCAGCGTAAAGTTCTTCAGACGTGACTGCAAAGAACAACTATTTGTCCAGATGCACCCCTTGTAAATGTTTGTCACATAAATAGCTAACCAGAGAGCGAAACCAGTTACTTTGTCCCTTAGACAGCCCACTACTTGCTACAGCATCTATGCATTCAGAAACAGAAACATGTGTCCTATCCTCTATTCTGTTGTCCGGTGTATGCTTTTAGCGCTGTTTTTTAAACATTATGAAAAACCACCAACTCGCCCAATCTGCCGTTCATCTTCAAGCTGTCTTAATTTTACTCAATGAACATTTCAATGTTTTTTTTTTTTTTACGAATGTACTCGTAGCCAGATATAATATGAATAAGTCACTATGATTTGCCTTGATGTATAACGATGTTTGGGCTTTCCAGGGTTAAGAAAGACAGTGTATTCAGAGGTGGCCATGGCCACTGAGACAAATAATTAATAACAGGGTTGATAGTTGCTTTAGTTGATACAGATGCATTGATATAAACTGCATGACAAGACAGGGCACAAGGTAAAAAAGGCGCTCATGCGTTCCCTCTCTTGCATTTTATACCATCTTGTTGCACAGTTTGTACCAATGCAAACAATCCTTGTTAAGAAAAAGAAATGCGTTAAGAAAAAATGAAGGGAAAAGATTCCACTTGCATCAAATGGGCAGCCAGCAGCCAGGGCGTCCTCTATTTCTTGAAGTGCAGATTCAAGCATGTCTTCATATTTGTTGAGTGACTCGTGAAAGCTTGCCTCAGAGATTGATGCTCCATTCAATGTGTCCAAGCGCTGGCCACATCCAACGTTTACTGATGGCATAAGATGAAACAAAAAACACACTATTTTGATCACTATGCAAAGAAGCCTTTAATTTAAAAGCTTATAGAAATATGATCTGGTTTATACATAATGTAAGCAGATCTCCTTCCACAAAAACTTCACAAACGGTGTCATAACAAAGCCACATCAAATAGAAGAACACCTTCACTACATTTGATATTCATCATAGGTATATATTCATGACATTCTAATATTTGCAATAAACATTTACTTTGCTATGTCCGATAATTCATTATATCTGTGATCATTATATTAGTGCTTTACTATATTTCACAGGAGGTCTCATATTCAGCGAATGGATCAGGAGGACTGAATAAGCTGATAAATAAGTAAAAAAGTCATTTATGCATCAAAAGAATTAACACTACACTGGTGCAATAAACTTGTTTTATCGGTATAGAGGACAACACTAAATTTTAATGTAACCTGCAGTTATTAGCATACATATTATGCATAATTCCAACAGTATGAAGAGACGAAAACAAAGCTACATACATCTTCTGGTGTGCTTGACATCCTTGAGATGATTTCTGATTCCTTGAACAAAATACTTGATGTTGAACAACTTCAGTGCTAAAGATGCCTTGAATGGGGATGTCCCAGAAAAGGAGAATATAAGGATACATTTAAGCCTTATGAACATTGATAAAACATGAAAACTCCAAAAGATAAAATTATCTAAATTTCACATTACCTCAATAAGTGCAGATCGGATGTAACGTGCATTTTTGACCAATTTTCTGAAAGTTGGAATGATTCTTGTTAAAATGCGTACCAAGGTTCGTCTATTACTCTGCAAAAGTTATGATTCCTATCACAATGTAAGCATCAAAACATTTGCTGCATTGAAAGAAAAAGCACATGAATGCTAAGGTTAGGGCTTTTTAAAGTTGCCGAAACATAACATGAATTCTAACACTACACCTATCATAATGTACACAACTTTACAATACCATACCCCTTGTCGGATGACGCATAGGCAATGCACATGGGACGAACAAAACCCCTTGCTTTGGGATCCAACATGACAGAGTAGTTGACAAGTATGTGCAGATCATCTCGTATACTTGGCATCAGGATTTGGCTGTCCAGCTTGGGGAATGTTGATGAGCTGAAAAATGAGGAATCGAAAGAAAGCCGCTATGAAACTCAGTATTCCAAAGACCACTGAACTTGCACAATCTAAAGGGGCCATTTCACCGCTTCATAGTAGAACAGGTGTTGCAAGCTGGACATGAGAAAGTACTCTTAACTAAAAGTAGTAAGTGGTGCAGACAGTAAAAGCTCAAAGTCTGATGCAGTTTTGCTTTGGGAGAAAGCAAGATAAACATACAAACACACTAACATTTTAAAGCTTTCAGACCATATCTACAAATCATTGTATATATACGTGGGTAAAGTTATCACTGAATATTTAGCATAGTGTAAAAATATGATGAAGGTGTTTGTTCATGGGACAATTATGTATGTTGTTTACATTGCTAAGTACACAGCATTCTTCAAAAGTATAAACAGATGTTGACTCTCCTATAAGGACCAAAACTGTATTGCCAGTTTATGGTACTGTGGGTAAAGAGATGAATAAAAAATACAGTAGAAGTGGCACACTAGTGAAGGAGATATGGGCCACCTGTGGTTGTCACAAATATCATTATCAGATGCAATAATTTATTCTTCCTTTCTTTCTTTCTTTCTTTCTTTCTTTCTTTCTTATTATCATCATAGGTGTTACAGTGATTATGCAAAAGATTGTTGGACCCAATAGCCACAGACTAGTGCATGGGTCTGGAAGCGAAATATAATAGACATTTGGTACAAGCATAGTGAGATCAGTACAGAGGATGAATGAAACAAATTAGCACATTAAAAACAAAATATTTTTTTAGAGCATGCATAAAAATTATCACCAGTTACACAAATTATCAAACCACAAAGAATAGAACACCAAGTAAGAATACAGGCACCAAATCAGAGGTTCATAGCTAATAAATATGATTTTAGTGCTTTGCCAAAATTTTGTGTTTATTTTATTTTAGAGGGCATGTTGCTCCATGTCTTAACTCCAACAAATTCAAGTAGTCTTTTTCCATATACATTATGTACAGGAGGCAGGTTGAAATTTCCAGCGGCAGTACTTCCGGTAGAATGTGATGAAAAAACTATGGATACAGGGAAAGGATAATTGCATTTCACGACACTGTTTACGTAGATAGCTGTTTTATGCTCACGCATAAGATCAAATGGCAATATGTTGAGTTGATTGAACAATGGCCTGCTGGGTGTATCAATTCTCGAGTGCGTCATGATTCTTAAAGCCAACTTTTGTATGCAACGAATACGGTCAAGAGGCATGTCATACATCCAGCCCAAACATTCAATTTAGTATGATAAATGGCTACTAAATAAAGCAAAATAAAGTATTCGCAATACATCACACTCAAATAGTTCCCGAGCTTGGTAAAGACAGTAGCAGGCTGACGCCAACTTTGCACAGAGCACATCTATATGAGTTTGCCAGTGTAAGTGATCGTCCAGGGTTACTCCAAGATACTTAAAGCCATGAGCGTGCTGCAATGAGGAATCGTTCATGACTATATTTAGCGTGTTAGTGTCAACGACCTTACTCCGTGAATGAAATATTGTGTATTTAGTCTTTCTGATATTAATGGAAAGTTTGTTAGCCGAAAGCTGTTAAGACACCGTTTTGAATTCTAGGTTACCCGTTGCTTCTAAGCCATTCCAATTGTCTGCCATTACTATAATGGCTGCATCATCTCCATACATCAATATTTTTGCTCTGGTTAATACTTTTAATAAGTCATTTCTTATATACAAAGGAAGCAAGAGAGGCCCTAACACTGAACTTAGGGGAACTCCAGTACACACATACTGCTGGGAAGATGTGAAGTCATCAATGACAACTTTCTGCTGGCGATCCCAAAGGTAGCTAGTGAACAATTCAAGGCTACTGCCTCGGAAACCATAGCACTGTAATCTTTCAAGAAGAATTTGATGATTAACAGTATCAAAAACTTTTCTAAGGTCAAGAAATGCAACAGCCACAAGTTCATGGATGTTAAGTGCTGAGCTAACCATATTTAAGAAGCCAAAGGAACACATCAGCTATGAGGTATGAAAGATGATGTGAGATTCAGACATATTTTGACCAGATATATTTTGATGTATGGTGTTAGGGACAGGATACAAGCGAATTGAGTATTGCAGAAGCTGCTGGCAGTTAGTGGTCTAAAAAGTGCAACTGTTCATTGGCACAAAAAGGTGTGATGGACAGCATCATAGATAAAATAACATTTACACCAAACATGTACCATTGTAAGAATTCTGAAGAACTGCAGCAGGCCTGCAAGGTTCATTACTGCCTTTGTATTTATACAACTTGCATTGTGCTATAAATGTTATTCAGCAGTAAGCACTTTGCCTGTCACCTTCTATATCATGAGCCCTGTCATTAGGCTGTTTTTATCACGAGTGACCAGCCACAAATGCAGGCTTGTGTTGGATGCATGCCGGCATTGGTGCACAACACTGTGCTGGCCCCTCTCAGTTGATAGAATAAGCACTTACTGCATTGCAAATCTTATCTTAGCACTGCCACAGCATACGATAGTACTAGAACTCTCAGTGCACATGCGTATGTGTTCAATGTTGCAAATGTGCATCTTTATCACTAGTGGCTGGCACCCATTTGCCTGCATCAAATTTGGAGGGATTATTGGCACAAAAAGTTCCGAAACGCAGCCTGCAAGCGATATATGATCAAACACATAGTCCTCATATCTCATTTCACTGAATTGATACTCACGCTCCTACTTGCTGATAGTCAACAGAGAGTATGCTGATTACTAATGAGTTGATGTCTATGCTCTCCACCCTGTCTCCTATGTTATGAGGTATGGTTACCTGCAGGAGAAAAACAAGTGTAAACTATGTGACAAGAATCTGACATGTTCTCTTGATGTGCATGCAAAGTAATTAGGGCACAATAGCATGACAGAAGCTGTCACCATTTTTCACACACAGTTCACTACAACACCATTAGCAATCCAGATTTCACAGTTGTGACAGCCCAGAGTGCTGTTTTCTGTAAGAGTAGTGAAAGAGGCACAACCTTGAGGTAGTAACTAAACAAGCAGACAAAGCTGTGATGGCATCTAAAGGGAAGGAGAAGCGGTTAGCAAATTTATGCTGCTCGTTTTCACCGTGTTCATGAATTAGCAAGCACCTGCGAAGGTGCGCACAACCAAAGAAATCAACATATTGGCCATGTGCCTAACATATTACCAGCTGCAATGATACAGCTCCGAAAGCTAGCAGAATCTGTTTTCCCTCAGAGCAAGTTTTCAATGTTGTCTTATTTACTAACATAAAGATATTGGTCAAACAAGCTCGGTGACAAAGCTCACACAAATATGCAACATGATTATGGCACTCTGAAATGCCTGTTGTGCACTGGTAGCTGAATAACAATATAAGCTCCTTATGTGTGTCTTACGTCAAGCATGCAAAAAGTGAAGCATTCGTGTATTATTATTTTTTTCATACATGCAGCTATATATGAATACAGGTTGACGCTTTAAATGAGCACAGGTATGCCCAAATGTTATGATAAGGACAGCCCTCTTAAAATCCCAGTGCAGTACTACTGGCTAAGCTTGACTTTCGTGGCCACGTAATCACAAACAAATCAAGTTACATGATGTTCGCACCACCCATGCGCCTAGTTCTCATTTCCAGGACTGAGCGGCAGAATTCGGCGTGAAAACGCTTTTACACGCGCTCTGAAATCTCATCAACACGCGCGACACAGCAAAACGACACAACGTAAAAGTGAGAGTAGCGCTCACGAGTGGCATCGGTCCGTGGACTTCGTTGCACTCGGCTATGAGAATAAAATCGTTGTCTTCGTCGACGAAGGGGTTCTCTTCCTGTGAGAAGAGCATACCACTCCAGTCGTGTCGAATGGCCTCCTTGCTCACGGGGTCGTCGTCAAAGTCGAGGAAGACATCGGCGTGCTGCTGCGCCTCATCGTCCCGACTGCCGTAGGCCCGGGCCTCCGAGTAGTGCCCCAGCATGCCAGGACCTGAGACGTAACACGGAGACGACTTTCCGCGCTGCTGGGCACTTCGCACGCCTCTTCGTGTTCCCTGTCTTTGCGTCACCAGAGCTATCAGCTGTCAAACATGTCGGACAACGGATCTGACTGCGCCCGCACTGTTTACACCACGCGGTAACGCTGAGAAATGAATAGGCTTCTCAGATCCGTCCGGCATTCAACGCATGGTAACTCCACTCAAGGCGCCCAGACAGCGCGCAGCTACTCTAACACAGCCACGGCCAGTCACACACAAGCACACATAGTGTGCGCACCGCTGTATGACATCGACACGAAAGGAGACGACGAAGAAGAATGGAAACCATCAAGCGTAAACTACCAACATCTTCCAGCTAAGTGACGCACAAGGAGTGAGCGTGCTCCACAGTTGTGATAACAGAGAAAATCCTCACAGATTGCGCGGAATCCCTCCCCCGAGTCCGGTGCTGCAACTGTCGTCGCTACCGTAACGCCTTTCCTATCAAGGCGACATTCATGATCATACTGCGTTTCCGTTCTTGTGACCAGTCTTTCGCTGTCGCGCGCCCTTACATAATGCGCGGAACACAAGATTATTTATTATTTGATGCACTCAAGAACGCCCAAGCAGTGCGACAAGCTATGTCCTTTAGAACGCATACATACGCTTGCAAAACAAAAACTGCGACTTAGGCACGTGATTTGCGGCGTTGCCAGACCGCCTCGTGAAATCGGCTAAGGGCGACGAACACCCACGTGCGCCGGTTCGTTGGTTGCTTCTTCCAGCAACGCAGCAACGCAATACGTTCAAGAACTTCGGGAAACGCTGTCACAAAAGACTGAAACTTGCTCCACGGCCACTAGACTGGACCTGCCATTTATTTATTTATTTATTTATTTATTTATTTATTTATTTATTTATTTATTTATTTATTTATTCTATAGGCAGGATTGAGCAGATACAATGCAAAAGAAAGAAAGAAAGAACATTGAATATACATTCGCTAAAAAGATATGGAAAGAGCAAAAAAACGATGCATCATTCAGACATAACTCTCACTTTTGCGAGGAACACTTCAACGTTGGGGCTGTCAGCAACGTCCCTCGGTAACAAATTCCAGGCTGCTATGGTGCCGGGACAAAATGAAAACTTGAATATATCAATATTTATACGATACTGTTCGAGCTGTTTGCCATTATTGCAACGAGTGCTGGCGCGAGACACAGGGGTTATGTAGGGAGACAAATCAATTGGTAAAAAATCATGATACATGACATACAAGAGCTTCAACTTTGATTCGGCCCGCCTAGACTGCAGGGACTCGAGTCCAAGAAAACCCATCATTTCTGTAACACTGTCAGTTCTCCTGTACCTATTACAAATGAATATTGCAGCCATCCTCTGTATTTTCTCTAGCCTGGTAACATTCTGTTTCGTATGCGGGTCCGACAATAAGGTTGAGGCGTACTCTAAACTGGGCCTAACGTGGGTTTTATAAGCCGTCAGCTTAACTTGGAGCGCCGCGTTGCAGAGCTTGCGTCGGATGGCTCGTAGGGCTAGAAATCATTCAACGCGCGACATTGCGCGCGCTGCACAAACGGACACGAGGTAAAAGATGGCAAGAAAGAAAGAAGAAGCTTCGAGGCGGTACGTCGGTTCGAATGCAACAATGGAACAGCAATTCTCATCATGTATCGTGGGGTTTCCGAACGGACACTTGTGGCAAACGCTTGTGGGATTGGGTCTTAACGAATCAGTTCTCTTGCTTAAATCCGAGAGCACATACTTTCGTACGGGGTCAGTCGCGATCTGCCCTAGGTCTTACGTTTGCTACCTCGAGCATGTCTGTCATCTCCTGCAAGACTGTAGACTCCGGAACTAACAGTGATCACCTCCCTATAATTTTTGAACTGCTTACCCCGTTAACTAGTTTAGATAGTAATGTGCGCACTTTTGTTAATTACGAAAAATTTAAAAATGCATTAAAATCAGCTTTACACGCTCAGGAGGGCATGGAGAGGGATATTAAAGCAATGAGCCTATGTTCCATTCTAAAACAGTCATAAAAAAAAACTCAGTTTGTTGTGCAATCTACTAAGGGTGGATCATATTGTCCCTGGTGGAATTCTGACTGCGAGCGAGATTTTAGACGTAGAAAAGCAGCGCGGAAGAAACTTTTATTCAACCAAAGTCCTGTTAATTGGGCTGATTATACATATATAGCTACTACATCTAAACGAACAGTCTCAAAAGCTAAGGAGGATTATGATTCCAAGCACTAAACATACCTTTCGAAGTCTTGCAATAAAAAGGCCCTTTTTAAATTTCTTAGATCTCGTAAAGTTATACCAGCGCCCGTGAATGTTGATTCTGTCGTTCTGTCAATAAAAGAAGTATCGGAATCACTTGAGAAAATTGCTCAAGGACTTGCGCGACGTTTCAGACATAAATTGCCCTTAAGCCTAAAGAAACCCCCCGTGGCAGACGACTTTGAGATAATAACAGCGACAGAGATTGAACGCATTATTATTTCGCTGCCAGCGTCATCCCCCGGTCCATATGCAATTACAACAGGAATGCTAAAAGTTTTATTTGATTATGCGCCTCAGGACCTCCTAAACATAATGAATTTCTATCTCAAGAATGCATGGGTTCCAAGAGATGTGGAGAGTAGCTAAAATTATTCCACTATTAAAGAAAAAATCAGCTTGACTTGACTTTGACAACATAAGACCAATTTCTCTTACTTCCAATGTCGTCAAATTAATAGAAGGAGTTCTTCATGGCCGTATAACAAATTTTATGCAGGATGACACCCTTCTCAGTCCTTGCCAGATTGGATTTCGTCCCGGCCACTCCATATGGTGCGCCCATGTAGACTTAGAGAGCCGCGTTAAACTTGCTCGCCGCAAACGAGAGTACGCAGCTTTGGTGACGCTAGATGTATCAAAAGCCTACGACTCTGTAGAACATTGTATTCTATTCGATAAACTTCAGTCTACGAATTTCCCAAAATATATAACCGCTTGGATCTATGAATTTATAAGAGATAGAGAGTTTTATTGTTACCAACACGGTATTTCGACGTCCAAACACAAGCAGACAAGAGGTGTACCACAGGGTTCCATTCTTTCCCCTATATTATTTAATATTTTGCTAAGCACAATTCCTTTGTGTCCGGAAGTACACGTTTATGTTTACGCGGACGATATCGCATTTTTTACGTCCGCAAATAATATACATTCACTACAACAGTCGTTGCAGAATTACTTAGGAATTCTGGAGACATGGCTAGAGGGGTTATGCATGTCGTTAAATATTAGCAAAAGTGCGTTATTGGTATTCCCATTAACTGCACAGGTGCATATATCTTTACAATACCGACAGGAATTCATTCCTCAAGTTGACGAAGTCAAGTACCTTGGTGCCATTTACGATGGCAAACTCACCTGGCGCAGTCACATTGAACATATTAAAACAAAGGCATAACGAGCCGTAGCTATGCTCCGCCGGCTCAGCCACCGTCGCTCTGGACTACGCAGGGATACCTTACTGATGATCTATAAAATGTATGTTCGGCCCATATTAGAATTCGGCTGCGTGATATTTTCCGGTGGCCCCGCCTACAAAATTAAACCTCTGTTACTTTTAGAAAGAGAAGCTCTACGGTCATGCCTTGGGCTACCTAGATTTGTTGCCAACGCTGTCTTATATCAGGAAGCTCATATACCCACCCTAGATTGCAGATTCCGCATGCTTACGGTTCAGACATCTTTAAAAATTTATGGCTATTTAAAAAGACGTACGCAATATGCTTTTATCACTGAACCTGCTGAGCTTTTCCAAGTATCGTGGTCGAGATTCCACAGTCCTCAGATAGTATTCGTACAAGCACAGTTACAAAAACTGGATGTATCCATATGCCAAGTTTACCACTCAAATGATGCCTTTAAAGACCTCCAAATTGAGTTCAAGGACATATTTCCTAATCAAGCTAAACTATTACCAAGGCGAGATTTAATTAATATCTTACACGGTCATCTGCACCAGCTATCCACTGACAGCGTAATAGCTACTGACGCTTCTGTTTGCAATGAGAAGGCAGGAGTGGGGATCTTCTCTGAATCTCTTCAATGGTCCTACTCCCTTCGCCTTCCCGAATTCACACCTATATTTCAGGCAGAATTATTAGCGATTATATTAGCATTACGAAAACTCCCCCAAAAAGACCCATTAGCTGTTATCGTGACCGACTCGCTATCTGTATGCACAGCACTAACTGCATCTTTAAATTCAGCAATTCAAAGAACATTTAGTTCGATGGTACCTCCGTACTTACGAAAAGTATGTTTGCTTTGGGTACCGGAACATCGTGGGTTGCACTTGAGTGAAATGGCCGATTCACTCGCACGAGCATCCCTGAACGGCCCTATCATATCTGTTTTGCCGACATCAGCTTATGTCACCGCGGCTAGGTACAGAAATTTCGCTATATCTCAACATTCCGCAATATCCATGCTAACACCGTGTTCTGAATTCCACCACCTTGGCTTCCCATGGAATATTAATTGGTGTCCTTCAAGGCAATTGGAAGTATCTTTTACAAAATTGAGATGTTGTATACCTCCTCTAAATTTTTGCTTACACAGGTCTGGTCTCGCTATGTCCCCTCTATGTTCTTTTTGCAGTGCACCTGAGACTATCGAACATTATTTTCTCTCATGCCGCCGCTTTCTAAGACAAAGATTTACCAAACTTGCCCTATCGCTAACCGCGACAAGCATTCTTTCTTTTGGGGCAACTTCACTGGGAACCAGCCACAGGGATGCTTTTCTTGCAGTTTACAATTTTATTAGAGTGACAAAAAGAGTACCTTGCTGATTTTCTACAATTATCCATAGTTTCTATTCTTTCATTTCTTTACGTTAAATTATCAAAATTCTTACAATATTTTTCATTGCAAGTCTAAATTACAGTTCTATCGTCCCACGCTCCACTATTCAGATCTAGTTTCTCTATACTTCTAACCTTACGGAAAACCTCCTGCTTCTTGGCCAATCCCCCATAGTGGATACGCGCCACTGTCTGGGACACAAGACAAGACAAGACAAGTGCCAACGTGCCCCGAAGCACGAGTGAGACGAAGAAGAAGCACCGTTCTTGAGCTTGAGTGGTCGGTTCGAGCTACCCGTCCGCAAGGTGCGAGCAAGGTGCAAGCAGGAGGCCTGGCGAGCTGGTGTTCGGATCGCAATAGTGAGCTAACGGGATTTTGGCTAAGTGTACGTCGGGCGGATTTAGTCCAGTTTTGTAGATACCAAGCAGGGTTTTAAGATAGATTTATACTGTCTGATACGGGGATAGTGCCACAAATGCAGAAAAATTCTCCAGGGGACGGCACGGGGCGATCTCCGCCATGGTCGGCCTCCCTACCACCTGATCAAATACCTCTTGAAGCTTTCTTTCGTAGTGGGATGAGCAGCATTCCTGTGGCGCTGGTGCCTTTGCATGGAGGAGCCATCCGGCTCAACAACCCGAAGGCAGTTCAGGCGGAACTTCAGGCAGCAACGCATCACTACTTGCACATCACTGATGTACGAAAGTTTGGCAGAGGGGGGATTGTTTGCCGTTCGCCAGACCAGGCGTGTATGTACGACTTAAGAAGTGAGTGCCTGCCTGCACTAAAGAAATAGTTCGTGGTGTAGGCTCCTCTTTAAGTTCGGCAGAGACCCTAGAAAAGCTCTCCGCGGCTGGGGTAATTGCTGTTTACCGGTGCAACAGAATGGTGGACAATACACGTGTCCCTACTGAGTTGGTAACTGCCACGTTTGCAGGCCCATCTTGCCCTACTGAGATAAGAGTCCGGCCTCTAATATTCAGAGTGGACCCGCTTGCCTCGCGCCCATTACAATGTCGCAATTGTTGGCGCTATGGTCACAGCATGGGTGGTTGCAAATCCAGCCTTCGTTGTTGCGTCATCGGCGGGAGCCATTCCGCTAGTGATTGCTCGGCAGAGGCGGACTCTTGCTGCCTCTGCGGTGGAGCCCACAAGGCTGATTGCTCAAACTGTCCTGCAAGAACTCAAGAAGTCCAAATACTGGAAGTTATGGACAAAAGGCGCTGCTCACGCCAAGAGGCCATTGCGGGGGTAAAGGAAAGAGCCCATGGTTATGCGAGTGTGACAGCTCGACACCAAGCTGTCGTTGAATGAAGCCTGTCAGAGGTAATCGCACAAGCTATTGAAAAATCTATGGCTAAAATTATGGAGCGCATTGCAGAAAGCATCACGGAATGCTTTAATGGACTGTATATCCTCAAAGTTAGAACAATTATTACCGAGTGCTACTGTCCTGCCATCAAGCTCTGACATGAATGCTTGTTTAGCCCACTCAAGAAAATGGGGCAATTGCGTCCACAACCCATATAGAGCAAGTCAGGCCTGTTACAGGTTCCTCAAACAAGGCAACTAATAGCCCAGAACATTCTGATTATCAAGATACCTCAAACATGGAAATTGACGTGTGGGCACAGAAAAGAAGGTGTTCTCCCCTTAAGGCTACCACTTCATACTCAGTAAATCCAAGAAAATCCTCCCTGAAGTCAACCTGAAATGTAATATTTTGGAGGAGGCGGTGCTCTCATCACTGGAAGGTAGATGAGGGTGCTGCAGTGTAACTGCAGATCAGTATTCGCTGATTCAACTGATTTAAACGTTCTATCTTCTCAAATTTCTCCAGATGTAATTTTACTGCAAGAAACCTGGTTATCCCGTGAAAAACAATTTTCTGCGCAATTTTAGGTCCTTTCGCCTAGATCGCCCGTCTAGAGGCGGGGGACTGTAATTATGGTCTCAAGCAAGTTTTGCCACAGTGCAAATACATAATTCCAGCTGATGTCTCCAGAATGTGAAATTCTAGCAGTAGAAATTACTCTCCCTGGTAGTAGGCCTTTCTCGTTGGTCAATATATACTTTCCCTCGGGTGTGCAGGATACACGCCCACTAGACTCGGTTATGGCAAAATGCGGTAAAGATATAGTTTTGGCTGGTGACTTCAACTCTCATCATGTATCATGGGGTTCCAGGACAGACTTGTGCGGAAAGCGTCTATGGGACTGGGCAATAACAAATAACATTTCGTGTGAAATTCGGGATCAGTTACATTTCTTCGCGGACAGATTAGATCTGTGCTGGATCTTACATTTTCGGGTCCAGGTCTTTCCACATCAGCACGAGAAAGGGTGAATATCGGGACAACCAGCGATCATTTTCCAGTTGTGTTTGAAGCGGTAGGTCCGCAGTCCACCGTGGCGGCTGGAATCCACTCTTTTGTGGATTACCGTACATTTAAAAAAATGCTTGCAGACCACATTCAAATCAATTGAAAATTCTCCATTGAAAGCTGAGGATATCTGCTCAATCATTGATACTTCGCACAAAAGATCAGAGTTCCAGTTAAAGGCAACAAAAACAAATTGGTGGAAGGAAGATTGCTCGCGGGACTACAAGCGACGTATAGGTGCATGGAAGCAACTCATGCATAACCAGTCTTCGAAAAACTGGAGCAACTATAAATTTATTGCTGGAACATTTAAAAGAACGGTGTCTAAGGCAAAAGACGATTACAATGTCCGACATTTCGAATTCCTCACAAAAGCAAATAATAGGCATGCATTATTTCGGATTTTAAGATCCCAAAAAATGATTCCACGCCCCTTGAACTGGGAGTCGGTAGTTTTAACCACAAGTGAAAAAGCTTACTCTCTAAATGTAATCGCGAGAGGGTTAGAGACCCGATTCGCTACCTCTCTTCCCTTCTCTCCTCACGGACAGGGCGCTTCAGAAGATTTCGAAGAGTTTTCTATGTCAGAATTGTCCCTAGCTGTTTCCTGTTTACGAGCTGCAGCCCCAGGTCCCGATGGACTCACTACCAAGATGATTAAACTTCTCGTTAAAGTCGCTCCTAACGACTTGTTAGATGCCGTAAATTACTCAGTATAATATGCATGGTTCCCTCCTGTGTGGAGAATAGCGAAGGTGATTCCTCTGCTGAAAGAACAAACCAAAGGGTATGTTCTAGACAATATTCGGCCTATTTCTCTAACATCAAATTTTGTAAAATTATTTGAGAGATTATTAAACGCACGTATATGGTTAAGTTTGTGACCACAAGAGAATTATTGAGCCCCTGCCAAATTGGATTTAGACCAGGGATGTCGATTTGGTGCGCACATGTCGACCTAGAAAGCCGAATTGAGTTGGCTCGTTACCAAAAACAATATGCAGCTCTAGTTATATTAGACATTTCTAAAGCATACGGTAGTGTGGAGTACCCTTTATTAATAAAGAGGATGCAGGATATTGGATTGCCTGACTACATCGTGACGTGGACTGCAGAGTTCTTGCAGGGCAGGGATTTTTACTGTGCACAAAGTGGAATTTCATCGGGAAAATTCCGACAAACGCGCGGGGCTCTTCAAGGCGCAGTTTTGTTCCCGCTGTTGTTTAACGTCCTACTCAGCTCCCTTCCTTATCATCAGAATGTAAGCACGTATGTTTACACTGATATAGCGTTTTTTGCTTCAGCAAGTGGTATTCAGTCACTGTACGAATGCTTACAGGAATACTTATGAGAGCTAGAAGCATGTCTGGACAGTATTCGCTTGTCCGTTAATGTAAGCAAGAGTGCCGTTCTTGTCTTTCCCCTACAAGATCCAGTTACTATACCCCTTTCCTACCGCCATTCTACTATCTCACAAGTGGAAAAAGTCAAGTTCCTTGGAATTATTTATGATGGAAATCTTAATTGGCCTCAGCGTATTGAACATATAACTTCAAATGCTTCTCGTGCAATGGGGATATTAAGAAGGATAAGAAATAATCGATCGGGCATGCGCAGAGGCACACTCATAATGATTTACCGCATGTATATCCGACCTATACTAAAGTTGGGCTGTGCGTCATTCTCTGGCGCCGCGTCTTACAAGCTACACCCACTAGTTTTGCTGGAACGGGAGCGCTTCGCTTATGTCTGGGGGTACCAAAGTTTGTAGCCAACGCTGTGCTCTGCAAGTAATCAAGATTACCTGCCCTTGAAATGAGGTTTAAAATACTCACCGTTCAAACATTCATGAGGCTTTATGAATCTCCACTAAGAAGATCCCAGTCTATCTTCATCAAACAGCGAGCCCAATTTTTTTTAGTCAAATGGCCACGGTTTCACACGCCACAAGTCATTATATCACAATCGTTATTGAATCCGTCAGATGTAAATATAAATGATGTAATCACGGAAAACAGCATCGCAAATTCATTAGTTATTACTTATGATGACTTATTCCAAAATAATGCAAAGCAGCTTCCCTCGTATATTCTTGGCTTACTCCAGGATCACTTGAATTAGCTCCACACTAACGTAATTATAGCAACGGATGCTTCGCAGAGTCAGGAAAAGGCAGGAGTTGGAATTTTTTCATCATCATTGGACTGGTCTTTTTCTATTCGGCTTCCCGATTTCACTCCGATATATCTAGCAAAATTCCCAGCTGTTGTCCTATCTTTACGAAAGCTACAATTTTCCAGGACAACCGCGGTAATATTCACAGATTCTTTGTCGCTGTGCACCTCACTTACTGCTCCCGGCGAGTCGCACATATTAAAAACTTTGTACTCACTGGCTTCAAGTCATTTGCGAAGTTTACGATTAATATAGGTACCTAGGCACAAAGGCATATATATGAATGAGGTGGCAGACAGCTTGGCCAAGACTTCTATCAGCGGCCCGGTGCTTCCCCTTCTTCCAACGATGGGTTTTATCACGTCCGTCAGGTTCAGAAGATACATCCTTTTAACATCAAAAACAAACCTTAAATCATCCTTGGAACTGCACTCCCTTGGAGCAGGAAATCTTGCAACACAAGACAAATGGAAGTCACATTAACGAGACTACGTTGTCGAGTCCCATCTCTAAATTTTTACATGCCCCGATCTGGTCTGGCAATATCCCCATTGTGCCATTTTTGCAACTCATTAGAGACGACTGAGCGCTACTTACTGGAATGCCGGCGTTTGTCCTCTACGAGAAAAATGACATTAGAACTTAGTGTGACAGCTTGGCCTGCCATTGAACACTCCGGTACTGCAGTCTTTCGGAGCATCTGTGCTTGGGCACTCGCACAGGAATGTGTGCTTCGCCTTAGAAAAACTTATTATTGAATCAAACCGATTTCATTGGTGAGCGTATTATTCTTTTCATTGCTCCTATATTACCTCATTTATATCATATATAATATTTTTCTCTTCATTGAATGACAGTCTACTGAACCGTTATGAATTTCCCTCGCTTAAATTTATGCAACAAAATTTGTTTTATTTCCTGAACACATAAGCAAAGTCTACCCGACTCTTGACCAATCCTCGTGAGTGGGTATGCGCCAAACTCATCAAGAATATCATCATCATCATCATCATCATCATCATCATCATCATCATCATCATCATCATCATCAAATGCTGCTGGGAAGTTCTTCTCTGTCGGCCCTCTCCTAGCTGTTCTTGGCTCCCAGAGTTTTGGCCAAAGATTGAGTAGCTGTTCTTTTTTTTTCTTTTATCGATTGTCAACTGTTTTGCCAGTGTCATTTAGCTAATCCGACCAGGCAGATGCCCTTTTCTTCATCAGGGCCAGGGACTTTCCCCTGGTCCACTTCTGTTCCTCCGCAGGAGTTGCCGCTGTATCTGTTTCTACGCAACCGCGCCACATCAGTTCCTGTGGTTCTTGTTGCAACCAATGACGGCGTCATACGGATGAAGAATCCAAAAGTGATTCAGGTGGAATTGCGATCGGCGACGGCCCGTTTCTAGAACATCACTGAGTTCCGCCAATTTCGCAATGGCGGTATCCTCTGCTTTTCTGCATACCAGTCCTGTGTACAAGACCTTTTAAAATGTTCGCTGTTTGCTGCCAATCCGGTGAGCGCATTTATTCCTCCCCACTTGGCATGTGTGAAAGGGCTTGACCGCGGCGTCAGTATGAACATGACACCGGCTGAAGTATTAGAGACGTTTTCACCGGCGGGTGTAATTTCAGTTTATCGGTGTGGACGTGTGGTTGACAAAAACAAGATCCCTACTGAGTTGGTCACAGCCACATCTGCTGGACAATTCGACCATCAGAGATTAAGGCCCGGCCTCTGATCTACAGAGTGAAACCTCTGTCTCCACGTACCTTCCAATGTGTAAAGTGCTGGCGTTATGGACGCACCTTGAAATGACGTAGATCTGCTCCCAGGTGCCTAATTTGTGGTGAAGAGCACAATTCTAGGGAGCGCAAAAGCAAGGAAGAAAGGTGCTGCCTCCGCAATGACGCACATTCTGCTGATTATTCTAATTGTTCAGTAAAGGCACGAGAAATGCAAATCCTAGAAATCGTTGAACGAAAACGTCGTTCCCGTAGAAAAGCCAAAACTGAAATTCATGCTAGGACACAGGGATACGACGGCGTCACAGCCCGCCAAGCGGCAACAACGGACGCGTCTCTTTCACTTTCTATTGCTGATGCTGTCGAAAGGGCAATGGAAAAAGCTATGAAGCGCCTAGCTGGAAACCTTTTTGACTCCTTGACACAAATTCTAACTAGGCAGATGGCACAGATATTCGGAACAACAGCTGTTCAAACAACTTCTCAAACCTTCTCAAACAACTGACAGTCCACGTCCTTTTAAATGAAGAAGTAACTACAAATTTCGAAAAATATCTGAACGACAGCCTTACAAATGAAGATTTCTTAAAGGAAAGCATTTTAAGTAAGGCAGTTACTGAGTCCATTCTTTCGCAACCATAGGACTCCTTAAAATTCTTCATTGTAATTGCCGATCAATTCACTCTGCAGTAGGAGATTTATTGTATTTATCATCGAAATTCTCCCCAGATATTATTGCTTTGCAAGAAACATGGCTCTCGGGACATCAACCTTTTCAATTTAGTAACTACCGATCTTTCCGACTGGACCGTCGGAAAGGGCGGAGGTTTAGCTTTCTTTATCACTAACAGAATTAGCCTTAAGGCAAAGATTTCATATAAACATATGTATCCCGAAAGTGAAATTTTTGCATTAGATGTAACTATACCAAAGTGTCTACCTTTCTCGTTAGTAAATTTATACTTTCCTGTGAGTGTGCAGAACACTATGTTTGGATACAGCAGTGACTTCATCGTGTAAGGACAAAATCCTTGTTGGAGATTTCAACTCCCATCATAGGTACTGGGGCTTTCAAACTGACCAATGTGGCAAGCGTTTGTGGGACTGGACAATAGATAATAATCTGTCTCGTCTGAACTCTAGAATTTACATGTTTGCAATCAGTCCCGCTCAGCATTGGTTTTAAGTTTCGTAAGTTCGTCCCTCACTAGCTCATTCTGGATAGCCTTGGACTGCGCCACCAACAGTGACCACTTTCCAATAATGTTTGAAAATTGCTTGCCCGATAATGCCATCATGCTCTCAGGTATGCGCATTTGTAGATTATAATAAATTTAAATCCGATCTTATGGTACATTTGGCTTCCTATTCTGAAGAGTGTGAAGACATCAAGGCTATGAAACTTTGTGCTGCAATCAAAAGAACATACAAAAAAGCTAAGTTTAGTGTTACATCTGCAAAGAAAGCATATTATAGCCCTTGGTGGAGTACAGACAGCACGCGAGACCACCGACGCCAACAGGCAGCTTGAAAGCAGCTTCTCTACAACCAGTCCCCAAAACATTGGTCTGATTACAAATTTCACGCTGCTGTATTTAAGCGCACAGTTGCTCAAGCTAAAGAAGATTATAATAGAAAACACTACAATTTCCTTTCTAAACCTAAAAACAAAAGATCGTTTAGATATGTGAGATATCGGTAAATTCTGCCATCGCCAATTAATATTGAATATGTCAATCTATCGTCCGATGAAGTGAGAAAATCTCTTGAACTCATTGCTAAAGGCTTGTAGAGCAGATTCACGTCATTGATGTCCTATAATTTGCAAAAATCAGCCCCAACAACAGTGTTTACTGAAATTACATTGCCTGAATTAGCTAAAGTGATTCGAAACTTACCCTTGTCAGCCCCTGGTCCTGATGGAAGTACCGTTCACATGATAACAATTTAATTCGATCTATCTCCTGGCGACCTTCGAAACATAATAAACTATTCATTAAGCAAAGCCTGGATACATTACGACTGGAAAGTAGCTAAAGTAATCCCGATACCTAAAAAGCGTAGTTGGCAGAATTTTTGCGATCAAGAGAATTTTATTGCTTCAAGGAGGGATGTTCCTCGTCTAAATTCAGACAGACTCGTAGTGTTCCCCAAGGAGCAGTCCTGTACCCAATATTATTTAATATATTAATGAGCTCCACCCCCACTTGTCAGGACGTGCAATTTTATGAGTGTGCAGCTGACATTGCATTCTTCGCGGCTGACAATGCCATTAACGCTCTATACCGAAAATTGCAAAGATACATGAGTGTGCTTGGTGTATGGCTTCAGACAATCTGCATGTCAATAAATGTAAGCAAAAGCGCAATCTTAGTGTTCCCGGTCACGTATCCGATTTCAATTTCTATAGCTTATAAGCAAGAACCTATTCCACAGGTTGAGTCTCTAAAATATTTGGGAATCATATATAATAGAAAACGCAACTGGAGTTCACACATAGAAAGGGTAGCGTGTAAGGCTCGACATGCTTTAGGTACTCTGCGCAGAATGAGTAACCGACAATATGGACTGCGTAGGGATTCACTGCTAATGATTTATAAAATTTATATGCGCCCCATATTGGAATTTCGGTGTGTATTGTTCTCAGGCGGTCCTGCTTATAAAACAGCCTCAGGTTCTTTTGGAGCGTGAGGCCCTGCGCATGTGTCTGTGTCTGCGAGTTTGACTGGGCTATTAATGTTATCTATCAAGAAGCCCGCCTACCAACATTGCCCTGCAAATTTCGCATCTTAACATAAATTCAAGCATTTCTGACATTTTGCAGCTTGCCGTGCTTAGACGATCTGAATACGCCTTTATTAATGATCCAAATTCCTTCTTTCTTGCTCAGTGGCCTCGTTTTCATACTCCACAGATTATATCTGTAGAAAAACAATTAGATAGTCTGAATGTGAACATTCGAGAGGTAATTCCATCAACTGAATCAAATCTGAATATTAAGATAGAATTTAATGACACTTCCCCCAAACTCCAAGTTTCAATCAGCCACTTCCTTAAAAAGCATGTTGCAAATTACCTTGCACAAGTACAAACAAATAACATAATAGCTACAGACGCTTAAGTGAACAACGAAAAGGCGGGCGTAGGCATTTTCTCGCTTCCGCTTGGCTGGTCATTCTCCTTGAGACTGCCAGATGTCACTCCAGTTTTCGAAGCCGAGTTTTCAGCAATTATTTTAGCGCTTCCGAGACTCCGTTCAAACGCAATATAAGTGCGGTTATTATAACAGATTCCCTTTCAGTCTGTACTTCGCTTACAGCTTCGTCCAACACTAAAGACGTTTCTAACATTATTCGTCCACAGTTGAATTCTCTAAAACTATTATGGGTACCTGGCCACCGTGGATTACATTCTAATGAAATGGCAGACTTATTAGCGCGAGTATCGCTGAGTGGACCTATAATGCCGGTTCTTCCAGTAGTGACGCATATAACAGCAATTAGATCTAGAAAATGTTCCATTCATAGAGATGTCAATGAATCAGTAATAACATGGACAAAATTTCAGCACCTAATATTTCCGTGGAAACTCCAGTGGTGTCCATCAAGACAATCAGAAGTAGTGATCACGAGATTACGCGGCCGTGTTCCTCCATTAAGCCTATATTTACACAAGAATGGTCTGACGCTATCGCCTCTGTGTCCATACTGCCAAGAAACAGAATCGCTAGATCACTATATTTTGTTATGTCGGTGATACAAATTGTTAAGAAAAAGACATCTGGAAATTCCGCTTGCTAAATTAGGATTAATGTTATCATCAGAAATAACACTATCTTTCGGTGCGTCAGTTACAGGGGTCAGCCACGGGGATATGTGTTTGATGCCGTTTGCGGTTACATACAATCAACTAAGTGAATAACTTATTGATTGTCCTTCGTAATTTGTTTGTTTTTGTCTTTTTTTCTTTCTTTTATTTAATCGAATATGTAAAACTTAAAAGATTAGGTAATTGTTTCAGCACGCAATTCTTGGCCGATCCCCCAGTGTGGTTATGAGCTATGAGGCCGTCATCATCATCATCATTTATCGCTTGCAACCTGTTTCGTTTTATGCAAATGTTGGACCTCGTGTGAAGCACAGTTCACGCAAACTGACAGGTTTGCGAAGAACAGCTTACACTAGGGCTTACAAAAGAAGAAACATGAGTATCGCACTATAGTCTCAATGGTAAACTGGCAGTTCTCCTCTCTGATGTCAGTTGATCTGTGACTTAAAATAACACCGACATTTTTTTTTCTTCTTTTATGTCCCAGTAATTACACTATACTACAGTATACTACACAGTCTACAGTATACTACATATTAATACAGCATCTGGCAGTCAGATTCATATTCAATAAATATCGGCGGATGGACTCCCCTTCTCAACTTTGTGTACTGGCAGACCTACCGACATTACAGGCTAGAACTAAATATCAAAGACTTAAATATCTTTACCTAATAATTCATAATCATGTTGATATTAGGTATTCAGACTTTTTTGAAATTCTTTCCGGTGAAACCATTAGACATCGTCATTCAATGTTTATTCGTCCCCCTGTTATTCATAGCGATTCTTTCAAGTATAGCTTTTTTTTCCAAAAGCTATCAAAGAATGGAACTTCCTGTCGGAAGAAGCCGTTTCATCCTCATCAACTGATTTCTTCGCAAAACATATTGGAGATATCCTAGTTTGTACGTAATATACTTTACATTGTATCTTTGTTATCTTCAGCGGTTTATGCTGTTACCTCTTGGTGTTATTAATTTTAATTTATTGTCCCTTTTTGTGTTTCAATGTACAATTTTCCATGTACAAAATATTTAATTTGTAAATGTTCGTATTCCCCTCCTGCTATAGCCCTGTGTAAGAGCTGGCAGTATCTGTATACAAATAAATAAATAAATAAATAAATACAGGTTTTCGCGTATCGGTTTATTGTTTTTCGAGACCACCCCCCCCCCCAAAATAATGACGAAAAGAAAAGATGATTGGGGAAATTCAGTAAATATACAAAATGGAATCCAACGTTGCAAAATTGAGCTGTTCTCTGTGGCCTGCTGGATTGAAGCGTGTTGTTGAATCGGGGTAAGGTGTGGCATCACGTGCGCTGTGCCCTCCGAGAAGTGCCACCCTAGGTGGGCACCTCTTTTGCGTCTACACTCATGATGAAACGCCCATGGTTTAACAACCGCACTTCTATAAACACCTGGGCCAACGGAGCTTTAAGTCAGTTGACTTTGTCCGCTCTCCCGCAATGAATATTTTATAGTGAGATTTAATATTCAGCGATCTGGGGTTGTCCTAGGTCCAGCTGGAGGCATTACTGGTCCAGCCTACACGTGTACACGTTCGACGGTACCACGTCTGATTAGACAAGCTTGAGGAGAGTGTGTGCCAGTTAAATCCTGCTCGTGCAGTAAGTACACTGTTTAATTGTTGGAGCTCATCGGTAATGAAAGTTTATTAGTGCTGGTTCTATTTGGTGTGGAACTGTCTCCTCATTAAGCCTTCTCCAAACATTTGCAAGTGTTGATACCTTCTACAGGAAAGAAATGCTTCTGTTGCCTGGAATTCTGGTTCTGCTCGCCACATGTGCTCAAACCAAGAGAGACGTCGGCCAGCTACCGCTAGGAATTAAGGTGAGCAAAACAGGACGAAAGATGTGCAAGCGAACTACTTCAGAATAAGAAAAACGAGCCATAATTTAGTCTTCTTGCCAGTTGTATTAGTTTCTTCCTATAGTTTCTCAGGACAATAGCTGCAACCTTCGCTACTAAATCAAGGCTACGTCTGAAGACTGCCGGCAAGAAAGCGCGGTCCTATACAACGTATGTACCAAATGGTTTCAGTACAGCGTAGACGTATATAGAAATACCGGAAAACGTAGACGACAACAGCTTCGAGGGGGACATTTTATAACACTGCAATCAACAAAAGTGCGCACGAACTCTTTTGGGTGTCTACATTGCACCATGTAATGGAAGCCAATCGGGCGTAGCCTACAAGTGCGCGAAGTCGGGCTCGTTGGTTGAGCAACATTTCGAGAAAAATAGCCCAGCAAGAGGACAGCGCCTGAGTTGTTTCGTCTTTCAGTGATACTGTTGCTGCGCTGTTTCTTATTTATCGAAATTGGGCATAGCATATGAAGAAGAGAAAAATTTTTAAAAAAGAGGGAATGCTCTTGTTGCGCCAGGGCTTTCTCGATGTGTAGTAAAGCAGGTCAGGAGATGATACGTGAGTTTTCTATCTCTATTAAGCGCTGTCGAACTTCGCAAGAGAATGCTTTTCATGTCCATCGATCTTGCGTGGCCTCCAGTACTGCGGCATTCAGCCGTTGCAACAGCACGGCGCGCCATAATCTCGAAGACCACGCTTTTAGCGTATACCGCGATGTCGCCGCTCGTCTTCGGGCAAGCGTAACGCCCCCGCGCATAAGGTGAAATGCATTGTAAAAGCCCAGTTCGTTCTATTGGATTGAATTTAGAGCGTCAAATGCATAGGCAGTGAAGAGCCAACTTCAATCACCCGTTGGTATAACCTTGAGAGGGCAACAATACGAGACAAAGCACGCTGGAAACAATGGGCGACGAAATGTCCTACGTTGCTTGGACGCTGCGCATGAGCAAATATGTTTGATTTATCTGCTGGTGTAAACTTATCGTCAGAGCCATAAAGTTGAAGTCTTAATCAGTGAGAAAAGGAAGGGCACGCTAAGCAAGAACATTCCTGACGCATTATGGTTGCATTGTCACAACATGTCGCTCCCAGTGCATTTTTTTTCTTTCTACGTGACCAGCGTGTTCCGGTAAACGTCTTTGGTATTACGTCATTGACGACCAATGCAGCAGCTATAGCCTAGAATCCTTGTGGCAGAATTCCCAATGTCTTCCTTTACATCTGGCTTTTCCGCGCGTGTTAAGTCTGTGCGGGGAAGCTTGCTTTACGTAGGATCAAAATACGTGACGTTAGTGTACGCTAGGGAATCCAAGTTCAACTGCAGCGCTTCGTTAACAAAATCCAACCAGCCAGCGGTAGCCGCTTACCTGCGTAGCCGCACAGTGTAAGTGATTTCCTTCATATGCGGTTTCACCGCATGCTTTAAAGCTACGCGGAGAAGCACTCGATTGCACATTTAGACGTGTGCTTTTAGACCACAATTTCCTGACACGTGATCGCTCCCCGTCCTTCAGCACATGTCTAACACCTTCTAACTACGTTTTCGCATCGCGCTCGTATACAGCCTAGAAGTGACGTGTCCTCAGTAGATTTATAGCTGAAATGCAGGTGACTCCGTGACCAAAATGATGTGCTCTTCGCACGCTTACTTTCAAACGGCTGTTTAATACTTTTTCACGTACGCGTAGTGCACTGAAGCTACTGTCACGTGCTGCTGCTTTTTAGTTACGTGCAAACAGATACTCATCTTTGTCAAGTTCACTTACTTTATTTGGATCGTTTCTTTATTCTAAGTTCCCTATAGTCCTACAAAGAATGTGGGGTTTCATGTCACAAAGACACAATATGATTATGCGAGAGGCCATAGTGAGACACTTTCGGATTTATATCGGACTACCTAGGATACTTTAGTGTGAGCACCGAAGCTCGGTGCGCAAGCATTTATGCGTTCCGCCCCAACTGGAGTGGGGACGCCGCAGCTGCGAATCCGAACCCGCAACGTCGTGTTAATAAAGTAATGTTAATTCTATAGCTAAAGTGACCGGGCGACTTCGCTTAGCCCAACGAGCGAACAGGGGGCAAATTCCGGTTTTTGGAGCCCATGCTTAAACGGGGGTGTTTGCGTAGCGCACGAAAGTATAGGAATGAACGCCGTTATGGAACCACGACCAACTCGCCCAAGCCTCTACCCTAATACCATGCCTATACTCCCGCAGGTGTATGCTGCACTTGCGACCTAGGATACGTCGGTGTGGAGTATAAGAATGCAGGGATGTTAGCATAACAAGCAATAAGATAGACTCTGGCAGCGTGCGGAGCACGTCTGAAATGTGTTTAACTTGACAGAAAAAAAAGCGCCAACTTGATCTTAACTTTATCTGTAGTTTGCACTGCTGGCCGACATCGTCGACCAGCCGGAAACAACGCGTAACTAAGTCTTCACAAATACGTTTTATTTTTTAGTAAAAACTTGCTGCTTGTTGAAAAGAGGGAAAAAACGGTGGACATATCGAGCAGAATCTTGCGAGGGAATTTATTATATATATATATATATATATATATATATATATATTGGGGGTCTATGTGGCAAAACTATGACCTAATTATGAGGCACGCCGTAGTGGGGGATACTTTAACTTTCACCTAATGCACAGTACGCGGGCGTTTTGCATTTCGCACCCTTCGAAATGCGGCCGCCATGGCCGGGATTCGATCTCGCTGCCTCATGCTTAATTACCAGCGCAACGCCATAGCCACTAAGCAACCACGGCGGCTAACTTATAATTCGCAGGAAACCGCATTGATGTGACTGTGAAATCACGAAGAGGGCGACAATAGAACCACCGATGCGCTTCAGAAGCCAAGCGTTGTGCGTGTACGCTGTAGCAAGAGCAAGAGCAAGAGTATTCTATTCCACTCACCACTAATAACAACCACACAGCACACAAGTTGACAGTTATCACTGTATAGGTTACCTTTGTTTCACGCACCCCAGCATGAATTATTCGCCCCTGAGGTGCGTGTTTTATATCAAGGTTAGGTGCATTAGAGGTATTATATGTATATATATCTCGAGCTCGCAAAAAGCGCAGCGCGACTATCTATATAGTGGCGCGGCATATTTTTTGGTTTCACGGGCTTTCTTCCAGGCTTGGCAAAAAAATTATGTGGCACATAAAGAGCAACAGAAAGATGGATCGGGAATTTTTCGGGATGGCCTATAATTTTCTGGTTCACAATTTTGCTCTAATTATAATATTTGGGAAAGTATTTATTTAACAAATAGTGATTATGTAATCAGGCGAAATACAAAAAGAAATTGTCTGACTTGCTCTAAGCGACGGTAAAGAACGTTACCTTGGTTCTGTCCAGCTACGCGGCACTCTCAAGGTTTTAAATTTTGGCAAAAGTTATAGGGGACACCCTGTATGTAGTTTAAAGCGTTATTGACGCAATTTTTTCCTGATTAATAAGTGGGCGATGTTAACCGGTTATAACCGGTTTTATATTTTTTGTAATTCCGGGGGTAAAAGTCGGGTGTTATATTTAAAGAGGAAAACCGGAGAGAAATCGGATGTTTTGTTGTCTGACAGAAAAACCGAGAAGAAGTCGGAAGGTGGGGGGGGGGGGGGGGGGGGGGGGTGTCATCTGGCAGCCAAATTTCAGGATTTTCTCTGATAACCTTTAGAAGAGATTATCACAAGAAATGGCCTACTTTTAGACACAAACGTCCTGTTTAAACAATCGAAATCCTTCGCAGGAGCAGAAACATGCAAGGCGAGTAGCTCGCAGATCATGGGACGAACTTATCTTACAAATTCTTGGTTTATAGCGCCAAAGGACACATACAAAGGCTAGAAACAGACAGGAAGAGCGCTCGTCCGGTCTGCTTCCAGTCCTCGTCTGTGTTCTTTCGCGCTATACATCAAGAATATGTTACCGTACCAACTGGCCCAACAGTCTATCCTTTAGATCTTACAGATACTCGTTGTCAGGGCATAGCTATACACTGAAAAGAAATCACATTAACAAAAACAATACATAGAGACCTGTTTGGAGACACCTTCTTTACATTGTTCTCTGCACTTTTCTAACAAAGAAAAAGAAAGTACAAAAAGCAGTGCACAGGGTCATGCTTCGCAGGAGGTGTAAAGTGCTTTTTTTTCTTATCCTAGAAGCAATTTTTGATGTACATCATCATTGTCATTGGGAGAATTTCTCTGTACTTCTTAAACGTGTAGAGCATGTCTGTTGACGTCCTGTTTAACTAGTTCCAAATATACGCTCTTGCAACAAAATTATAGGAATACCAAAAACCAGCCACCCTTCTTTGAACGTCGTCACAGCTACCGTTCGGAATGAAGAGCAATGTTAGCGCGGCGGTAATTAGCTTCGTAGCGCATTACCGCCATTTACATGTGTGCGACGTGCCGGAAATGCGATTCAAAGCGCCATTATCGTATTTATGTAAACCCGGCTACTAAAAAAGAAGCAACAAGCTTTCGTTGACTCAATGCTGACAGGCATTGAATACACACTATTGTTATATATGCCGGCTTTCGCTTGAGTGTTAAGCGAGAACGAGGGACACACCATATTCGTATATCAATAGTATTAATTGTATATCTGGAGCACTTGTTCAAAAAAGAAAAATAAGGGGGGGGGGGCAGAATTATTTAGTTTTGTAACTCCAGTATTTATTATTATATTTTACGAAAGGACAAACTTCGAGGAGAAATCGGGTTTAACCTGATTTTGATGAAATTTCTCCGGGGTGCGAAAATCGGGAGATAATGGGTTACCTGAAAACACGACGGACCCTAACTACAGCCAAGCGTGACTGCTACACCAATAATTGAACTAATTAGCTAACTAATTAACCAGACAGTTCTTTATTAACTCACACAAGAATCAATCAAATAATTAATTCACAAGTTAACTTACCACCTTATAAATTATTTTGCTATCAAACGAACGAAATAATCAGCTAGCAAACTAACTAACCAACCAACCAACTGACCGACTGATTGACTATTCTTGCGTTAATTCTATTGTGCAACGAAACATCCATATTTAGGGGAACACATTTCCGCTGCACCGACATGCGTACTCCAGGTTGCACTGGCCAGCTCAACGAAAAGAAGTATTGTAAAAGGTCAGTCTGTAGTGAAACCTACCTTGCATTCTTGACGCTCGCCCATGGCTGTTGAAGAATGCGAAGAGCCTCAGCATTCCAAATTTGCGAGCTGACTTTCAGAAAGCCAGGCCGTGACAAATAGTTGTTTTGCGATAAGTCTTGCGATAAACACTCTGACGACGAAGCTCAAGAGATATGGGAGATTTTGAGGCTCTGTGATTCATGACTTATCGTTGTCGGTCCCTCGATAGGTCAATAACTAATCATTACAGTTGAAAGAAAGAAAGAAAGAAAGAAAGAAAGAAAGAAAGAAAGAAAGAAAGAAAGAAAGAAAGAAAGAAAGAAAGAAAGAAAGCGAACACGTGACATATAATGCATGTTTTCGTTTTTTTTCTCTTTTTCCTTTTAGATTATACAAAATTATTTTAAAAAACGGCTGTTGGAGATAAAACAATTTTAGTCATTTTAGCCCATTTTTAGCTAAGTATGCTACAGCGCGTATGGCAATTTGCGGATTATGTAGCCGGTGAGCGCAAGGCGTGGCCATTTAAAACAAATCTGTACTGTGTATGAACCGGCACAAAGTGAGACGCGAGCAAATCAGATTGGACTTGAACGCGATTGTACGTTTCCCCTTTCGTCATAGCTTGAATTGGCGTGATTCAGGTGCCCATGCTGACATTGGGAATTACATCACGTCTAGAAAGCGATGCGGCGCAGCAAACGCTCATTACAATTTAAAGTGATCACGCTAAAAAATAAGAAACTGTATTCATGTCTTCAGGAATTTTCTGTTTGAACTTATCTACTGGCACACTGCCACGTTGGTACTGGCCACACCTTGGTACACAAGTACCAAGGGGTGGCAATAGAAGTGGCAATGTGGCACACCCCACCGTTGCCACCCATTGGTACAAGAAAAAGCGCGCTTTCGTTTCATATAATGCCCGGTTTTCTGTGGAATACACAGATGACTGAAAAAAAAAAAAAAACGTGTCTTTGGGGATTGCTGCCGCGACTACTAAATGGTGAACATTATACGTACGTCCCCTTTGTTTCACTTTCTGAAAGAATCGATAAATTCCTGTATGATTTCTAGCTACCGGCTTAATAGGAAACAGTTTTTTTTTTCTAATCGGTTTCGCAATTTACAGTCGTTGCAGCTTATAGCCATCTGCAAGCAAGGGAAATGCTGTGCGCCTACGGCTTAAGATTGAGTCCATTGAAGTGCGTGATATATTTAATTTGATGCTTAGCTTCCAATTTATTCTTATTGATAGATGTTCGTGTTATGCTGAAAATGAATGAATGAATGAATGAATGAATGAATGAATGAATGAATGAATGAATGAATGAATGAATGAATGAATGAATGAATCTCTACAGTGGAAAACATATCCGTTAACAAAAGTTACAACCTTTTGCTGCACTTTTAGGGACACGGAATCATGGACCTACACAAAGGAGACGTTGCCCTTGTATTCTGTAAGTACCTCAGCTACAAGAATATATTCTGCAAGCGTGCGAGCGTGTCATTGTATCTGTCGAATTCATAATTAAGTCGCATTTCGGCATGTACCCGCTCTTTGTTGCTGGCCGGCGCCGTTTTTGTGTTTTGTAATACCTTGGGAGTTCGAAATTCTTTCTTCTGACCTTTTTAGACTCTAGCAGAAACTGTTGTTGGACGGGTTCGTTAAACATTGTTTATAAACAGGAGCTGAACGGGCAAGAAGAACGTATACAAAGAACAACCTTTAACGAAACATGTTTAAGGACAATCACTTTCAAGGTTTAGTGGCACTTGCTCCAAAGAGAAAGACTTAGATTTGAAATAACAAAGTCGGACACGCGCTCAGGCTCGAACCCAACCGATTTGACCCTGTAGATCATTAATTATTTCGTGCGTAGTCTGTTGTCACGCAGCCCTCCGTTTTGTTTTGCAGTTTCAAATATCCCGCCCAGGACCTCATTGCTGCGTGTGGTAGCATTGACTCCGAGATAACAGTAGCTTGTATGTTGTGATTACTTTCCAGTAGATGGCACTACCAAACCGCTCGTAAGTGCAGTAGGGAAAATTGAATTTTCGGCGGAAGCCGAGACGGGCTGGAAGTTTGTTCGCGCCAAGCAAAGAAAAACCACGCATTTAAGCGAACTTATTTTCTGCAAGTAATGTAGCTTAGTGTAAAAAAAGTGCTTAAAGATTAGGATGCATACAGAGAGGCAAAAAGGATGACCTTGGTGGCCTGTGCTAGCGCACCCTTTACCTATGCCCCCATCAAAATATGATCCCACCGCCGCTACCAGCACCACAACCACCACCATCATATTCTGCTTCTTTTTCTTCCTTTTCCTTCTTATGTTTCAGTCATCATTATCAACTACCTTACGGGTCCCTACCAGATAGTGGAGATCAGTAGCAGATAGCAGAGATGGTAGAGATCACTACATTCAGAGACATTCACCAACAAATAATATATTTCTTAAATCATGCCTAAATCGCGTAGGCAAATTTTATGAGCATAGTCTATTAGAAAATATTTAATTTTCGTCGGAATACGTTGATTATTTTTGTGCGTCACTTACTACTTTAGAACCCCACACTAATACAATATGTACGCAAAACTCCGAAATACGGAAAGTACCGGTGTTTCGAAACAACTTATGTATACAAGCTGCAGTCCTTAAAGGGACACTAAAGGCAAAAGTCAACGTAGACTGTTTAAACACCATTCCAGAAACCTCGCAACGCTTGTTTCGTGCCAAGAAAAGACTAAGCTCACGAGAAAAATTGTATCTGAAGGGTCCGAATACCTTTTTTTGAAATGCAAATCTCCCTCCACCCAACCGGGGAGTGGCGACGCTGCATCGCCATCACCGCCCTTTGCTGCCGTCGGTGAATAAAGCGGCGCCCGACAGACGGCGGCACCGAGCCAAGCCAGAGCGGCGGATTCACTGCTGCAGCTTCTTTTTGGTCAAAAGCCGAAGACTGCATGGGAGTTCACTTTAGTTCGGGCATCCCACGACATCACATGGAAGTTAAATTCTCTGATACTTGCAGTTTGTGCAAGTTTCGCGAGCCAGCAAAACTAGCCCAGCACTGCGCGATCAGGCAAGTACTGAAACGCGAAAGCCTGGGCGGCGCAGATCGAGCTAAAACGAAACCTTTCGACCACCCGCGTCGTTGTAAACGGTAATTTCGATAAGTTCTTTTTTCTGAACATGAAGTGTAACTGGACAAGTAGCATTTTATTTCATCTTATAATACAATACGAGGTTGTTTTTTTTCTTTTTTGCAATGAGTAGTTGAGTACTAGTCACAGAATTTAACTGAGAAGTGATTTCGTCCACGGGCAAGTAAGTGCTTGAATGTCCCGGGGGAGTCTCTAATCATGTCATGCATTTACCTCGATTTCTCGATTATTAAGGCTCTGTTCGCGATACTATTGACAGCTTAGAGATTCTCGAGCACTTATCTATCACTTTAGTTTGACTTAGTATTTCCCTTTAGTGTCTCTTTAACACATAATATAACAGCAGTACTCAACAAATATAAATACACAGCTAATCTAAATAAAGTAGGTTTACGCAACACTTTCTTCATAATGGCAATTAATTATATAGTAACATTATTCAAATTTAAATACTTTAAAATAATTTAGAATAATTTAAGCACCTTGCAACGTACAGATTTTATTCTGTTAGCACTAAATTCCGACATGTATGTTCGTGATGTTGCCATGTGTCTTTTCACCTTTCGAAAAGCATTATATACAGAGCCCTGTTTCTTTCTTTCAAAATGTGTCATTTTATTGGTGTAGTTATTTTTCAAGGAGAATTTGTTTTTGTGGCGTTAGAGATATCGTTTCCTGTGTTCATCTTTTTTCTTGATGTTTCGGGCATAAAATATATGTATTCGTGAATTCCGCTAACATGTAATTGACCCTGGGCATTCGTGAAGCTGCTGCGATAGCTTTTTGCACAGGCGTCCCTCCTATTATTGTTCTGGTAAATAAAATTTGATTGATTGATTGATTGATTGATTGATTGATTGATTGATTGATTGATTGATTGATTGATTGATTGATTGATTGATTGATTGATTGATTGATTGATTGATTGATTGATTGATTGATTGACAAGCTGCTTAGGCTGTGGAAGGAGGAAAGAAGTACAGGACTATAGTTGCAGGATGGGAAGATTCTTGTAAGATTCTATCGAACTGGATTTTGACGGAAACCGCTATATTTGATCGCCGCATGTCGCCGCTGGTTCCTTTAGGATCCAGCTGATATCGCCCTGCCATTCTTGGCTCAGCGTCCGCAACTGCGTGCCACCCTGGCGTTTCGCGCATTGCTTAATGTGTAGAACAAGCAATTAACTGTTTTCACAAAGATCTTATTCCAACTTTGTTATTCGGTCCATCACCTTTTATTTTTGTCACCGTTTGTTTTCGTTTTACTCTTCAACAAGCGACAACAAAGAGAGCTCGAGAGAGACATATATAAATAAAATTTCGGAAAAGGAGGAATCGTCTTGAAAAGTGCATAACCGCGGGCATGAACGCAGACTATATGCTACAGTAGAAGTTCCAGTTGTGCTAGTTGGTGCAGCTTTGATCCCGTGCCTTTGAGTTTCGGTTATGATTGCTTACTTCACGCTGAAATTAATGAAGGCAGTAATGCTTATGCGTTTTATTTTACTCGGGCAATTAAGAATGTCAGCCATCCTTCCTTCAAGATGTGACCATATATGTATACCTGAATACCTACCATTGCGTAGATGGCTCCGTTATAGCCCATGCGCTTCAGCTGAAGAAACGACCACGACGGCATCATGACAGCGTCAAAGGACGGACGTATTGGTTGATTGAAAGTGGCCAAAGTTTGCAAAGAATGCTAATCGCATTAAAAGCCTGAAAGCGAGAAGCTGTGTCGTAATGCCGGACTTGCCGATGGACCGGTCGACATTGCCATTGCAAAGCGCGCAGTAGCCAAAATCGAACGTGATAAGCGTCACCGCACCATTAAAACGTGTCTTCGGAATTCCAGGCCTTGCCCGCCAAACGCTGCATTCAATCTTTTCTCGACTTTGATGATGATGCACTAGCAGTCTCCACATGTAAGCTACAACCAACTTACTCCCTCATGAATTAAGCATAGCATATTTGGAGGATTGAAGCTATGTGCTTAGCTTGCGCATGCGCATGCATTCATGTGCATTAACGCAATGTTAGAATTGAAGCTGCCTGTGCTGTTATGCTGCTATCGCGTTCATATAAACGCGACTACGTACGTGTTCTGAAGTGATTGCTACAAGTAACCTTTTCCCTTGATATACTGCGGCATATCCATGGGATAACGGCTGTGCGAAGGTGCTTGAGCCAATGAAGGGCGCGATAGCAACAACATGGAATCAGTGACATCTCGCAAAACAATGAACGCGTGACAAGCTTTTGCTATTGTTTGCTTTAAAATACCCGTTTCGAGCTGCAGCGACATTTCTCACTGCGTCTCGGCGCGCGTGCGCAGACGTGACGGTGAGCAACCTAGGGCACGATCCACTCTCCCTGTCACTCGTGAGCCGCTCGTGTTGCCAGCAAGTGGCACCCGGCGACGTCGACTGTGACGTAAGGAAAACAACCATTATGTCGTTGCGGTTATGGGCCTTGCTTCTGAAAGCTTTGTCGCATTGTCATGCATGCGTGCTGCTGCAGCTTTCCGCGATGCGCTGGTATCGAGGCTGCCTGTAGAACCCTAAGAAAATTTTGAGAGTAACACAATTCTTAGTGCGGAAATAGCCAGATGTGTACATTTTAGGTCGCTTGAAACGGCTTTACTGGTTAAATTTTCTTCATCGTCTGAGTTCATCCAGCCTTGTGGCATTACTGTTGTGTGTATACCTATTAACTGACATATATCTTGGCGATAAATCTTTACTTTCACGAAAGAAAAACCTATTACGGCATAGACAAAGGTACTCTTAAAATGCATAGCCTATGGGTCTGCTAAAATTATCACGACAGAGGCGGTGTCTGGTGTGAAAAGCGTAAGCCATCTAGATGGTGTTGTACAGGCACTTCAACAAGTTTATTCACCGCCTCGACGCATGCAATAGGGCAACTGCAGTGATATCCGTAGCATTGGTCACGGTGGTGTGGTGCTTGTTATAGTGGCAGTGGCATAAATTAAGGAGGCGAGAGGATAGCGGATCTACTGACCCTTTTCGCGGCGATCCCGTGAGCGCTGCCACGTTTCATCACATGGTGACGCGTCCATTGCTTGCCTCAACTGCCTCCGTTGCCCCCGCGTTTACAATGAGTGTGTATGACGCCGGTGCGGCTTAGCAAGTCTCTGTTTCGGGAAATATCATAGACGGTGACTGGGTGGACGACACGAAGCTTTGGCCACAGCTTCAGAGAACAAGCAAAAGCGCTTTGGAAGCTGATTAAGCTTTGTCCAAACGGCGCGAGCAGCGTATATGGTGCTCGTTTTAAAAGCGAGGCTAAATATGTATTGCAAGCTTTCCAAACTTTCCGCTCATGAATGGAATCAGGATTAGTGTATTATGCTTATCTTTCTTTATTTGGCAAATATTCTGAAGCAGCGGCCTGTCACATTTCTGACTCAGTAAGTTTCCTTGGTGTGATCACTATCTAATTATTTCTGCCTAATCACTCGCGGGTGTGCTCAGTTCCGATAAACTGTATCTTGTAGTACCTTTTAGCAAAAATGTATTATCGCTAGTAACTCGCTTACTCTTGAGCACCGTCACAAAACATTCAGCGTCGACCAAGCGTGCGCTACCGGTGTAGTCCGTCATTTATTGTGCGTATATGGGGCGCATATATTCAAGTGTGCGTCCATTCACTTATTGACACGTTGACGATAGCGTGGGCGCATAATATTTCGTGCCAATTAGGGTAGATGTGTGTAAATACTGTGCGCGAAACGTATACGACAGGAAGCGGCACTACTCCCTTTGTAATTGTTTAACGAGCGGTACTCACTCTTGTCGACGTTCCGGGGCTGAATCACTTTCTTTGAAGGTTAGCGATACAACGTTGGCGGATGAGCAAATTTCTATATCCTCGAAGAAAGCCACATACAGCTCGAAGTGCCGGTAACACGTACGGACAGTTGCAGCAACGGTCCGCGAACTTGGCTACACAGATTCATTCCATTCCTGAATATGCCAGTCACTATTTTTGCAGCCCACTACTACCCACATCTCCAGCCTGCATGACTCAATCCGGCTTGATGGGAGCATAGTGCGCTAGCGAAAACTCAGTTGCATTTCCGACAGCTGATCGCACAGAAGCAACGTGGAAGCGGTAACGGTTTCGTATTCGTGCGCTGTCGCTGAGGCGACGTGCGGCGTGCCGCCGAAAGCGCCATCTCGTTTCTCTAGAACAAACTGCCTCGCGAAAAGGGTCAGTATAGTCGAATAACCGTTGCTGGAAGTGGTTGCTAAACATGGTTGCTAAACATGACGAAACATGGTTGCTAAACCATGTTTCGTCAGCATGTGATTTAGTAGTGCACGCATGCGTGTGCGTCTGTGTGTTGGCGGGGAGGTAGGTATAGGTGCACCGTGGGTAATAAAGCTTCTTATGCAATATTTTCACGCGTGCAGCGTCAGGTTTCTTCTGTAATTTTGAGGCGGATAAGTTCACTAACGAACTGCCCTGAATTAATATGATAGTGACGTAGCGCAGCCTGGATCAAGGGCATCACCTGTGTCACAACCATATAGGTGGTGCTGGTATCACGATAACCCAATCAGGCCTGTGATTATGCGATGCGTATTTCTGGCTGTACCTGTGTGCTTATAAAAGCGTGCACGCCAACTAGTGACGCATAACTCCGCTTAGCGATAGTAGCTGCAGCACATCGAGCGACTCAACTTGTGTGGACTAACTGCCGGCGTGTTGTTTTTTTCGGCGACTCTTTGCTGCAGTCCATGTTGCTGATTGGAGGCGACATGGGAGACATTTATCCTGGAGACAGCCGGAACCTCACGGCCTACTACGCAAATATGGTGAGCCAGCGTGCAAAGGTCTTAGCCAACGTACATCATTTACACCAGTTCGCACAGTCGCGATATGCTTGCTTTTAACACCTATACCTTACCGATGTCGCACCCATCGTGTTTGCCATGGATAGAATCGGCGACGTTAAAGAAATTTCAGGTATACGGTATAAGAGCGTCTTGTGCTGAGCGATAAGTTGGTAACAACTAAAATTCGATAAAATAATGATCAACGGCAAAAAAAAAAAGAATGTACGCTAGGCAGTATTGTATTTCACTGTGACGCGTGCACCTGAAGAAGAGTTTGCTTTTAGATTTAAGAAGTTGTGTCCAGTCCTCTCGTTCGCCGTACTCTGTTCGTGACTGTATTGCACCTGGGCTTTTGTTTTATCGACAAATCAATATACCTTCTCGGTGTATGTCACATGCAATTCATCGTCATCATTATTTATTATTATAGCCTTAAAGGCCCCTTTCAGAATATTATATAAGCGTGAGATGCAAGGAGAATCCATCAAAATACGGCTTACAAGAACGTGGCAAAATTTGGCTTTACATTGACATGTAATACAATTGCACGTTTGGTCAGATATTGCAGAACATTAGTAGAATAACTGAGTGTTAATTTTTGAGATGATCTGGCAGCAGCTGCTTGAATTGTAAAAAGATTTCGTTCGTTAATAACTTGATCTGACTCGTTCCACTCTTCAATCGATAATGGCAAGAATGATTGGTTGAAGTTGTGAGTAGAGCCGTGCATACGCTGCAGACTACAATAATTATAAAGGCGTTGCGATGCGCGGGTAGGAGGGTTGAGAAGTTCCCATGCAGGTGATTGAACTCGTAGTACAGTTTATGGAAGAGGCAAAGTTTGGTTATTTTGCGGCGGTGAGGTAGTGTATCAAGTCCAATAGATACTTTCATTTGTGTAATGCTCTGTTGACGACTGTACGAAGGTGTGATAAAACGCGCGGTACGGTATTGGATATATATATATATATATATATATATATATATATATATATATATATATATATATATATATATATATATATATATATATATATATATATATATGTGTGTGTGTGTGTGTGTGTGTGTGTGTGTGTGTGTGTGTGTGTGTGTGTGTTAGCTGCTAAGTATATCTGGGGGTGATTCCATATCGCAGACGCGTACTCAAGTTTTGTCCGAATAAATGTTTCATCGGCGAGTTTTTCGGGTGGAGAGTGGACACAGCGTAAGGTTTCATCTTATAACGCCAAGTACTTTCGACGTATCAGCCGCTAATTGTTCGATGTGTTCAGACCAAGTGAGCGTATTTGTAAGTGGTGACGTCTGGGCACCGGTATACGAGTCAACTAGGTCTGTGGTTGTTCAATTCAAGGAGTAGGAGAATGTGCGTGAGCGTAGAGTGTCTGCGCGTTGCATGCTTGAGCCGGCGTTTGCTAACGTTGAGCTTCATTAAAGAGTTAATGCACCAGTTTTTCATTAATGTCAGGTCTCTGTGTGGCGCTATCTGGTCTTGAACAGAAGGTACACGACCGCGGTGGACACAATCATCTGCGAAGAGCCGGATGGTGGAAGAAATTGCAATAGGAAGACCGTTAATAAAACTTAATAAGAGAGGAGGTCCCAAGACTTGAGCTGTGCGAAACGTGAGAGATGACTTTCGCGGTATCCGAGTGACCAGTGCCAACAGCAGTGAATTGAGATCGACCGATGACGTCTTCTGCTGACCCGCCAGCTTACCCCGCAGGCACTGTTTCTATACGTTACTCCACACTTATATCGTCTCGCAGAAGCTTTCTGTGAGACGATATAAATGTGAAGTAACATTCATCTCTCACAGGAGCTTTCTGCGAGATATATAGAGACAGGTTTATATTGGTCGGAGCCAGTACGTTCAAAACGGTGCATATCTTCTGTAATAGAACGCGTGTGTTGTTTTACTTTTTTTATTAGCCAACAACCTCAAGAGCGTCGAACAGTTTTGCCTGCTTTGCTAACTTGTGCAGCGCTCATAATCGCTTCCAATTTCCCGCTAATTAGGTATAAGAAAGGCACGAATCGCTGCTTTCGTCAGTGGGACGAGTCCTTAAGAAACAAGCCTTCGAGCGGAGGCCCAATTTCGCCTTAAAGAGAGCCATAATAAGCGCGAAACCGGAAATGGCAAGTCAGAGACAAGAACCCAATTGCAAGTGTCTCTGAACAAACACAACTGCAGTTGCACGTGTCTCCTGTTTCAAGAAATGAGTACGACTCGAGCGCCCCCTCGTGCGTTCTTCGGTATACCTTATATAGAGTTGGCGCAAAGGAAGGCGATAACTGAACAGAAACTGCTCCCGGTTGAAATTACACACTGGGCTGTTACTATTATAGCTCGACCATTTCATTCTTCAATTACCGGGCAGCACCGCAAGGTGCTGCTTTATAAACAGTGGACGCAAGGGTGCGGCCTGCAGCTAAACACGGCGGCGTGGTGTCGACCACCGGAATCGAGCCGAGAAATAAGTGGAGTGGGCGGGTGTGGAGGCGCAGCTCCGCTGAACATGGCGCAATAAATTACGTCAGGTCTTTTCGCTGGGCAGTGTGGCCGGCCACAAGTGATCTGCGGCTTGCAGCTGTTCTCCCGTGGCTACGCAACAACGTGTTGAACCTGTGTGTATACATATATGAGTGGGCGCACATACTGCATTTAGAAGCGTTCAGTGGCTGCAGGGGCCGAAACCACGACATGTTACTTGTAGTGTTTGGCCTCGGAGGCACTTGGAGCAGGCGCTTATCAGAAACGCTTGTGAGGGACGCCGAGACACATTTAACGGCATCCGTATCCTTACTGGCTTGTTTCATTGCTGTACCTTCGAGAGCACTGCATCGAAGTCCTAGGAAATGTTGTTTGTTGTTGCTACTCTGATGAGCTACATCGACGAGGCGCCTGCGACGAGCACAATTGGTTCTTCAGTGTACATCAGCGGTGCTATTACGTACTATGTATTACGTATTATGCATTGAGGTCGTGCTGTCCTATATGAATGTTAATTATGCATGGAAGGCAGGTGTTTGAGCTCGGTGGATAGGAAGTGCGCCGATAAAAAAAAAGTATTGTCTAGTTCGTGAAGGACCAGCTCTGTCTGCAGGACTTCGGTGGCCACACAGTGTGGCCACCAACTTGAGGAAAAATGGCACATAGTATACGCTGAGGGAGAAGAACCACAAGAAGTGGTTTAGGTTTCCAACCATCTCTCTCTTAGGTTCATGACAGAAAAAAAAAAGAAATTCTTTTCGCTTGACGCCACTACGATACCTAAGCTCAGTTCGCTCTAACGCATCTTAGTTGGCTTTGGCGTCCCGGTCTTCGTTGCGATAATACACACTAATCTTCCTAAATATCGTGGCCGCGCTGCACCCGATTTCGGTTCCAGTTGTAAATAACTCATAGGCTCTCGTAACCGCTGAGACGTTTGACAGGCCTGGTGGCACCGCTTCAATGAAAGAGGGATGGGTGCCCCCGAAATTAAACGGGCTCCAGATGTGTGTCTTGCGTTTATGTCTCGATTGGCGCGAAGGCCACCCGGTCTCCACTCGCGGGAACGGCTGCGCGCAGCGGTTGCGGAAAACTACCTGGGCGGGCTCCGGTATCCGGCAATTACGTGCTTTGTGTAATTGAACTCTGACACCCATTCTGACAGTTGCCTACTGCGGCTGTAACTAACCTCTCTCTTTCTCCGTGATGCTCAAAGTGCCGATGTCGATTTTCGTGGCTTTTTTTCTTTTCTCTCTTTTTGGCCATGGTCGTAAACCACTGTTTGCGTTTGTGACGGATCCAGCATATGCGGAAGCGACAGCCTCTTTAACGCACCGGACGTCTGTGCTCACCCCAATACTATAGTCACCCCTGAGTGTTCGCCGTAAGCTGTGCGGACGCGAAACGATATATTAAAGCAGGTTGCGAACAAATGACATACGCCTCTCGCAAAGCTGATCGTATATAAGAAGTCTGTGGCTAACTCAAGGTGGCTTCGTGCTGCCTCAATTACGCGGTGTCCACAGAAGCGCGTTCGTTGGTCACGAAGTAAGAAGTTCGCTTCCTATGGGTGGCTGCATCGCGTGTACTTCGTTGTAGAGCGTTCACGGTGAGCGGAACGTCTTCGATGTGGCGCCGTGCTTTCTGTAATAAGACGTTTGTTGTCCTACTGAGAGCTGTAATTTTGAGAGACGCGTCGTAAACCACACGCCGCATTTTTTTTTTTTTTCAGTACCTCTTGGACCGGGTCGGCTACTGCGAGTTTGAGATTGCAGTGCCGGATGGCGAGAAGCTGATCCACACGGTTTCCTTCAATACAACGGTGCCCAGGGCAGGATCCAATACACCCGCCTTTCTTCGTGGTAGGTCGACGCGCGAGTCATTGACGCACTGCGGGCAGCGTTCAAGCTTGCCAGTTAGCAAGGAGTCTGAGCTCGCACCGTCGAAGAACACACAGTGATTCACAAAGCATGCTAAAAAAAAATGAAAGAATGCGCTATTTGGGGAAATTTCTTGTTCACATACGGTAATCGCCATCTATCTTGCATGCATGCATTTTTTTTTCTTTAGCTTAGCACTGTATATGCGCTCTCAACTCTATAGTGTATAGTACGACATAGAGAACTGCATGTCGAATGCTGTCGTAATCGATGGCTCATAACCCCATGAACAATGGCTCATACCCCCGATATACCCCCGTAGGCAAGCAAAAAATGCAATGACTCATAGTCCCGTAAGGTTCATGACTACTTACTTTGCGTGAATTAGCTGCGATGACACTACTGCTGTTGTCATTGTGGACAATTTCAATGTGGATGTGTCGGTACAAAAAAGGGAGCGGTTTACGCATACCGTGTTGCAGACATATGCCTTGCGATGCCATAACCTATCCAGCCCAACCGACCGCCCAGCGGCATACGTGCATCGATTTGACGTTATCAAAGAATGTGATTGCATTTGCGAGTGAAAATAGACCTCCGATTAAGACGACAAATGAGTATGCGTACTTTTCGTCACGATTACCACCCATCAAGAAGTTCGTACCTTAGTATAAAATTATGTGTCACCTGCGTGTAGTGTGTAAAACAGCTTCGCTGGTCAACTACCTTCACAAAGTGGAATGGCTCATTATCATTTTTTTTTTTCGTTCGTAAGGGCTCGTTTCCATTGGCCAACTGACTTCGTTAATCATATGTCCAGCATCACGATTTGGCTGAAATTTCGCTTGCAAACAAGCTTAGCGCAAGACGTTTTCGTTAACACAGGGCTTGCATGATGCGCAGCATAAAAAGGAACGAAAGACAGGTAAGATAGATGACGATCACTGTTCGAAGACAAGATAAGCCTCAAAAGGTGCAATCTTTTCTTAGACCGCAGTTCGTATTCAAAAACTTAGTAAGAACAAGTGGCAGCCAATTGTGATAGTTACCATGCACTACTGCATGGTAACTAGTGGTGAAACAAGCATGGTGATAGTTACCATGCAAACGCAAACTGGCCAATGCCTAAGCTAGAAACTGGTCTTACTTTGTTTGTGAATTCATCCTCAGGTCTGCGCTCACGGAAACCTGCGCCAGCTATCCAACTAAAGGCGGAAAGACCTCTTTCAGTGAGACATACTAACAAGCTATGGCGATTTACAATTATAAACGAACGATATGAGTTAAAATGAGTTTTTCTCTAAGTGGGAAACATTTACATCTTTTTGTGTGTGTGTGTGGCTCATTGCGAACGTAGCTGGCGTGCGTAAATCCTGGCGCGAGATTCTCGCCAATGTTCCGCATTGTAACTGCCTCATGTAACTCACCGCTGTTAGGACATAAATTATAATTTTAAAGAATAAACACTGCAAACAGTGAAAAACAGTAACTCTAAATTTTCTTAATAAAGAAATTCTTTAGCCTATTGTGAAACAATTTATAGAAAAATAAAAAGGGCTTGGAGCGCACATGGCAGGGTTTACCAAATTACGTTCGGGAGCTTAACCGCTATCTTTTGAAAATGAAAGTGCACAATCATTACGTTTACCAGCACTTACATATGGGGCAGAAACTTGGAGGTTAACAAAGAAGCTTGAAAAGAAGTGAAGGACCGTGCAATGAGCGATGAAAGGGAAAATGAGGGACAGGAAGATGGCGGTGTGGATTAGAGAGCAAACGGGGCTGGCCGGCATACTATAGTCGACATTAAGAGGGGGAAAATGGAGCTGGGTATGTCATGCAATGCGTACGACAAACATAACCGTTGGTCTATAGTAGGGTTACAGAATGAGTGCAAAGCGAAGGAAATTTCAATCGAGTACAGCAGATAATTAGGCAGTGTGATCAGGTTATAAAATTTGCAGGCACGACTTGGAATCAGCTAGCGCAAGACAGGGGTAATTGGAGATCGCTGGGAGAGGCCTTCGTGCTGCAGAGGACATAAAAATAAAATGATCATGATGGTTTGTGAAACAGGTGAAGTGATGGGGGCAAGCTTTACTTATTTATTTATTTATTTATTTATTTGTACATACTGCAGCCCCATTCGGCTATTGCAAGAGTGTGTATGAAAAGCAGAACAATGACAAATAACAAAGGCAATATAAACAATACAGACGCAATGAAAGTAACTACCTGTTCAATGGTCGCTAAATGTAAGTTTAAAGGCAGATAACCGGTATTACCAGGCAAAGAATTCCAATATTCAATAACGCGGGGAAATATACTGTGTTTAAAGATGTCTGTACTGGCAAAATAAGGCGCGATGTTTAGGGGATGGTGACTTCTAGTATAGGATGGTCTAGCCGGAGTTAGAAAATTATCTGTTGAAATCGTTAAGAGTGCAACTCGTTAACAGTGCAACGCAGAAACTTTAGCGATTCCGTGCGTTGGTGATCTGCGAGCGGTTGCAAGTCTATATAGGGATGGAAGCGATGCGGAAGGTGAAAAATCCCAATCGAACCTGCGACATATGAAGCGAATCGCTTTCTTTTGGATGGCCTCGATTTGATTAACGTCGCATTGCTTGTGCAGATTCCAGACAGGAGAAACATGTTCTAGTGAATGCCGGATTAGAGGTTTATGCACCATAGTTTAGTATCCCTTGGGGCCGTGGTCAATGTGGTCAATGTGCAATGGTGGATGTCACGTCGAGAGCACACCGGGGTTTCTAATTGCTCTGTTCCGGTGTCACACTCGCGATCCCCCTGCCAGACTTCTTCAGTCCGTCCGAGCTGAAGACCTGCCGCAGCCCCGACTTGGACCCGACACGGTCGTGTCAACCCGTGCTGTGCGACATCAAGTACAACGGGGTGCGTAACTTCTTCAACGAGACGAGCCAGCGTTGCGAGCCCACGGCCAACTGCTGGGACAACGCGGAGGAGGAGATGGTGAGGGCAGAGTCGCCTGCCTTGAAAAAAAAATTCACTTAGTTTCCACAAGCTGTCGTGCACTAAATACTAACACCCGGGTATAAAAGGTGCTTAGTTGTACCATGGCTAACGCCCACGTCGGACCGTTGTGTCGAGTCGGTCGAATCGTTGCTGGGGACAAGTGAAGTTTTTATTTGTTTGCCGACATTTTTTAGCAATTAAAGACGATAGATGTGACAAACTACACGAAGAGTGCATTACATAAACTTTCACATACCTGTCGCTGTCCAATTCGCGTGTCAGATATTTCTGGGAGCACCAGATGGTCAGAATTATTGCACAGTTTACAACTACAGTACTGTACTCTGACGAAGGCTGGTCCACCAGCCGAAAACGTTTAGTAAATAAGTCTTCCAAAATGTCTCTTTCCTGCGTATGTTACGTCGGGTCCTGCGTGCTGAACTTTGCAGAAACACCCATATATATATATATATATATAAGGGTGTCAACCGTGAGACAAACCAACACCTTTAAAGGTGCTACTCCGGCCTTACGTGCCGAGGTGTCCCAGCGGCTATGTGGTGTTCAGCTGCCGAGGATGGGTGCAAGGGTTCGATTCCCCGTCGCATTGGATGCATACTCATTATTTTATTTATTAAATACTGCGGACACATGGTTCAAGCAGGAAGGGCGACAAATACCACGCAAAACGACGTACCAATACGTAAAATGACAACAATCGAGACAACTAAGAATAATGCAACAATGCGGAACTGAAAAAGAAAAGATTAATACAAAATTAAGACCTGGATTAATTTAGACAATGTTATTCTGTTGTATTACGAGGGTAACGCCAGAACAGAACGAAGGAACACTGCACAGACAGGGAAAATATTACTAATATTTTAATGCGTGGAAAGAACACTGGTCGCCAGAATTAATCCGGGATATCATTCGCGTAAATAAAATATACGTGCCTGATGCCAGTTTTGGGGGTTTCAGCCATAGGTTTATCTTTGTGAATATATGTGTATATATGTATATACATGCATGTATTTCACTATCAACATATGACCTTGTAGTCTGTGCGTCCACGGCGTGTTTTGGCATGGCGTGCACTCCTGGCGCGTGTGACAACTCGCCCCCTTTTGCTTTATAGCATAAAAAAAACGCATTCTACAGCTGTAGGACGTCTGGGTTCGCGATGACTTGTGTGCCACAAATTTCTGTTTATCCCCTTGACTGACGAAGCGAATTCATCATTTATTGGAATGAAAGAGCCGACAAAGAAGAATTTGCACTCGCTAACATAAGTTGTCCAATTCGTCTCATTACAACTTGAGACTACAGACAAACTATTAGCGACTATCTCTGTCGCCATTAGCATTTCAAAGTTACTGTTACCTACAAAAATATGCCGTAAGCATAAAAAGCTTTAACAGCAGGGCTGACGGGAACGAAAACATAGTCGGAAGTGGCATGTAGGTAACAACGTGGTGCCACCGGAATACGAGTTTAGCTGGCATGTAGATATTAAAAGGCTGGTTCGAGCGTTGCAGTATTGCCGGTGTCGTTTGACAACAGTGGAACAGGTGATGGTGTTGTAGATGGGATTGTCAAGGCGACGTTGGGCAGTGAAAATATTAGAAGGCTATTTCTGGTTAGTTCTGTTAGACACTTACTTGAGGAGCTGCGCGGTTGCACCTTCAGACACAGCGCATATTCAGCTATTACACGCGCCGCAGGTGTATCTGGCTGGCAGCAACGCGTGCCGACGGGTGGGCGAAGTTCTGTCGGACGAAGAGTTGGAGTACTTCGAGAGCTTCCAGGAAAAGAAGTCGCCGCTTCGATCCATGCACGGCTACCCAATTGTAAGACATCATCTAGACGTTCCGTGTGAACGATTTTCTCTATTCGACATTGTCGCGGGGATCGCACATGCCTCGTAGCGATATCCAAATAACAAAGGACTCAGAATGGCGGTGCAGCAGGGAGCAGATTATAAAACAAGGGGCAGAAATAGCAGCGAGATGCGGTAACAGATTTTGTAGAAGAACATTGACAGATTAGTTCTGCTGAGGCTAGCAAGGGGAAGAAGGCTCATCGAAAGTAGAGCGACTGCCCCGACAAGACATTGTTGCCGCGTTCGATCTCCGGACTAGGCCGAATTATTTGTAAAGCTCTCTTTCTAAGGAACCTGTGGTTGGTTTCAATTGTGTACTAATACCTTCGTGCTGCAGTCAGGCGGAGGACCATTTTTCTCTAGTACATGAACGTTGAAATACAATGAGATTGTTTCATGGCTGGAATAAAATAAACAGGCAAGCTCGGAGCAAAGGGGAGTCCGAAAAGACCGCATTATATCTGGTCCAACAAGGAACCCGTACGGGTTCCGAAACGTCTAATACTTTTGGCTTGGTCAGTGACCGTAATTTTTGTTCTGTTAAACACACTACTTGACCAGGCGAGGTTTCGTCGAATTCTTCACATCTCTGTATTTGCACCATGAGTGAATGCAGATATCCACAGTGGTTGAAGTAGATATGTCTCTGGAGCTGCAATGACATCGCTTGTTCAATCACTGATAAAGATTTAAGGTCTCCATTGTCCTGTGCAACTCCTTCAATTGACGTGTTAAAGAAATACAGCCTCGGTTACTGGGGCAGTTCAGTTGAGTTCAGATGTTTTTTTTTTTCATGCTACTATTTTCCACGTATACTTCCGGCGTGACGTTGCAAAGTGTCCGACGCTTCTGTATCACAATTGCGACAGCAGTTATCTGCGACCGAAATGCGTGTCGTGTACATTCACTTTAAACAGAAACGTACACGTTGTTTCGATCGTAATTACAACGTTTAGTCATCGGTCAGCGTAAAATGAACGCGCCACACCGGGTGCGTTTACGTCGGAAATGAATCCCGTGCTGTTGCCGCTTAAAGGATGTCTATGACGTCATGGCGCGAAACAAAACCCGCAGAAGGTGAACTGCCACGAGGGACGTCCGGATCCCGCGAACCAGTGGTGCCTGTGCGACGCGGGGTGGGAGAGCGAACCGCTGGACTACGGCAGCTTCAACCCGGACCTGATGGTGTACCACATGTGCATCGTCTACGTCGGCGTGACTACGGCCGCGGCCAACTCCTCCTCGCCGACCCACCGCCACCGACACCACAAGAAGAATTTCCTCGCCAACATACCCAAGAAGCGCCGCCGAGGAGAGGTAGCGCGAGATTGGTCCGATCAGCTGTATGCCCTCGAGTTTCTTGACTTGGGTAAAGCTTTAGACTTGGGCACCCGCGTTCCTTCTCTGGAGCCTCATGCATCTCCTCCTCGCAGTTGTTTCATTCTGTTCAACCAGCACGCGCCTTTCCAGGTCCGATCTGTAATATGGTATCGCCCGTGGTAGTTTATGTGAAGAGCTGTGTTTAGAGCCTTCAGGGTGTTGTGTACGTGGAGGCTTCTACTTATTTCCTCGCGGTGTGCAGAAAACAACAATGGCAGAAGTTCGAATCCGTCTTTGAACATACATATTGTATTCTAGTGCGGATGAACACAGGCGACCACGCGCTAATTTTCATGCCCGGCCTAGCTTTGTGTACTTCGACTTTTGGGACAACATCAACGCAAGTAAAAGGAAATGAAAAACCCACGCTAAACGCCTGTGAAAGATGAAAAGTAGCCTGCTTGGGGAGATTTTCACGCCGCATGCTTACGAAGCGTCAGGTTATAAAAGAAGGAAATGCGGCGCCGCACGTGTACTTCATCGATCCTTTCTGCATAACTATACCACACCGAGCATTTCCTGCAGTTTTCGTTGCCTATGACACACTCTTTGAATCTGAATCTTCGAAACTTAAAGCGTGCCGCGATAGGACAACGAGTCCAGGTCGCTCGAATGTTGGCATTGCAGCTGGAGCGCAGAACGAGGCTGATGGCGCCATCGAAATCTCGAGGCTGGGCCTTGGGGGACGGTGGGAGAGCCGACGCGTCTGCCGAAGAATACGCTGCTTCTGACCCCTCTGCAGCCGATGGAGATGGCGCTTCGTGGTACAGCTCGTACGTCAGCGACACCCACATGAAGAACATAGTGCTGCCCGTATCCTTACTTCTTTCGTAATCCTGTATACCTTTCGTGGCGCTGTTCGCGCTGTATGAAAGACAGCGCCGTTTTGTCCACGCGCATAGGGGCTCTATAGCGCCTCAAGCTACAGACGTGCGGTGAGTTCACATATATATATATATATATATATATATATATATATATATATATATATATATATATATATATATATATATATACGTAAGTTGACCTCACCGCGCGTCCGTATAGCTTGCTCATCACATCGCATAAAGAATACATAGAAGGTAGCCACACAGAATAAGCTAACGAAACCTTCTGACATGCTCGAGGTATATGTATGGTATACTCCGTCTTTACAACGCAATCATCGCGACAGAAGGTGGAGTTTGTTATGAAGGCACTTCGTTAAAAGCAGAAAGACTCTCAAAGAGCCATACTATAACTCCGGAAATGCAATGTACTATAGTCCGGAGACTCGTGGTCGCAGCTGTTTCGTCAGTCGGTTACGATCGGGTGATGCACTCACAGCCTCGAGAAACTGCCGCCACGCGGCGAAGTCGCCTTCGCAGCGCTATTTGGCTGTGTAGGTTGACACGAAGAAAAACAAAGGTCCACCGTGTATGCTGCGCCGAGCCCTCTCACGCGGGTTTCCCGCTTCGCGCTACTTCACACAGAATAATCCGGCATATGAGGTGCAGCTCGCAGAACTTCGAATAAAGGCAATACATCGAATAAAACGATTTCGTTATGACGTCGGCTCACCCTATGTGCTCAGTGGTGATCGGTGTATAGCGAGCAGGAGTGTGCGCGACGCCTCTCATTTTTTCCTGCCCCCCTTGCGTTTCTCGCAGACGCCTGCCTGTCCTTGGCGCGAGCCGTTGTTTTTAAATTATCTGGTTTTACGTGCCAAAAGCACTTTCTGATCATGAGGCACCCCGTAGTGGAGGACTCCGGAAATTTCGACCACCTGGAGTTGTTTTAACGTGCGCCTGAATCTAAGTACACGGGTGTTTTCGCATTTCGCCCCCATCGAAAGGCGGCCGCCGTGGCCGGGATTCGATCCCGCGACCTCGTGCTCGAGCCGTTGTTCCACTCTTCCGTATGTATACCTCGAGCTGTCTTGTTCCGCGTCGATCGCTGCTCTGCGCTGCCTGCACGCGCTCGCGCCGCGATTGCCGGAATGCATAATTTAGTCCTTCTCCAACGGTCCCCCAATGGGCGTAGCGCCGTAATTGAAAACGATTACGTGAGTCATGCGGAAGGGGCCAAGCAGTGTGGAGAGAGAAAAGGAGAGAGAGAGCGGGTCAGCCTCCTTTATTACTTCTTTTTTTTTTTCCTGTCCCTTTGTTCCGGCCTTTTACCTGTCTGCTCGCTTTTCGTTCTTCTCGATTCATTTGCGTTGTGTGCGTTTGCTACGCAGTCTATCTCCCCGCTAGGCGTAGCCAACGATCCACACCCGAAATCTCTTTCTCCGAGTCCTCGCACCAGCACCGTCATCCTCGTTTGGAGCTTGCGCCGCTGTCACTCGTTCCCGTTCCGCTTTGCCCCGTCCACTGTCCAAACCTCCTTGTCTGCGATTTGTCTCTTTCTCAGCCTCACGTGATCTGCTCGGCAACGCAAACAAGTTATGTCTTAACTTAGAACCTTTATAGCACCGTGGTCTGTATAGTGCCTTACAGAGTATTCATTTGATATGTACATATATTTGTTATTTTTCTTACGGGCGCGCTTGTTCCACAAATTTTTCGATTGTTAACTTCAGTGGCAGCGCTCCTTAGACTCACTTTATTTTATCCTCCTTTCCACCACATGCGCACTTCTTTCTCTGTTTCTCTTCTGAATGTTTATTATTTCGAGGGCAGTGGTCGGACAAAGTTTCAAGTCAGCGTTGATCGCACTTTGCAGTGTTGACGGTATTTATTAATCACCTCTCTATTCTACTCGCTCAACTTTTTTTCTTTCTTCTATTGCTTCCGAACTATTGAGGTCTCTACTCCCCCCCCCCCTCCTCCAACGTTTTCGCTCACTCTTGCCCTTAACCGTGGCTCGTTCCTTGTTTTCTTTTTTTCACATGCTTGCGCGCGATGGGTCTCGTAGGGCGTCAGAACCACATGGCCTGCTCTCCTCCTCGCTCGTCTCCCTATAGTACCGGAGCCAAAGAGGAACATGGAAAACAACAAGCGGGGAAACCAGACAAAGAAAGACGAAAAAAAAAAAAGATATCTAGCAAGAGGGAGTTGGTGGGAGGGTTAACGAACCTGTGATTTCACGCGGTTCGTTATGGGGGCCGCTGGTCCAGATTTGACATATGGTTCCGGAAAATGATCGGAACGAGCAGATGGCTGCTGCCGTATAGCTGCGCCCCCTGCGAGGTAATGGGGAAACGAACAGCGTGGTTTCTGGTTCTGAGGGAAAGGCCCGTATAATTAAGAGTGGGCCCGTTGGCCCACCTCCTTGATGTCACCTCTCGAGTCGTTAGAGACGTATCCTTTCGGTAATGGCCGCCCATGAACGGGCGTGCAAAAATCTTATCAGAGCTGGCGCTGTTACTATCATACTGAAATAGAGCGTATACGCTCTATTTTTACTACTTCACCCACTATTCCCACTACTTCACCGCAGCGGCGGGCAGCGCCATTCATTCATTCATTCATTCATTCATTCAACATTGATGACTCGTGGTCTCATTGTGCAGATGTGGCGCTACCGTATTTGTATGCTTATATAATTGGTGTACGACGTGAGGGAACGTCACACTATTTGAGGCGTCGATTTTCTTCGTGTCAACAGAGGAGGTATTCTCTAGGAGTCCACCTAGTGGACTGTCCATTTCGGCCACGGCTGATTGCCTGGGATCGCTCGTCTCCTCCTCGCTCGTACAGCTGCATCCAATCAGCAGCGGCCGAAATGGACAGTTCACTAGGTGGACTCTTACAGAATACTCCCCCCCCCTCCGCCAGAGATAGACACTGCCCCAGATTTCATTCAGCAGCGCGTGTATACGTGCGCGAAACGGCTCATCTGATAAAGCCGGATTCAGTACTTCCTTGACTCAAGCGATGCCCAGGTGCTTATTGCGGCGGTGGCGCTGTTGTCGTGCCTCGTGATCGTCATGTGCATCTTCGTCGCCGTCGAGTGCCAGAAGTTCAACGTGGTCTCAAGGGCTAGCGATGTGGGCTTGCCGGAACATTCCGACTGAAAGTAGTTATGTGCAAGGAATCACGAGGACGAAAGAAGGCACGGTGGACACACAGGCGTTCGTTCGTTCGTTCGTTCGTTCGTTCGTTCGCTCACGCACCTGTGTCGACCGCGCCTTTCGACTTGGCTCTTTATTTTTTTTTTTTTGCACTTAGCTCCTGCCTTTAGAACTCTTAAACATCCCCCTACCGCGAGGATCTTTTTGTTTATTATTTAATTTTATTGTCGCGGTATCACGAAAAAATAACGCCGTAGAGAAGATAGGCTCTTTCAGCGCCAAATACACGTTTAAGGATACTTTAAACAGATAAAACAACAATCAACGCATTTTGCGCGCATCAAAAAACCCATAAAATATAACTAAAGAGACGCCAATAAATATAATCAATCTCATTAATCACGAGAAAAATCCGAGGACACCTAAGTATACTTCTCATGAGTTGTGAATGGAACGCCGCTGAGCGGTTCTTCGAGTTATGAACTCCTCGCGGTCAAGCGAGTGCGTTGAGATGCTTGGCCAACGCCTCCAAGATACCACAAGGCCGGTGCACTCCGATCTGTGACTTCATGCTGCTTTGCCCGACTGGCATAGAATCTACTGGGGTCGCTCCCGGGTAAGCCGCGTTGATTTTGACGTCACCGTTTTCGTCACGCCCAGTTTGGCAATATGTAAGTTTCGGTCCAAGTAGCATGATGTCATAAAGCACAGTGCACAGGCCTGATATCTATGAGGCACTCGTTTTGCCCATTGGGTACGATGGACTCGATGGCAACCAAAAGTCAGTGGGACGCCTCGCATTGGGCGCTCACGGGAAGGCTACAAATGAAGTTGTGTAGGATGATATGGGCTGGACAAGTTTTGAAGTGAGAGAAGCTCAGACTAAAATTGATTATGAAGAACTACTGAGGAATGCGGAAATATGGTAATGGGCTGGGAGAGTGTTCAGATATTTGTGCAGGAAAAGCATTAATTCGTGGTGGAGGAAAAGAACTAGGAAGCTTCCCAGCAAGTATGTGACCGGTATATGGTGAGCAACATGGCAACAAAGAAAGTCAAGCGGAAAGTCAGAGAGGCTGAGATAATCTCATGGGTGGCAGCAATGGAAAACTGCTATGAGCAACTACTTAAGAGGGGAAAAAAACGAGTTTAGGAAAGAAATAATCTATCATAACTCAAAGGGAAGCTCTTTACTTTTCGAAGCTAGATCAGGATGCCCTAGAATACGCACTTATAAAGCGAAATACAAGGAAGAAGCAAGTGCTTGCTGCGGTAAAGCTAGGTGAACGATCGAGCATGTTTTATTAGTATGTGAAAGTATCTGCGCAGCGGGTGATTTAGGCACCTCTTGTTTCCTTGAAGTCCTTTGGTTCAGCGAGAGCAGTGGGAAAGTAAACATGTCCGCAATAGAGATTACTGAGGGGTGATTGGAAGATTGGTGGAAGTAGGGAAACGACAAACAACGGAGGCGTACAAAAACAAAGTTTCCAGTAAGGGTCCAGAAAGTCTGGTGATGTGAATTCTTCATGGGATTTTCTTCTTTTTTTTTTTTGAATAAAGGTAGGAGATTAGGCAATGTAATAACAAGAGCTTGATGGCACAACCCACCGCCCCGTACCAAATGGAACATTCATAGCATCCATCCATCCATCTGGGTAAGATACTTGGCTTGTGAGCGCGGGGTCGTAGATTCGAAACGCACTACCGACAACGTTTTTCCTTTCGAACTCATTTCTTTTATACAGTAATTCATTTATAGCGATTACCGAGGCAAAGTTGGAACGCAGGCGAGAGCTTGCGCAGTCAAGGAACGCGTGGATAACGGAGGCTTCCGAGAGCGAGGGTGGCGTGGCGTCGTGGCATTGCCCTCTCCCCTCACACCACACCTGGCGCGCCAGCGATGCGGCAGGTGGCCCTTTCGCCCGCTCTGCCCTGTCGAGGCGCTCACGTGACTTGGCGTCGCAACAAATGCGAATTTAGGTGTCGTTTCGCTGCTACAGACGCCGGCTTTTTCGCTTGATGGGCCATTTGATGCTTTCACATCCATAAAAGCAGGTCGCTTACTGGGCTTCCTCCTTCACTTCAACACTTCGCATTGTTAATTGTGTCGTTGTGTGTCGTTATTTGCATGACAGCGAATGTATAGCACTGCATGTACTGTCATAGCGTTGCATATATTGTTGTATAGCGTTGTCCACCAGCTCCGCCAGTACAAGTCGTTCAGGAGTAGTAACATGAAGACACGCGTAATTATTTTGATAGCTCCAGTAAGAAGCCAACGGACAATGAAGTCAACGAGAGTTTTGGTGAAATTAACTGTATAATTAAAGACGAGGGTTATTAATTTACGATTAACTCGGTACTTTTACGTAAGGAAATGGAAAATAAGAGTGGCAGAAAACAAGTTTGGCACCGCACGATCCGAACCCGCAACCTCCGAACTTGCACCCTCTCTAATTATTAGAAATACGAAACCCACCGCAAATTTCACTATCAGCTTTAATTAATAATACGTTTACTTTCCTCTGTTTTCCTTGCTTTCGTTGTATGCTGGCTTCTAATGTTCTGACTCAACGTGCGTGTATGTATATCATTGGGAAAAGAGGCGACTGCTCGGCCGAAGTCGGGAAAAGAAAGAAACGTCCAACTTTACAAGACTAATGAGAATGCGTATTTCAATCGCACGCTTACTCGGAGCCGAGAAAACTCGTCATTATTTTAGGCTCACTTCTATAGGGATCCCACGCCACAAGTTGTGCTTTCCCACACAGCTATCGATATGCGCAGTATGCATCTGGTCATCCATGACTCGACGGTGTGAAGCTCGGGGCTCAGCGCAACGCCGGTCTCGCCGCCACCACCGCATCGTACTGTACAGTCTATAGCCGTGAACCTGAGCGCCTCGTGTTGGGCACGGGAAGAGCGCCGGTGGAGTGTATACAGTGCGGGACGCGTAGCTCGCCGGTCCATTAGGCGGAGGGGGGGCGGTCGGCGCGGCCTGTCGGCACGGTCACGCGACGCGGCTGACCGCAGCCCGTGGCTTGCAGGTAATGAATTGACTCAGCGGCGGCCAGCCGAGCGGGCCTCTGCCGTCCCACGCGCGGCTTCCCCACGATGTGTGTATGTGTGCGCGCGTGTGCCCGCCCGCGAAGCTACTCGGCATCGCACGTTGTTGCTTTTCCTGCAGCGCGCGTAAGCGCCGTCCTGTCAGGCTACAGAGCCGCGGGGCGATGATACATCCCCGTGTGGACACAAAAGTGTGGCGAGAGAAAGAGCGCTTCGTGCGGTGGGCGCACGCAGCACCCGATGTCCATCTCTACTCTTAAAGCGCAGGAGGAGGCAGGTTTTCCTGCAGCGCCAGTTCCACTAATGGTAGGAACGACCAGGCGCCGAAAACGCTAGTCCTGCTGTGAGCGGTGGTTTCTTGGTGGTAAGCCAGAAAAAGACGCAGGCACAATCGAAAGGGAGCTCAAACTTCCAGGGTTATAGTCGCTGCTGACGCCGTAAGATCCGTACAGCGTCAGCTCGTGTCTAGATAATATAGCGTGACGATAAGACGAAAACATGCAGATCGCACGTTGCTGCGGAAACAGGTTTAAGCGAACCAGTCTATAGCTATTTGCTAGAAGCGCCGTTCTCGTTTAGTGACCATTTGCAAGCATAGGCCACGCGACCAAGTTGGACACGTTTGAACCGGCAAACGCCTCGCTCAATGTGTGGCTCTACAACACTACAGACACATCCTCGAGAAAACTGCGTCCTTCGCACATACTACACACCGGAATGAAATCGTCTAGCACAAAGTGTATCTTAAATTACTTGTTTGTAACTGCAAACGACAGTGTCCCGTTGTTGGGAAGATTGGAAGAAGTTAATGTAACGTTGGCTACTAAGGGGAAGGAATTGCTATAAAATAAAAAGTTAGGTTTAAAAGCTCTGGTGGACTAGCAGTGCTGAAAAACTAAAATTTGTAAGCAGACAAGTTTACTACGTCAAGCAATCGCTCCGTCATTGTATTTGCATGGTTGGTATAGAAAGCGGTAAATCGACGTTCGTCCTTGAATTGCGATTGTCTCCGCCGGCTTCAGTCGTGGATTCCTGCGGAACAAGTTTGCAAAGAGGCATTTTGCTAGTCAGGCTTCATTGAGCATTTCGTTTTCTCGTTTATGAAGTATGGCAAAGAGTAAGGTCGAAATATGTAAGAAGCAAAACCAAGTGGCTAAGAATTATCGCTTGCTGCGGGCTGCAAAACTACAAACAAGTTTACAAGGGAATAGAGACACCTAAACCAAAAAGTACCGACGAACTTCTTAAAACTAAAGAAAAAGAAACACGCCATAAGCGCTACTTCTTCAACGCAAACTAAAGATTGCGCATAACACGCCTTATGCGCTGTTGTCTCAGGGTGTCCTAGCTAACTTTAGCCAGAGTTTTAAAATATGCTAATACACTCTAAGACGACGCGACCAAATGCATGTTGCTAACCATCGTATGGAGTAAGTCACGCTATTTTTTGTATTCTGCTTAATTGCTTAATTAGTCAAGATTATTTAACCAACTTCGGAAGCAACGAAGTCAGACACAAATTCAAATTAGAAAGTTGTAGAGCGCTTTGCAAAACGTCCGATTATACAGTTTCCAGCTTTCTATCTATTAGGCATTACTGTTTTCCCGCTTACTGCAGATGCCCGCGAAAAAAAAAAATACCAGGTGACTTGCTCGCTTGCGTGTCGTGATTGCAGCGCTCCCAAACATATTTCTCGTACAAACGAACATAGCATCTAACAGGGTGGGCTGCCGCTTAAAAGGTGACAGGGCAGTGACGCAAGCGTTGGCTGCGCAATTTACGTCACCGATGAGCTTCCCTCGCGGCGGTTAATGATAGCTATAGGCAGGCGAAGCATGCAGCACACCCGGCTAAATGCTATGTTCGTTTGTTTTTGCTACACCAAAAAAAAAAAACAAAAAAAGAACACCGAGAATTAGTGTTCTCGAGAGTTTACTAACTTGCTAGGCAACAATAACACATTTCATGCTTACGTGTATTAAACTATACAAAAGGTGGCTCATTTGTTCCTACCTAAAGGACAAGTTTGAAGACCACGACTAGCGTTACTAAGTTTTTCTGATATCCTACTTTTTTGCGTGTCTCTGTTATATAGTAAAGCTCTTGCTCACCGAAAATTTCTTTGAAGTATAGCTTAGAAACAGCTTGTGCTTCGGCGCATGTTCAGATGTAAGGGCCAGTGCTCTAAGGCCCTAACCACGTGCGACAAAGGAACAAAAACAAGGGCGCCGTCTGGTTACGAGGCTGACGAATTCAGCGTCCGCGGATCTCGCATCTACGAGCGCGCACTCAAATTAAAGTTCTGCAGCGCGCGCGCACGTCGCAAACAATGGGCGAACTGGGGGCAACGTACCGCCTCCTGCAGCCGCTGGGGTCCCGTCGCGCAATTACGGCGATGGCGACAGTAGATTGTCGCTGCTGAAGGAACAACGATGAAGGCATCTTTCATGTATGAGAAGAAAAAAAAATATATATAAATGAGCCGACGGCGCAGGCTGGCTGTAAAACACAGTGCTTTTGGCTAAAGGAGCAGAAAGCCCGGGCAGTGCCCGTACAACGAAAGACAAAAACTAAGAACAAAAACGAAGTCGTCGTCCATTCATTCCCAGAAGGCCCTTTTGTCTTTCTCTCGCTAAGTATTACGTGGCTTCGTCTGCGGATGCCAACTGTCGCCGGGTCAAAAGGTGGTACTGCCGAGGTCCGTTTTCTCCGGGAAAGAAACACCATTTGTCATGCTGCGATACACACAACATGACGGTGCGTCGAAAGGAAAGAGTGAACGGGGGAGGAGGGGGGGCAGTGGCATGGTATAGAAGGGAAACGTCGATAGCGATCGGGGCCTACGAAGGGGAGCAGCGCGTAGGCTACGCGTTTCAGTACGCGAGCAGATTTGTCGGTTGGCCGCGCATGTAAATGCGTTTATGCGTACGTGAACAACGCGGTTTCTGAGATTGCAATGCACGCATCTGCCGGACCTGGATAGGATATACGAGATTTGGCGCCGCGATTTAGCGTCTGTGGACTCGACTCTGCGGGACGGAGGGTCACGTTTTGGATTGACAAACGCGAGACGGACGCACTTAACGGTTGCTATAATATGGAGATGTGAGAGAGTCCGCAGCTCCGACGTTCTTTGAACACACGAAGGCCGGCAGGTGCTAGCTGATTTGCATCAATTCAAGGGCGAAGTGCTTGCGTTTAAGGAGGGCAGCCGCCGAAAGACGGTGAAAAACGATGACAGGGAAGCGCGACAAGTCTTCGCTAGCACACACATACACACACGCACAAACACGTACACGCACGCACACTCACTCACTCACACGTCTTTGGCGCTGTTTTGCAGTTAACGAAAGTGGGTCGACTAGCCAAAACAGACATTTTGCTAGATATGCTAGACAATGATTTCCAGCCCCATATGGGGCTGGAAATCATTGTCTGGTGAAATATTTTTTTTGTGTGTGTGTGAATTAATAGGAACAGTTGATAGGTCGGATGCCACAAAGCTACATCTGGAAAATCGGGGACGCCTTGGTGGAGCTATCCGGATTAATTTTGGCTACGTTAACCGTCGATTGTGATTCGGCTAACTTGTATTTCAGTTTTTCTTTTTATGTCGTTTTACGCATGCATGCGCATAATATGCATGAATAGCAGCATCAACAGCTACGAAATTCAGAGACGCAAGCACGACGCCCTCGCTATTTTAACGTCCTCTCGACTTTCTGTGCTCCAAGAAACTACCTATAAAGCCGCGGTCGTGTCTACCCCTCCCCTGCCCCTCCCACCTTTATTTTGCTTTGTCCAGATAAAAATATCTCGCTTTAAACTACACCCTGTCAGGTTCGCAATCACCGCAAAAGCCTTCTTGGTCTGATTATAAAACGCTGGCGCCGTCGTACTTCAGTACCACACTTTTTAATACTTCTTTTCCTTCCCAGTAAGCCTTCTAGTTTGCTTCGTCACTTTAATACTTGCTTCGAAGTCCGATTTCTGTTCTTACTTTTTCATCCAAGCTGCCTCGGCAAATACATCATTCTCTCTCTCTCTCTCTCTCTCTCTTTCTCTCTCTCAAACCATATGTCAACTTTCCCGCGAGTTGACGGGCAGCCGCCGAACTCTCGATTACACAAACACCACTACGCGCACGCACATACTCGCTAGATCTGCGTGCGCGCGTATTAAACCAATAGCGTAGCGCGAGCGTGTCCCAGCGAACCCCACGCGACAGACAGGGTGTGGCTCGATTCCACTCGTTGCCGTTTCTCCTTTTCCGCCTGGCTTCGCGTTGTCGGAAGGCGATACGGAAGGGGGATCTCAATGTGGGTGGCAAAGTTGGCGAGGGGGACACAGTGTCTCGCTTTTAAGTTGAACAGAAACTGTCAAAAGCCTTAAAGCCGCAAGACAGACGAGCTTCCTGCGCAGCGACCGGCACTGTGGCGACGACGACAGAAACAAAAGAGGGTGGGATATACGGACTCGGTTAAAAGCAAAGAGGGGGTGTGGGGGGTAGTGTAGGCAAGTGAGAGCGACAAGGGTGACAGGCGGTGCGTGCGAACACCTGATAACAGTTGCGTGACGCATCGGTCACACTGTTGTGGCGCTCGTCGCCAGCACACGCAACCCTGTCGGCTCGACGGCCAACTCGGACATGAAACAGAAGGAGAAAAAGGAAACGCAAATGGGGCTAGAAACACCGTAGATTTCTTACGCAGACTTTTTTGGGTTCCGCATGACGCAAGGAAAGTAACGGAGAGGAACTAAATATATACCTGCAGCCTATCGAAAAAAAAAAAAGAACTGGGAAGGCCAGCCGCTGGCCGTTGCCGGAGGAAGTTTGAGCGCAGCTTAAATTAGCAAAAAAGAAAGAAAGATTCAGATTGTGTCGTGCAATCCTTTTGTGACGCGCTACTCGCGCACATAGCGTCACGCGCTTGGCATAATGCGTAGGAACACATGTTTCTTGCAGCAACATTGTACAGAACTGAGAGTTTCACTTTTGATTCCGTATACCTTCGAGCTGAGAAACATAACATCTCCGGTACGACAACGGCATTTCGTGAGTCTAAGAAGCAACAACAACTACTAATTTTCAAGAGTGATAACATAAGTAAAACCCGTATATGCATGTACACAATATATATACATATATATAGATAACATTCTCTTGTAGCTTTAACAGGCAGACCAAGGAATGTCGGCGGTGGTGATGAGTTCCACAACTGTGAAGCTTCGAAATAGTGCGCTCTCATTTTGTGAATTCGCTGCATCACTTTGGACGTACAATACTCTGGGAGTGCAATTCTTCTTGTGTGCAATTCGAGCACCTTGTCATGCCGCTGTGAATCAGTTCACTAAATGTGGTGCGGACTCTTACCTAAGTATACGAGCCAGAGTTACGCCCATGTCACACGAACTGCAGACTGGAAACGAGAATAGATGCTCATTCATCATCAGCAGCAGCAGAAGTAGCCTATATTGATGTCCACTGCAGGACGAAGGCCTCTCCCTGCGACCTCCAATTACTCCTGTCTTGCGCTAGCTGATTCCAACTTGCGCCTGCAAATTTCTTAATTTAATCTCCCCACCTAGTTTTCTGCCCTCCTCGACTGCGCTTCCCTTCGCTTGGCACCCATTCTGTAACTCTAATTGTCCACCGGTTATCTACCCTTCTCATTACATGGCCTGCCCAGATCCATTTCTTTCTCTTAATGGAAACTAGAATATCGGCTATCCCCGTTCGTTCTCTGATCCACCATTGCTCTCTTCCTGACTCTTAACGTTGCGCCTAACATTTTTCGTTCCATCACTCTTTGCGCGGTCCTTAACTTGTTCTCGAGCTTTTTTGTTAACCTCAAAGTTTCTGCCTCATATTTTGGCACCCGTAGAATACAATGATTGTACACATTTCTTTTTCAACGACAGTAGTAAGCTGCCAGTCAGGATTTGATAATGACTCTCACCCATTTGTATTCCTCTGTAAATTTCCTTCTCACGATCAGGGACCCCTGTGAGTAATCGACCTAGATAAACGTACTCCCGTATAGACTCTAAAGGCTAACTGGCGATCTTGAATTCTTGTTCCCTTGCCATGCTATTAAATATTATATTTGTCTTCTGCACATTAATCTTCAACCCCACTCTTACACTTTCTCGGTTAAGGTTAACACGCTCATTAGATAGCCCTAAATCAATGTGTTCCATTTCGTAACCATTGTACATAATTCTTTTCATTGATGTTCGTTATAAATATTGCATCTACAACATACACATAACGTTGCGTTCTAATTTTCCTTTCACAGGCACTATATATATTTTTTCATCGTACTGTACGTCGCATGCCATATCTATGAAGTTTAGACAGTCAGCCATCCCCTCCGCACAGTTGCACCGTCTAAAACAATCGAGCTTGGTTGAAAACACCGCATATTTCGACAGCGAATGCGGCCTCCAGTATCGACGTCGAAGGGTCGCCGGCGGCGAAGCCGGATATGAACAAGTGAAAACAAAGAGTTCGACCTCCAAGCTGACTTCTCTTGCC